>NC_134484.1:155668250-155993250 GCF_040206685.1 Ascaphus truei
AGTGTGCTACACAAAGCCACCATATTCTCAGTATTTATTCATGGTATCACTTGCCTGATAACTACATAACTTTTGCCCATTTTGCTCAAGGGAGTTCAGAAATATATGTATATGTACTATACGCATTGTGCAATGTGTTAGCTATCTCGTGTCTGCAGTTTATCGGCAAGGACAATATACACACCACCTCAGAGAACCTTATTTGGGAACAAAAGAATAGAAGCAATGAAAGCCAAGAGTGAAAGTGATGTTACACACTTCCTACAGAAGTCATTCATTTAATCGTTTTTGGTGAAACATGGGAACCAACGCAGACATTGGTTATAACTAGAAAAACAGAATGACAGAAAGTGGAGTTACTTACTCTGTCTTTTAATCTAAAACAAGCTTGTAAAATTAACTGCTGGGTTTTTGTGTGTGCCAAAAAGTCTACATTGGACTACACACACCGTGTAAATAATACAGATTAATGCAAACAACGCAAATCCAGTAGAGAGAAAGGTTTGCACAGAACAGCTTATAAAAGCTCTGGAGATTATGACATAATTGTAAAGTCTGTATTCATATTGTATATATAAAACAGACAAACCAGTGGCTTCGCAGCAGTCATACCAATTCCTATTAGACTTGTAAAATACTGTATGTTGCAAGCCTTTATCCAGAAAGCATAGAAGTACATGCCACGCCAATGTCTTCGGTAGGTTGTAGAAGATGGCAAGTCTAAAGTTACAGTAGATATTCAATGTGAATACAAACATACATTTCTGGTTACCTTTCATTTGAGGACAGTACGTGCATATCTGTTGTAGTTAGGGCCAACCATGGAAACGTGGAGAACTTCAAACATGTGGCTGCAGCGAGACATGGGGGGAAAAAAAACCACACTTTAATAAAAAAATAATTTTTATTATATATATATATATATATATATATATATATATATATATATATATATATATATATATAAAAAATAAAAAAAATAGTTGTGTGTGTGTGTGTGAGTGAAACAAAGACGATACCATTCTGTGGCTAACGAAATGCTTTTATTTGTGCGAGCTTTCGAGATACACTGATCTCTTCTTCCGGAGGTGTTACAATGGATGAAGCCAAAAAGGGTTTTTTACTTTAAAACAGTGCATACTGGAATGTGATCTGTGATTGAAGCTTATCCCCCCCCCCCCGTACAGTATGCGTTTTATGACTTGAGGTGTTAAATTGTCCCTGAATGTAAGTGATGTATGTGTGTGTATGTAAATATAAATTTGTAAAGCGCCCAGAGTATACAGCGCTTTACAAAAGGTGTGTTTGGAGTGGACGTGTATATAGTGGTGTGAGTAGGTGTAGAAATGTAAGAGTGTGTTGCATTACTATAAGTGTGTGTAGATACTATGTGGTCCCTATTGGGGGCAACGCCGGGTATATCAGCTAGTTGGTCTATAGGGATGGAATTACATTGTATATTTGTATGTGCAGGAGACAGCTGTGTGTGCATTCATATAGCACAGTATGTATAGACACAGCCTTTAGCACTCATGGGAAGAGAGTTCACTTGTGTCAGCACTCTGTGGGCGCTTCTAATGGTTTCACTCTGCAGCAGTTTACATGCTGCCTAGCAACAAGGGCTATAAAAGTGTACAGCTGATTGGTCAACCCCTGATGAAGTCACAACACGTGACGAAACGCATCAGGACATAGCTGACGTCGACGTGCTGTGGAGGAGAGTGTGAGGTCCGCTTCTTCCCCTGCATGCCAGCAGCTGATTACAACTAACTGCAAACACTCAAACTGCTTGGACAAACACAGTTTAACAATAAACTCCCTTTAATACAGTATTATGCTATGGATCTTACGCTTCTTTTTCATTTTTTGTTGTAGGTATCCTTCGATGTGGCAACATCACTTTTGAAGCAGAAGCCCGCACCATTAGGATCAACTATCACCTGGATTTGGACTTTATCTTTTTCAATTAAACTTTTACTGGTTTGATTTCATATATTTTTCTAATTAACACCTTGCACTAATTGAGTGGATATATGTACATATATTTTTTGTATATATTGTATTTGTTATTGGTATATTAGTATAAGCACTATAGTATTAGTGATCAATATTGTTTTTGATTTAATCACATAACAATTTATTAATTCACTCATTTTTACATATAACACGACACTCCATGGCGCTACGTGTGTGTGTGTGAGTGTGTGAGTGTGTGGTGTGTGTGATATATATATATATATATATATATATATATAGATATAGAGATATACAGTGGTCGACAAATCACCAAAAAATCTACTCGCCGAACAAAAAAATCTACTCGCCACCTAGTACCACACGTGTGCTGTTTGGGCCGATAGGAGCTCGCCACGATGTTAAATCCACTCGCCCGGGGCGAGCAAATGTATAGGTTTGTCGAACACTGTATATATATATATATATATATATATATATATATATATATATATATATATAAATTCGAGGCGAGCCAATAAAATGATAAAATATTAGTCACTACAAACAATGGAATGCCATCCCAGAGACTACAACACCTTCAGAGACAAGTACATTACAAAGGAAAGAACCTTGTATAGTGCAGTCATGTTTTAATGCTCCTACTGTACATGTATGTAAGTAAACAACTTATCAGTGTAATTGGAAAGATGTAATCCCACGTAAAGTAACAATTTTACTTATTTGCTTCTTGTGGGAAAAACAATGAACAAGTTTTGCTTTCCTTCAGGTCTGTTGAATTCAAGCTTATCAGCCATTTATGTTTTACCTGCCTGACCAATGATAGCATCATAAATACGTTGCATATAAAGAACAAAATAAGGAAACAATGTAACTGTAGATCTGAGGCTTGACAGTGCTCACTAAAAGAGGAGATTAGCTAAACATTGTAAAACCCTCCAAAGTATGTCTACCACAGAAATGTTCAAGTTTTTTTTTTAAAGAAATAAAAAAGCTGTAAACATGTACATTTACCCTATTTAACATGCCACTGCAATTAGTTCACTCGCATGGGGACCAGCGACTAGATTCTCTGAAACACTATTCTCTCTCTCTAATGCTCATTTCAGTGTCTCATACAAAAGGGAATTAAGATTACAATAAACGCGAGGGGGAAACATAAAAGTTGTTTATTTGAGCCGTGTACTACTTATAATAAACAGTGTAGAAAATAAAGTGTGTTGTTTGCGTTTAATGAACATGCACAATAACTCACAAATGCACAATTTGAAGCGGAAATCAAAGTATGATTCACATCATTAAATCAAATAATATAACCAATTAGCTGGTTTACAATGCATAGTTCCTTATTCTTCCTTGTTGCTTTTATCTTACATTTGTTTTCATGATTAGGTATAATCTGATGCATAGCAACGGTTTCTTTTGGTGGAATTCTTGAAGGCTGAAAGCTGCAAGTGTCGTGTTGAAAATATCCATCAACAAAGTCATCTTGTTGTATGACTAAAGACAAAAACACAAAATAGTTTTTTTTCAAATGTGAGCCGAGTCCTAAATCACACTAAGTACCCAAAAAATTGAACAAGGACTCTCTGGGAGGATAGACTTGGGTGATGGTGCCCAGAAAATATTACACTAAAAATGTTTGATTGGCTATTTAGAGAACATATAGAAAATAAATGAAAGTTTTTTTTTAAAGCGTTGAATATTACAACCCTTGTGTTTGTTCATTACAAATAATAATAATCAGTGGTTGACAAATCACCAAAAAATCTACTCGCCACCTAGTACCAAACGTGTGCTGCTTGGGCCAATATTTACTCGCCCGGGGGTTAAATCCACTCTCCCGGGGCGAGCAAATGTATAGGTTTGTCGAACACTGATAATAATAATAATAATAATAATAGTAAAAGCGAGTTTGCACTCACCCAGCCCTCAGTAATGGTACACTGCGTCCTGCAGGCAAGGTGCTATGATCCTGTGTCCATACCGCTGGACACACAATATACTGTATAACAAACCATAGGATAAGCACTCAAAATATAGATAAATAAGAACTTGCATGCTCCTGGCGATTTTCAGAAACAAAAAAATTACTTTAATGTACAAAAATCAAAAAGTGAGTATACAGACAGACTAACAATGGTCTAAAAAGCAATGTTTCAAGGCCTCCTGGCCGCTTCCTCAGGCCCCATAAGCCTCAGCAGCCTGAGGAAGGAGCCGTGGGACTCGAGTCTGCATACTCACTTGTGTATTCTACCTTTTATTTTTGTACATTAAAGTAACCTTTTTTTTTTTTTTTTGCTGAAAATCGCTAGGGGCACAAAAGTTCTCTTATTCATCTAGATTTTGAGTGCTGATCATACTATGGTTTGTTATGTGTTGTTCATTCAAAATCAACACAACAGATGTCTGAACACCTGGGAGCTCTGGTTCACACATTTCAATAAACAAAAAGATTTTAGTTATATACTGTATTTTAGTTATATACTGTATGGATCAGTTGATGTCCGAATACATAAACCACAATATCAAAAAGCCCAAGAAGCTCTTTAAAAATGTATCAATTGTAATAATAGCACTGTATATTCTGTATTTATGTTACAACCCACCTATTCCCTCCCCACCTATCCTTCCCAGTATTATTTAACCCTCATGCTTTGTTCTGTAAAACGTGATATATGTTTACTATGGTTGTGATACAGTCTTGAAAATGCTAAATAAAAAGTAATACTTTTTGTTTTTAAAAATCAACACAACTTATAAAAATCAACTTCCCCAAGAAAAAAAACGATTACTGGAACTTTGAACTACATCAATCCAATCAAGCTAAAAAATAAAAAAATAAAAATTTCAAATAGGCACCAAATGACTACATTCTAACTTTAAAACTGATATACAGTATGAGCAATACAGTTTTAAATAAGTACTTCCTTGTATATGAACTAATATATATATATTAGTTCATATACAAGGAAGTACTTATTTAAATATATATATATATTAGTATTACATAACTGTGGCTTCATGCTTTCTACTTAGAATCTTATTTTTAACATTTAGTATGTTTCCAAAACTGCCGCCTGTGTTTTTTGTTTTTTTTATCTAATAAGAAATATCAGAGATTTGATTTTGAATTAAAAATAGAATTATAGAATAGAAAAATTATATAAATAAGATCTACATTTAAAAAAAAAAAAATGTTAACACCCCTGCTGTGTGAGAGACCTGTGACACATTGCCGAGCGATTGCTGGTCCCTCTGGCAAAGAAAGGGTTAAAACGTCATGTAACTAAAAGCAAGCATGAAAATATGACCTGCATGCTCCTGGGACGGCCAGGATTTCACTTCATTCGGCGAATCTGGTCTGTTACACGGGATTTCTGTCGGTAAAAGAAACAACCCATCCAGAATACCATCCACTATAGCCTGGAGATTGGGTTCCATGTTGGGACGAAGTTGAGAGAAGAAATCCACTGCGCCAATCTCAATCAACCACTGAGCTGCGGAGGCGTGCTGCAACACACAAATTATTCTATTCCACTTAAGACTTTGCTTATATTTTGGTTTTATATATACTGCATTTGTTTTTCGAGCACCATACAACATTTTTTTTATACTAAATAGTATATAAAATGATTTTACTTCTGGCAGTCAAATTTAAGCAGATCTAGTGCAGAAATAAGGAACGTTTATTGCAAAATTGAAAGCCGCAAGTTAACTATCTGTTACAGATTCAAATCAATCAAACTTTCACTCAATCAAGGTTATCAGAAATATGTTTTTTGAAGCAGTGTTTCTACGATGATAGAAGATTAAAAAAATGAAGAGAAAAAGATCTGAAAACAGAAAGGAAATATGTCCTTGTGCCAACTACACACTGTTGGACGCTATACTCTTGCAAAACAAATACCCTTTCCATAGCTGCATACTCCATAAAGTATTGCGATTCATATAGTGTTACTGAAAAAAAGAACAGTGATATGCTACTGGAAGAGGTTCATGTTAGAACTGAAAAATCTACCATCAAAATTGTTGAGGTTGTTATTTTTGGTAACCTGAAATGCATCATTGGAAACCTCTGATTTAGGCGTTGTATACAACCAAGTGTACAGCTTTGTGTGCAGTTCATTTTTGTGATGGGTGTGCATGGTTTATATTGTTTAGTTTGACCTCAGCATTTAAAACACACTTGCTGAATTACCTGTACAATTAGCGAGATTACATTTGAATCTATTTGCACACTTAAAGTAATATTCTGAATTGTGTCTGGGAAGCCAACTAGCTAAACATTGAATTCTGGATTGTTTCTTAGAGCATCGGAAAGAGCTACTGTACATCTGTGAGATACTTGATGGTCAAGGAAAAGAGCACCCATCAAAACCATCAAAGGTAAAGATGTTTCAAACAACAAAACTGACTGACATTTAGAAGCATCAGATCAATTATTTTTTGCTAGCACGTTGTTCACCTTAATATACTGCAGTAATAACTTGACAAGTTAACAGCAAAACATCCTACACTCAACAAGTGACATGTAATCAAGGTGTTATTATCAAATAGGAAATTCAATATAGTACGAAGCAGGCGTTCATGCCGATATTGACATCAATGTGAGTTTTCGGCTGATAAAGCCTGAATGACCCCATCAGACTATACTGGACGTCCGCTTTATTGAATTACCCACCAAGTGTCATCACGTCTGTCTGTTCTTAACCTTTTCTCGATCTTCTTACTATAAATAACAATTATGCAGTCATACGAGCATATATTCTAAATAAATACAGTATGCATTCTTATACTTTGGGAGAGGAGTTAATTACAATGCATAATAAAACATTAATAACAAAATTGCATTTTGATGTGTTAATTAAGAAATCTTTAACCTGCTTGACTATGAGTACTAGATTGCTCACCTTAGCCAACTTATTTAACAGAAGAAGTACTTCCTCCTTCATTGGTACTGCAGGGAAATTAAACCATTCCAGCAAATGTAAAAAGAAGGACTTTTCTTGAACAAGATCCATGAACGAAATCAAATTATGATCTAGTTTACAGAGAATATTTTTAAGTGCTCGTTCTCTGATCTCCACCAATTGATGACCTGAGAAGATAAAACATAAAATACTTTATTGATTTTGACATCCATAAAACACTACAAACTAATTGTTACACATAAAAGGTCAGTATAGTCCGTGCCATTTGTACATAATTGCACCCACAAGGAAAACAAATCATTTATTTATTTGCTTTTTCTACGTTACAATTTTTTTTTTTTTTTTTTTTAAAGAGTTTTATGCATTTCAATCACTTGGGAAATTACATGAATTGAGGAAAACTTCAATGATCACTTAAACCATCCCCACATTAATATACCAATATGAGAGGCACCTTACATATAGTGAGCATCCAGTCTTAAAAGCATCTGATTTCCATAAGGTTTTTCTGTAGGAAAGACAGACAGGCAGAGAGAGAGACAGACAGGCAGAGAGACAGAGAGAGAGACAGAGCAGAGAGAGAGACAGAGCAGAGAGAGAGAGAGAGAGAGACAGAGCAGAGAGAGAGAGAGACAGAGCAGAGAGAGAGAGAGAGAGAGAGAAACAGAGCAGAGAGAGAGACAGAGCAGAGAGAGAGAGAGAGAGACAGAGCAGAGAGAGCAGAGACAGAGCAGAGAGAGCAGAGAGAGACAGAGCAGAGAGAGAGAGAGAGACAGAGCAGAGACAGAGAGACAGAAAAGACAGAGACAGAGAGATATCCCAAATCCTACTATCCAGAACATCAAGACAGAGTTGGCATAAGGATGCGCATCTCTTCCCCTGGCTCAGCACAACTCCATCATACCCAAACATCTGTATGACCATGTGCCCCTCAACCAGCAAAGCTGGTGCTACTTTGAAAAGACACTAAAAGATGTCACCTTGGAGAGAACAGCCAAATACCCACTGCAGGACAGGACACAGCACCATGGTCCCAGACTACACAGGACTCATGAGAAACAGAGGTACACACACTGGCACCTACACAGATGGAAGCATTGGAACAACCGTACAACACCACAGAACAGCATTACACCAACAACCTCCAGAACCAGACCAACTGCCAGCAATGAACTAAATGAAATCCGGGCACTGCTCAGTACCATCTGCACCAGACTGATGTAAGTATGCAAAATTCTAATTACATTAATACCCTAAACAAGCACACACCACATATCCAGAGAAAGAAAGAGAAGTGCATAAGCACTAAGAATGCACCCACATTTATCTACAAACACTAGTCACTGAAATCTGAAAAAAATTAAAAAAACACCTTGTAAATTATCTCACTGGAAGGTAGAAGATATCTAAGATGGGATCTTTTAAAATTAGTATCTGGCACATTCAGGGCCTGAATGATTCAGCTTTTGGGTCCAAAAACCAAGACCCAGACTTTATAAACAAGTTGATGAATGTAGACATTTTCATCCTCCACGAAACATGGATACAATCAGAGGCGAAGTCTCTCCTACCTATGGGTTATAGAGAGCTAGTACCAGCCCAAAAACACAGATGGTGTGAAACGAGGCCGCCATTCAGGAGGAATCATAATATGGTACAAGGAAGAGCTTAAAAGCAAAATAAACCAAACAGAAAGAGGAGATCCCCACATGTGGCTACAAATAAAAGTCTCCATGTTCACCCATCAATATGACCCATACCTATGTGCAGCATACGCCCCTCTCTTATTCCCCATACAAGCCAGACATCTTTGAGTTCCGCAGACAGAGACAGTCCACTTTCAGACCCTGGGCAAAGTGCCGATATGTGGAGACCTCAACGCCAGAACATGACGAAATAGCTACAGATGGAAATAACTGTATCTTTGGAAATAACACGTGCTGTCATAGCTCTGTGACACTCCAACGAAACATATGACAGCACAATAAGCAAGAGTGGTAAAGAGCTACTGAACCTCTGTCACGGTCTGGGACTGTACATAACCAATGAACGGACAAGGAGAGACTATTAGGGCAGATACACATACAGCAGCGCAGTGGATTAAGCCATCACCGATATAGACCCACAAGCCATCAGTGCTTTCATAGTTACACCAGCATCACCACAATCAAATCATGCTCTTTATTAAGAGACCAGACCATCGAAGCACAACACAAAAAAACCTCTCCTACCTCCATAGCCTGAAAGCCACAAACAAATGGACAAAACAGGGCCTCGCAACATACACAAACAATCAACAGACCAGAAGTCGGAAACCAACTCCAAAGCTTCCAGAACACAAACTACGAGCAGAACAAACACGTAGTAAACCTGGCAGTAAGAAATCTCAACAAAATATTCCATCTAATAGCAAAAAAATCAAACCTAAAAAGAAACAGCCCTAATCGACCAACAACAAACTCCAAAATCAAAGAAAAATGGTTTGACAATGAATGTAACACCCTTAGAAAAAGCCAACGAACAATGTCAAACCAAAAATACAGAGACAAGGTACAAGGTACCACCAAACACCTGAAGCACCACAGGCACACCCTAAGAAAGAAAAAACAGAGTCACATCGCCAAAAAAAAAAAGAAAGAATTTAAAAAGCATTGGATGAAAATTATTTTTGGCAAACTTGTAATCATCTTGATACAAAACAGAATAACAGACATCTGGCCATTGCGAATGGAAACATTTGGAAAAACTACTTTGAGGACCTCTACCAAGAAATCCCAGAAGAAAAACTGAAACAAGAACAAAAACAAATTCTCACCAAACAAACAACACTAGAGATTATAAAAAAAAAAAAAAAAAAACCCCTGGACATACCAATTACAATCCAGGAAATAAATGAAAAATGAAAACGGATAAAAACCAAGAAAGCCAGTGGACCAGATGACATTCTACATGAGATGGTGAAGTATAGCAACCCATTGATACAAGAAGCTCTAGTCAAAATGTTCACCCTTGTCCTTACTACTGGCTACTTCCCTGAACTGTGGAACCAAGGAATGAGAAATCCTAGTCACAAGAAAGGAGACAGGCTGGACCCATCCAATTACAGAGGCATCTGTGTCAGCAGCACCCTGGGGAAACTGTTCAACAGCACCTTGAACAGCAGAATCCTCACCTTCCTGACAGAGCGTACTGAGAAAGAGCCAGACAGGCTTCCTGCCAAACCACCGCACCAAGGATCACATCTACCCCCTACACAGCCTGATCAATAAGCATGTCCACAACACCAACAAGATGAATCACATTCAGGAAAACTGAAGCACTAATATCACCAGTTAGAAAAAAATTAGAGAGTGCGTTGATACCCATTTTTTTGTAATAGACATAATTTTTTATTGTCTGTAACAAAATTGATCTCAATACTACAGGAAGCGAGACTGAAAATGAAACAGAAAATCCCACACAATATGCCTTCAGTTGTTCCGATAATTCAATACGAGCACGGAAGGCAGAACAAGTGTTTGATAACACACTAGAACCCAATTGTGAATATATATCTGATTTTAAAATCCAGTTTTCAAAACTAGAAAAATTATTGTCCACCAATATACGCACATGGTGGGGCATAATTACTTTACAAAATTACATCAAAACTAAAAGGATCCCCAGGGGATTACGTATAAAAAATCCCCCACATTTGGGTTCACAAAAATGGACTTTGAGAATAAATAGAAAGGAGCTCTTAATTGCTGTTCATTTACACTTATGGACTTAATTGTACAATTAAAATCTAAGGAGAAACAACTTCTGAATAAGGATATACATACACTCCAAAAAGAACTAAGCCAATATATAAACATGGAGGGCTTCAATAAATTAGATGAAATTCTCTCAACATTGATACCATGGAAAACGATATAATGGTGAAAAAACAGGTGAAATTTGAGAGGGATAAACAAGATAACATTCGCAATCAGGTATATATGTGGCAGAAACCTACACCATCAAAGAGGTTCAATTCATCTACCCCACAAAATAAAATACACCAACAACAAAAATCTATATTAAAGAAAAATATTTAATTCTTTAATCCAACAAGTGGAGAATCAGATTTTTCTGACAATTAACCATTTCCACAAGCCACTACCTCTCACCATGTAGTCAGTCAAGATCGCGAACATCAGAATGAAACTAGAGGGGGTCCAAGAAGTTCTGGACATTCTACTTCGGAAGTTAATAGAAGCAGGGTGTATGAAACAAAAACATAATTTGGTTCCTCAAAAAAACAGGAACATTCAAACATACAAGATGAGGCAAGAAAAGAAAGCAAAAGAAATCCACAAAAGAGGATAAAGAACTTTTAATTGAGGACAATAGTATAATTAACTTGTCTGACATTCCTCTTTCACATGCTCAACTTTCGGTATTAAATAAGGGGCTTAAATTTGCACCTGATATTAGCTTCAAATTGTTTGATACGATTGTGGATCTCTACAAGTATGTCCGCAAGTTAACCCTCAAACGTTTTTTGGGGGAGGAATGTGCTGGCGGCACTGCTGAGAATATTGATGATTTTGATAGCTCTAATTTATCAGAGCATCAATGTTCATTGGACTCCACTAACATAGGGAGTAGTGATCTAAGCACTGTGGCCGCCACCTTTACCTTCGAAGAACAATGTTGTTTGCAGGATATGACTTCATTATTAGAGGACATTGAAGGGAGTGATAATGTTGATTTCTCAAATGTGTTTGGTAGACAACAGTCGGGGTTTAAGAAAAAGTCTACATTTTTTCCGACATATATGAAGGGACATGGTCTCATGACATTTGAGAAACTGGTTGAGAGGGATTTGACTCTGCGCTCTAGGGGCTACACGTTCGATGTGGGCCCCCTGCAGAGTAGATTCAACAATCTCACCAGGACAGAAAGAGATGCTTTACACACTCTCAAAATCAATGATTCCCTGATTATCAAAGGGGCGGACAAGCGGGGAGCCATTGTAGTACAGAGTAAAACTCAGTATAGAGATGAAGCTACTCGCCAATTATCTGATAGGTTATCTTACTCTGTGCTACGTGGCGATCCCACATTACCATTTCTAAAACAACTAAGGTCCCTCCTTGATGAAGGATCCCTCTTAGGGGTCCTTGATCAGAAGAAGTGGGAATTTCTCTTTGAATCATCCTATCATACCTGTCTTTCACCATCTCCCAAAGATCCGTAAGACTTTTGTCTCCCCTCCTTGGAGGCCAATAGTCTCTAGCATTGGATCTTTGGGAGATGGTGTCTCTCGATATGTGGACCATTACCTACAAAGTTTTGTTAGGTCTATGCCTTCATATATTAGAGACAGCAGTGATCTCTTGGAACAACTGACATCTGTTACCTGGCAAAGAGGTTACATCTGGGTCAGACTAAATGTGACCTCTCTTTACACTATTATAGCACATAATCATGGGATGGCAGCTGTCATGTTTTATTTGGATCACTCTATTCTTTCACTAACACAAAGCACTTTCATTTTAGATTGTATTCACTTTTTATTAACCCACAATATTTTTTTGTTGATGGGGCTTTCTATCTCCAAACACTTTGAACCGCAATGGGTACCAGCTTTGCTCCCTCTTATGCCAACCTATTTTTGGGTTGGTGGGAGTCGGTCCACGTGTTTGGCGACGGAAACCCCTATCGGTAATTTATCACTTTTTATAGGCGCTATATAGATCTTATCTTTATTTGGGAAGGGGATGTAGATTCACTTTTATTATTTATAGAATATCTGAATCACAATGATCTCAATTTAAAATTCACTTACACATGATTTTCACCATATACATTATTTAGATTTACTTTTGTTTATTGATATGAATATGGTGATTAATTCGGATGTGTACAGGAAAATTAACTCATGGAACACTTTTTTAAGGGCAGGCAGTCCCTGTTTAGAGGGATCCCAAAGGGACAACTTATCAGGTTAAAACGGATCTGTTCCAACATTGAGGATTTTCTCTAACAATCGCAGGAACTTCTTACAAGGTTTGAAGAAAGAGGCTATTTAGCATCAGACCTAAAAAGAGATCACTTGATGAAGTGACTGGTATGAGCAGGGAGGATTTGTTGGATAAACAAAGAAAACGTCCTAATAACAGATGGGACACAAAATATCCCATGTTCATTACACAACATAATGTACAAGCAAATGCTATATAAAAAATATTGTAAAGAAACGTTGGGGTATTTTGTCTGCAGATCAATTACTTAAACCGGTTCATGCGGAGGGTCCCCGCTTTGTGTTTAGAAAAGCGAAAACTATAGCTAATCATGTCTCTAGAAGTCTTTTTTCATTTACAAAATATTTGCAAGATAGCAATTTACCCAAAGGCAGTTTCAAAAGCTTAAATGTATTTCATGTATAGATATGGACAGGTTCTACATTCAATACAGGACACAGGTTCCCAATTATTTCATCCATTAACTGTAATACCACATTCACAGACAGTCTATCTTTTGGACTGTAGTAATCAGTATGTAGGTCGGACTACACGAGCACTCAAAGCTCGGATGAGGGAACATCTTAGGCTCATCAGAATAGGTGACCTCACTCATTCGGTTTCAAAACATTTCACGAACTGAAAACATGGAAGCATTGACAACTTCACTTATATGGGAATTGAACATGTGCCCAAACCTATTAGAGGAGGAAATAGGATGGAACTATTATATAAACGAGAATTATATTGGATATTCACATTAAATACTAGAGTGCCTAATGGGTTAAATTTTGACTGGGACCTAGGTCCATTTCTGCATTAAATTCACCTGATAGTACTTACTTTGGTGTTGAATGTGTATACTTTATATAATATTCGGCTACTTAGGTCTTATTGGATAATACTCCAGTACCTATATATTTTAGATAAGTGGATGTATGATCTACAGTTAGGATTCTGTAATAGAATATTAGATTATTATTGAAATATAGGATATTACGATATTAGAGTATCATTGTAATATGATATCCTATGATTGTTCTCTGGGTCCATACTTATCTCAATGTAATATATTGTTGGGATTCAAGGTTATATAAATCAAAATGTGTTATTTTATTGTAGCCATGCATGTAAAATGGTCTGCAGTTGTCTCCCCTGCTGGCAGTAAACCTGGTAGGTTACAGGGATGCCAGCAGTAATCATGGAGGTTTGCCCTCACACCCTGGTGAGGTGCCCTATGTATGGATGGGAGTGGCTACATGCTCTGAGTCCACAGTTAGTGACATCAGAGTTGTGACAGTTCCTGAAGTATATAAGGCACAGCACTGCCCAAAGTTAGTGTGTGTTGAAGGAATAAGTCTGTGTTGAGACTTGGGAAAGGGAGGGCCCATCTAGTGCAGTAACTAGTGGCCCATTTCTACATAAAGTAGCGTCAAGCCTGACAAGGCCACACTGTGTCCAGGGACCTGGCAAAAGGTGATCTCCCTGCGGGGAGAGGGGATCCCACTCCATTGGGAGGGCGTACCATTTCAAGGGACAGTACGGCGAGATGTGCGGCTGAGCTGTTCGCTGCAAGGGGGGCAGTTTGCTACATCAACAATAAAGATGCCCTGTTCAAAGACAACCCCACTGTGTGAGTGTGAAGTTACTCTCCAGTGGCAGTCACCACCAAGAAGAAGTTCCTCATCAGGACCATCTCCCTGCGGACGCATAGATCGAGATGAAGTGGAGGCGCTGCACGTGATATAGGTAGGACTCGCACACACTACCTCAGCTGCCTGTCTGGAGTGACAATCCCCTAACACCATCATGCGGGAGACTCAGGAGTCCTGTTGCCTACAGGTGCACCACCAGACAAGACCATGTAATGGGGGCTGGATAGACCACAGGGGCCAATATGAGATTGGGTGGGGGCCCAAGACCCGTTACATTATATTTGCAACATCACATTTAGTATTAATAAAATAAATTTAAGATCACAATTAGCTGATTATGGGATTTATATAATTGAAAGCATTTAGGATGGTTTATTGTTATCAACTTTATATGCTAGTAATATGTTTCCCATAATCAGGATTGTTTGCATAGCTGCTTTATGATATTTGCATATATTTCTCTAAAAATAAAATAATTCTCAGTCTTCCAAATGTCTCTACACGAAGTACATAAACAATGTAATCTAGTTGAGCATGATTTTATTAATCTCCCAAAGGAGATTATCTGTGGTCAATTTATGTTGCCTTTAAAAGATTTTTAGGTAAATGCTCACCACAGGATGCTATCATTCTTCCTTTCTCTTGTTTTTATTTTCACAACTTATTTTTTGTGTTTTATATCTTGCTTTTATGGATTTGTTTATATATGTAGGAGAGTTTGTTTCTACTACCGGGCTTCAATTGTTTTTTTAACATGGTTCAGAGGGCTGTGTGTATTTTGGTTATTAGTATGAATAAAGTTTTGTTCTTTTGAATTTTTTTTTCTGAATCCTTGCTAGTGCGCGCTGACGTCACCTCCTGCGTCACACCAGACACTTTCAGGAAGTGAACGCGGGGGGGATGTGGATGGTGCGAGTGGCAGGTATTTAAGAAACCCGGTAAGTCAGATTTACTATGCACCTTGATAAAGAGCGTCACGCCCGAAACGCGTTGGTGGGGGCCTTGTGCTCCGTTGTGTAACTTTTTGCTCATGATCCATTACATTTTTATTTGGATGGGACACACTCTCTTGCAATTTATTTTTTCTAACTGGTGATAGTAGTGTTCCAATTTTCCTGAATGTGATTCATCTGCTTGCTGTGGAAAACGGAGGCACACCCTATTGGAGGAGGAAAATCCTATTGGAGGAGCATAATTATCCAGAAGACCAGGCAAATGTGAGTTTATTGCTCTTGTTCCTATGCACCATGTATTGTTGGCCCGCTTCGATGCATCTATGTCTGGACACTTATTAGTGAGGATTCTTACTGCAGTGATTGTGGAATTCCGGCCAGCTATTCGAATAATAGTGGATTATTGGTGTCATTATAAATTGGAATATTGGTCTATATATGTGACACTCAAGGGTCATACACCAGATTAGTGTCAACAAGAAGTTTTGAATAACTTATGTTTATGTTGGCTATTAATTCTATAGATAGAGCACCATACAGTTTTGGTCATTGTCACAACACCAACAAGGGCAAAATCTTTGCTTGCTTTGTGTACTTAAAAAAGGCCTTCGACTCCATCTGGCATCCAGGTCTATTGCTGAAAATGAGTGGAATAGGGGAAAGAACATATGACACCATCAAAATTATGTACTCCGAAAACAAATGCTACGTTAAAGTAAAGAACAAAAGGACAGACTTATTCCATCAAGCCAGGAGAGTTAGAGAGGGCTGTTGCCCGAGTCACACACTTTTTAACATATACATTGAGCGTGCAGCAACCCTAGAATCCTCCTCAGCCCCTGGGCTGACACAGAGATTAAGTCTACTATACGCAGACTATCTGCTCCTGCTGTCACCAACAGAACAGGGCCTCCAAAAGAACCTGGCGATACTAGATAAATTCAACCAGAGCTGGGCACTCTGTGAACCTAAACAAAACAAGAATAATGGTATTCCAGAAAAAAAAAAATCTACAAAAACGGCTAACCAAATCACAATTCACACTGAATGACAATGCACTGGAACAGACAGCGAGGTACACATATCTTGGTCTAACAATGAGTTCATCAGGGAAATTCAACCGGACCATAAATACACTGAAGGAGAAGGCCTGCAGAGCATTCTGTGCAGTAAGGAAACAGATGTACCACCTCAAACCACCAATAAGAGTCTGGATGAAAATATTCAACAGCATGATCACACCCATCCTTCTGTATGGCAGTGAGGTGTGGGGTCCTGAGACATTCCCAGACTTCAGAAAGTAGGATACCAGCCCATTCATAATAGTGCATCTGAAATTCTGCAAACACCTTCAACTACACTGGAGTACACAAAACAATGCATGCCGGGCTGAGTTGAGCTGCTTTCCACTACTGCTCACTGTAGAGAAGAGAGCACGGACATCCTGGGTTCACCTAAATAGCCATCCACAGTCTTACTGCTACAGAGTAAATGGGAATCCAGGAGCTCCTCACTACACCCTGTACCATCAAACAACTTGTCCTCTCCCTCCCAGAACAAAAACTACACACATCAACAACCTGCCAAAAAAACAAATCAATTCAATTGCCAGCAAAATGAAGGAGCACTATGTAACTATGTAGAAAAATTATATCCAACACTGAAAGAAGCTAGAGACCTACAGACGACACAACGAGTATTCTAAGGCCTCGGGCATGGTCAGCGCTTAAGCGCTGACCCGTGCTGAGGCGCGCTGCTGCTCGGCAGTGAGCCCCCGCTTTCCCTGAGCCTCAGCGTGCCTCTGCCCGGCTGGATTCACCCTGGACGCAGCCTTAAACTTGCCTTAAACTAGCCAGGTACATGCTGACACATTTCAGTGACATTTCTGCAGAGGCTAATGGCCCATCGGATTAACAAAGCAGGGGTCCCTGGCAGTTCCATTCAGTTTGAAATGTTTCAGCATGTACCCAGCATGTACCTGGGTCTTGTTGATGATTGCCACTGGTTTGTTTTAGAATAACCATCGGCACTACAGTACCACAGCCTACAGAGAGAATACAGGCATACCCCGGTTTAAGTACACTCACTTTAAGTACACTCGCGAGTAAGTACATCTCGCTCAATAGGCAAACGGCAGCTCACGCATGCGCCTGTCAGCACGTCCTGAACAGCAATACCGGCTCCCTACCTGTACCGTAGCTGTGCGCAAGCGGGGAGACTATAGAGCCTGTTACACATGTGTTATTTACATCAGTTATGCACGAATATGACGATTGCAGTACAGTACATGCATCGATAAGTGGGAAAAGGGTAGTGCTTCACTTTAAGTACATTTTCGCTTTACATACATGCTCCGGTCCCATGTGTATGTTAATGTGGGGTATGCCGTACACCACCCTGGCACCCTACCTGCTGAAGGTAAATGGCCCAAAGCAGAGACAGGCATTGTGCCAGTACAGAATGAGTGCCCAAAGCCTGGAAAATGGAAACAGGCAGACACAGACAGAACTGTAATCCCTGAGAGATGAGACTGTGCCAGCGATGTGAGCTAGGAGAGGTAGAAGATGAAACACTTCTTGCTGCACAAAATAGTCTGAAGTGAGGAGTGCCCACCTGGAGAAACTCACAACTCTTATCCAGAACTTTAATATAGAAGAGAACCAAAAAATAGCGATCCTCTTGGGAGGAGATGAAACCACGGCAGAACTGGCTGCACAATATACCTGTCACAACCTGAGAAACGCCCACTAAACCCTGTATCCCTCTGTGTAACTGTTACCCATGTACTGTGTAAACATTATACTCTATCTCCTATTATGCATGCTTTGATAATACTGAAATGTTTTTCTGTCATGACAATAAAGATTATTTGATTTGAGAGAGACAGAGAAAAAGACAGACACACAGAGGCAGAGAGACACAGAAACATACAGATCATCTGTTTTCCATCAGGTTTTGCTAGAGAACCTGGTTATCAAAAGCACTTTAATACCCTAATATGATATGTAAAGTTAAATGTCTTAAAATAGTTTTATTAATATTATTATTAAAATATAGGGGTATAAAACAGAAACACGATGAGTGCAAAATGATGTGCCCATGGTCAGTGGTACTAATACATACAAAGTAGTTAATGATGTTCACTTATTGATTCTTATCCTAAGAGACTGTCCTAGTCTTGTATCAAATATTTATATAGTTGTCCTCTTAGCTTCCAATGTCTCAGTTATTGCTTAGAGGGCTAGTAGACATAGATAACACCACTAGATGTTTTAATCATATATATTATAGTGATGAAAGTAATGTAATAAATCCATAATCAATATTCTGACCATAAATTGCTACAGTATAACTAGAGCAGCTTACTCCATAAAAAGGTAAGTATCAGAGATTAACTTCTGACCTTTGGACCGGTACTACGATAAATTAAGAGAGTTTTGGTGTAACTTCAGTTCAATTTCACTGGAGTCAACTTTAAAAATTACCAAAGTGTTTACAAGAGTGGAGATAGTGGTGTCTCAAATCACTGTCGAACTCAATCTCAGTTTTAGTCTTAGTTTACTGTCTCCCCAGTATATGATCAGTATCAGGGCCATCTTAACAACATTAGGGCCCCCCGGGCAAAGCAGTGCACGGAGCCCTGTCTACACTGTCGCTCCCAGCCTCCCACGCGCTCACTAGCAGCAGCAGGCACTGGAAGTGCTGCACTGCTAGGCTGCAAGCGGTTGTGACGCGAGCGGGTGCCGGGGCGGGCGGAGAGCGAGCGGAGCCGGGGTTCCACTTCCGGGAGGGGGAGAGTGAGCGGAGCCAGGGTGCCGGATGGGGGGAGAGCGAGCCGGGGTGCCAGGTACCGCGGCAGGGGGAGAGCGAGCCCTCCTAGCTAGACTTAGAATGGAGATTTTTAGCATTGGTGGGCACGCATGGTTAGGGTTGCCAGGTGGCTTGTCCAAAAATACTGGACCCCCCCCCCCCCCCGAACACAAAAAATACCCCCACGCCCCCCAAATGCATCTAAAGAATACCCCCACGCCCCCAAAAACATTTAAAAATACCCCCACCTCCCCAATACATTTAAAATATCCCCCATCATCATGATCTCATCTCCCCAGGCTGGCCCCAATCACCATTTTATTCTCCCCACCCCCCCATCATCTCACCCTGGCCCCCATCCTCTCACCATCTCACCCTGCCCCCCCCCATCCTCACCATCTCACCCTGCCCCCCCCATCCTGTCACCATCTCACCCTGCACCCCCCCCATCCTGTCACCATCTCACCCTGCCCCCCCATCCTGTCACCATCTCACCCTGCCCCCCCCCCATCCTGTCACAATCTCACCCTGCCCCCCCCTATCCTGTCACAATCTCACCATGGCCCCCCATCCCCCAATCTGTGTCCTTACCTTATTGCCAGGAAGGACACATACTTCTCTGGGCCGCCGGGGTGTGGGCTCCGCCCCAGCTGTCCTCCGATTGGCTCTCAGCCCCTCCAATCAGGGACAGGCTGCACACAGAGACACACAGACACACACGAGTGCTCCTGCCCGGACACCGTCTCAGTACTTCTCTCTGCACTGCCTGCCCACGCGCTGCCCCCCGCCACCACAAAAATGCATTACCTCCGATTTAAAAAACGGACACCTGGCAACCCTACGCATGGGCTGGGCGCGTGGGGCCCCCGGGCAACTGCCCAGCGTGCCCATATGTTAAGACGGCCCTGATCAGTATACTGATGTATATGCCACTATGTTACTAGTATGAGCTATAGTAGCTAGATGCTAGACTCAGACAGATAGTTTCCTGGACAAAATTGCTATCTGGGGGTTTCATGCAGCGCAGGTCACTGCAGAAACGAGGGGTAGATGGAGGTGGAGAAGGGGAGAAGTGAGAGAGAGAAAATGAGATGAGGTGATAGTCAGAGAGAGGAAAAGGGGAAATTGAGAAATTTAAAAAGGGATGTTTCAGGGGATAAATATAGCTCTTGAAGCTCTCTGACTCTCATAGTTGCGGTATTGCAGACATTCGAATGAAGGTAGAAAAATGTCACTTTTTACAAATCTGTCTGTGAATATTTACACTTGCGAATAAACACTGTAAATTATGTGAGAATGTTGCCGAATAATTTGTCAATCTCTATTCTTTAGAGAGATTAAATTACCCTTTAAAATATGCCTTTATTTTTCTATGTTCTCTGTACAACTGATATGTTTATCTTGGACATCTCTGAAATTCAAGTTCATTAGACACTTTTTACCTACACGGCTAGAGATCAAATCATATTTACTTTACATGGGGGGAGGTGGGTAACCATAGCAATACTCAATCTACCTGCCGCATCTTCCAAAGCATTTGGTTGTAAAGGAAACATTAAAAGCTTTAAATAACATTTAGTAATACTTATACTGTGTGTTTAGAGACTTTAAGATATTGGGGTAGGAGGGGTGTGAAAGTGATCCTTTTATGGTTATCTTGGTGCTACTCTTCTGCCTTTACAGTTGATGGTAAATTCTGCTGCTTGGCTGGTCCACAACAACTACCACCATTTTGCATGTCCCACTACTCCATTCCCTCTTCTGTCTTCCTAGCAGGTTACTTTTCAGATTGTCCATTCTCTGCAATTCACCATTTACCGGTTATAATTAGGACAACGTCTTTTATGGTTGTTGATGCTTTTCACTCAGCCTGCCACCTTGGTCATTGAAGCTTTCCAACATTTGGCTTCAAGACCTGTGACAAAACGTAACAACTTGTAGGTTTTTAAAAGTTTAATAACTAATTTGTTTAAAATGTGTTACCGAATATAACTATTTTGTTATTTTTGTAGCGGTTGTGCAACTTCTTAGGGCAATTGTGCCAATAAGATAGAAAAAAAATTAAATACAATATTACCAAGTTTCTTGACCAGTGCAGAGAGATCCATGACACAAGGTGTTCTTCCTTCCTGCTCCAGACTTTAACAGATGATTCTGAAAGACACACATCACAATAACATCACATGTAAATTACACACGTCCCATTTGAACCCCCCAAAAAAACACAATTTTTTTTTTTTAGTTATTTCTGTCTCTCAAAATAAAGATAGTGCTATCGCCAATGCAACAAAACAGCAACAACATTTGCCACAGACAAAATTAAACATCCTCGGTAAGTGTCCCCTGGAATATGAATTGGGCAGTGGTCTTACAGCAGAGAAATGTTTGGGTTATTAAACGTATGGGATGGCACAGGAAAAGTACTCCCAAACTTCTGCTGCTTCTTTGAGGATCTTTACCTAACCTCTTTTGTGATGGTGATAAGTAATGATGATAATGCCTGTGAACCCTTGTATCTGAAAGAAAGCGAGTCCCAGTAGGAGGTTTTGCAAAGAGACAGTGAATCGGAACACAGATAGTGCCAGGCGCCTGTATGTACACCAGCAAATGCATAGGATGTTCACACATTGTACTTTACATACATGTACGCAATGTAATCCTGCTTATGCCTTTATTTAATCGAGGCTCACCTGCAGCTGCTAGCAAACTCCCTTGGGCTCCATGCTCTGCAGTTTAAACTGTGCTGATTCCTACATCCCCAAACACCAGAACTACAACTCCCGTCATGCACCGCGACCACACATCGCTATACTACAACCCTCTCACCTCCGCTACGGCAACGCGCGATCTTTCACGGGAGTTGTAGTTTTGCTTTTGGTCCATGGCTGACATCTACCGCTCACCAGAAAACTACAATTCCCATGAACAACCGCGGCTCAGCCCTCGCAACCTGTAATATTTGCTGCTAAAAGAGGCGTAGGACAGATTATGTGAGACAGGAGTGCTATGACACGAAAGTGGCGCTGCACAGGGCTATTACGGCGCGAAATTTAACTGTTGAAGCAGTTTTGAGCGCGCGATTGCATGCGGGTGGCGGGAAAGAGGCGGAGGCTAACAGTATTAGTGCAATGAATGATACATGCACAGAGCAGGGCTCTTCAACTAGTTCTCATAACTAGGACTCAGAAAACATTTAGGAGTGGAAGGGTTACAGCTTATAGTCCTTTTAGATTCAAGACAAGCTATTATATTTCAACACGTTGCAGGCATTTATACTATCTGTACTATCAATATTTACATTAATGTCGGCTAGCTGCAATTAGGGTAAAAAACATTGCACTGGTTTTATAAAGGTGGGGAATAGTATTTTGTGTGTTGATAAATCTGGTGCAGTTTTACTCCACTTTTGCCTTGGTTTTGCAACTAGATAACCGGGCATATGTATCAGACAGTGCTAAATGACCTCTCTTAAATTGTCGGTATGTACCAAACTTGCTGTGGGATCTTACATGTGGTGCAGAGTTTTATGCAAAAACAGTTAATGGGACCTTATGCAGATTGAAAGCATAGCTCTTGCTTGCTTAACTATTAAAATGTAATGTATGTTTCTAAACTGATATGCAATAGAAAGTAAGATCAACCTTAAAAAGTTCTTTAAGTACCTTAATAACAAAAAAGTGAGAAAAGAAAATATAGGACCATTTCTGTGTGAGATAGGCAGGCAGATTATTAGAGGTAAGGAAAAAGCAGAGGTATAAAACAATTTTTTTGCCTCTGTGTTTACCAGGGAAGAATCAATTTCAATAGTAGTGCCGCAGTAGGAAGCCACAACCTCCATATTAATGAACAATTGATTTAACTGAGGAAGAAGCGGGTTGAAAAAATTAAAGTAAACACGGCACCTGGCCCCGATGGCATAAATCCAAGAGTTCTCAAGGGGTTAAGTTCAGTAATAGCCACACAATTAAATGTAATATTCAAGGACTCCATTTCCACAGGCTCAGTACCACAAGATTGGTATAAAGCAGATGTGCCTATATTTAAAAAGGGAGCTAGATCACAACCGGGGAATTAATAGTGGGGAAGCTACTTGAAGGTTTAATACGGGATAAGATTCAGGAATACCTAATGGAAAACAAAAGTATTAATAGTCGGCATGGATTTAAGAAGGATAGATCATGCCAAACTAACCTTTTTTGTTTCTTTGAAGAGGTAAGTAGGAATTTTAGACCAGGGTAATCCAGTTGATGTTGTCTATTTAGATTTTGCAAAAGCTTTTGATACAGTTCCACACAAGAGGTTGGTGTACAGTACAAAATAAAGCAAATTGGACTCAGTAATAATGTATGCATCTGGATTGAAAACTGGTTGAAGGATAGACAACAGAGGGTTGTCATTAAAGGAACTTTTTCAGGTTGGGCTAAAGTCGTGAGTGGAGTACCTCAGGGATTAGTACTGGGACCCCTGCTTTTTAACTTATTTATTAATGACCTTGAGGTTGGCATCAAGAGCAAAGTCTCCATCTTTGCTGATGATACTAAATTGTGTAAGGTAGTAGAATCAGAGGATGTAATTTCTCTCCAGAAGGACTTGGAGAGACTGGCAACTTGGGCAGGTAAATTGCAAATGAGGTTGAGTACAGATAAATGTAAGGTTATGCATTTGAGAAGCAAAAATAAACAGGAGACTTACAAATTAAATGGGGATACATTGGGGGAATCCTTGATGGAGAAGAATTTAGGAGTGCTTGTAGACAGCAGGCTTAGCAATAGTGCCCAAAGTCATGCAGTAGCTGCAAAGGCTAACAAGATCGTATCTTGCATTAAACGGGCAATGGATGGAAGGGAAGTAAACATAATTATGCCCCTTTGCAAAGCATTAGTAAGACCACACCTTGAATATGAAGTGTGATTTTGGACACCACGCCTTAGAAAAGACATTATGGAACTAGAGAGAATGCAGAGAAAAGCCACAAAAATAATAAAGGGGATGGACAATCTAATTTATGAGAAGACTAGCTAAATTAGATTTATTTACATTAGAGTAGAGGCGTCTAAGAGGGGATATGATAACTATATACAAATATATTCGGGACAGTACAAGGAGATTTCAAATGACCTATTCATCCCAAGGGCAGTACAAAGGACTCTGGGGCATCCCTTAATATGGGAGGAAAGGAGATTTCACCAGCAACAAAGGAAAGGGTTCTTTGATCCAGAGGAAGGCAAACAAAAACTCCAGTGTCATATCATCCAATGATATCTCATAAGGGGAAAAATAAATTCCTTCCCGACTCCGTGCAAGTTGTCACCGTGCAGACGCCCAGAAAATAGAGAACTCCAGCGGGTGTGGAGCGGAATTGTGGAGCTGAAAGTGATGCCTACAGTACAGAAATTACTGTTCTCCGTTACCCCTGACGAAGCGCTGTCGTGTGAAATGCGTAGTGTGGTCACGAAAAATAGTCTTTTTTTTATCAATGGTCTTGCTTTGTTGAAGCACTTCCTGTATAAATTAGTTAATCGTAATAACTGCTGCGAGATTGATATAATTTGACATATTTTCCATTCAGCAAATATATATATATATTGTGAAAGCTGTAAAAATGTTACTACAAATATTCAATTATCAAATGAGTTTTTTCAGTGTGCACACAGCCGAGACAGCTTCAAAACTAAAGCTCTCCTCCAGATAATACAGTATGAGATACATTTATAACCTAAAAACTAAAGCTTCCACCCCTTTATGGGGGGGCATGCGCGTCACTAAATATTACATCATTTTGTAATACATAACAATACTAAAACTGATGTAAGTTTGTAATACATAACAAACTGAATAAATGTACGTCAGCTAAAAATCATTATGGGGTTAAATGTGATGTTTTCTGTTATGTCACCTGACATATAAAAGTATGAGAAAAAGTTCCACTGTAAGAATCTGAACTCATCTTAGACCGCTAACGAGGCTTCTCATTATTTTCTGGCCTGCTTACACTTTCATTTGTGGCTGGTTGGACGAGAAAAATCAACAAACATCTGCTAGGAGCGAAAAACATTCCATTCTCTGGTTCAAACGTTTGTTCACACAGACATTTCTTCACATAGAAGAAATGACACACAAGACTTACAAACGCAAGAGAAAATGGCGGACAAAAGTAGTCAAACAAAATGGCTGCTTAGATTCTAGTGCTGTTTACGTCAGACCCCCCCTTAATGTCCTTTTTTCTCAACTTTGTCAGTTTACTAAACAAGCTGTGTGATGTCTGCATGAAAGCAGTCTGTGAAAGCAATTACATTTTTTTTTCTTTATAAAGAGGCTGACGTACAGTTGTGAAGCTGCACTTCAGATACTTTATATTGATTTTCTTTACAATTACGACTTTGAGTCACACAATCTGTAAAAGTCTTAACATCAAAGTTCAAGATGCTAAATGAATAATTATAGAAAATGGAGCACTTTATTTTTCTCAACAGACTTACAGCACATTCAGTGTCAGGAGTACATGCACCTGTGTACTTCCCCTGCAATTTACTTTAACCTTGTTCTCAGTAAATTGCCATGTAGAGCAAAAGATCAATCACAATCTATCGAATTGACCCTTCTCAAACTGTGAATGTATTATGCTAGCACTGTAAGACACCTTTTTCAATACACTAATTTGCTATGAAGCCGCTCTATGTTGTCACAATCACACTTTTACTTGAAGGCACTAGTTGCTGGCCACATTATTTCAGAATTGTTAGGCCACACAGTCCTACCCTTTATCTCACTACAGGAGTACTGTAGTGAAAAAAACTCACAGGTCTGACTAATTTGCTGCCACCACCATGGATAACTTTGTAGGTCCCAGGACCCTGTCTGACTGAGTGTTCTCTCTCTTGGCCCAATCACGATGAGACATTGCTCTCCCTCCTGATACCCTTCTTTCACAAGCTGAATGCAAAGCACATTATTCAATGCTACCTCTGCACTGAAAAATAACTACACAAACATACTTTGTGTGTGACAAAAGGTTAATCAGAAGTGAAAAGGTTTCTTAATAGACAAAGCCGTAACTTAATCATTTTTTTAAATGTGGAAGATGAATGGGCAGTCTGTATAACAGTTAGAAAAGCAGACTTAGTGTATTACCTTGGGTAATAAATATTAAAGAAACCAGGCTAAAATTTCTGACCCAAATAGTCTCTGTAGAAGCAGAGTAGGCAGAGAAAGAAGCCCCCAGTAGTGTTCATTTGTCCAAGTCCGAGACGTATGTTTGTCACTTTACAGTAGTGCTAAATACAGAGAGACTGATAGTATATCAGACAGTACGGGATGCAAC
This sequence comes from Ascaphus truei, assembly GCF_040206685.1. Lineage (NCBI taxonomy): Eukaryota > Metazoa > Chordata > Amphibia > Anura > Ascaphidae > Ascaphus > Ascaphus truei. Next base: position 155,694,888 of record NC_134484.1, read on the forward strand.
GGTAAAGGTTGCAGCCTCAAAGTGAAGTCCCAGACACAGTGGTAATGTGATGCCAGGAATGCATGTGTAATAACAAATATCAAACTTGAATGGGGTCCTATGGACTGAACAAAGTGAATGAGATACACACAGAAAGCAATATTGTATCCCAAAGCTAAATTAGAGCTCACTGGTTCAGTGTTTGTAATGCAGTCTAGAGTGCTAGAGCCTCAACACAATAGCCCTGGAGAGTAAATGACATTGTGGACTTAATAAAGGCCTGGGGATCAAGACAATTGGTCTCAGTGGCTCATATAGGGACACGGGTAAAGGAGCTATGAAAAGTATGTTGCTAAGGCTCTTAAAGCACCATAGCAACCGAAAAGTGGTCCGATAGGTAAGTCTAGTACTGTATGTGGGTCCTTAGGAGGCCCCTTCGTGGTGTCAGGCACACTAATAATTGATCTCAACAGATAGAGCTTAACTGTGTATACAAATCCGAGATCTACAGCATGATCCAGTTAACTGCAGGGTAGATCCCCTGATAGGATATAGCAGCCTGGTAACGATGGACTGGGTAAAATATATAAACAAATGGTTCAATGGCGGTAATGCTAATAGGATAGCACTTAGCACAGTATACATAAATTATACGCCCTACAGATAAACAGACCCACATGTACGGTATAGAACAACTAGGATAACCTATGCTGAACCCCACCATTACTAACACTGTACCAGTGAGCTCTAATTTAGTTTTGGTATACAATATTGCTTTCTGTGTGTATCTGTTTTGTCCCACACACTTAATTCAGTCCATAGGACCTCATTAAAGTTTGATATTTTATTTATTACGCATGCATTCCTGGCATCACACTTCTACAGTCTCTGGGACTTCACTTTGAGGCTTCAACCTCTACCATTGTATCACGTACTGTCTGATATACTATCAGTCTCTCAGTCCTTAGCATTATGCACTGACAAATATATGTCTCAGACTTGTGAGTGCACACTACTGTGGACTGCTTTCTCTGCCTACTCGGCTTCTGCGGAGTGATTCTCTGGCTCAGAAATGCTCCTCTCTGTCTAATATTACCTACCTTAGTGTACTCATACATCTGGTTACTGGAGGCTGAGTGGGTGTCTTCTTCTCTCTCAGTTGTTAGAAAAGGTTGATCAACCCTAAAAGGTTATTTAAGTACCTTAACAACAAAAAGATTAGAAAAGAGAATATATAACTCTTTGAGTGTTAGATGGGCAGGCAGATTATGGGACATTTATTATTAACAGGGATTGGTCAAGCCTCAGCAACTTCTTAGCGGCAACTTCTCAGTTGCCTTTCAGTTTCAATCAATCATTCAGTCAATGTAAGGCCGCATTTATAGTGACGGCGACGCGACCGATGACGTCACCCGTCGCCACTGTCGAAAGTTGAACTTTAGTTTTGAGCGACGTCGTTGGCGACAAGGCCAGTGACGTCACGAAGGGGGAGGGCAGAGTGCAATATGCGCTCTGGGATTGGATTAGAGACAGTCACATGTGCCGACTGTCTCTAAAAAATCAAATAACACTGATTACAAATTTTTTGGTTGCTCCGTCGACTTCGCGCCTACTCTAAGTGCATGCAATGGATTCAATGTATTTGTTTTGGAGCGACATCACCAAACACTATAAGCGCAGCCTTAGCAGCTACAATGTATCCTTATATTACTAAGGTAACATTATCTATTGCTACAGTTTATAGCTCAAACTGCTGGTAACGAATTATCCCAAACAAGAAAGTGTTGCAGAGATCTTGCACTGCTGGGGAAGTGTGGTAAACTTGCTATGGAAATCAAAGGATGTTTTAAAAATAATTTAAAATGTCATTGAGTTTAATTAAAACAAAACAAAAAAAAAACAGTCACTATTATCTAATACTTCAGAACTGAGAAGTAACTTTTTAGCAGGCCGAGAATGGGTGCAGCTAGGGAAGAGGATACAGACAGCAAACACACCAAACATTGATGAGACTATACATGAAGTAATTTGTACCATTTAAATGAGACTTTATCGATGGTGATCAATAAAGATTCTGTTTGTAGGAATAAAGTACCTGGCACCCATCATTGCATTACCAAAGCCCCACCTGCTTTAATCCAGCACTCTGACAAGGTAATCAACACTGAGCAAGACAATTTAAGTGATATTTGATGTAAACTCCCTAGGAACGAGGCAGGGAGGGTTACAGAAATATATTCAGAGTCAATACAAGTAACTTTCAAATGAACTATTCATCCCAAGGGCAGTACAAATGACACAGGGTCATCCCTTAATATTGGAGGAAAGGAGATTTCACCAGCAACAAAGGAAAGGGTTATTTACAGTAAGGGCAGTTAAAATGTGGAATTCATTACCCATGGAGATTGTGATGGCAGATACAATAAATATCTTCAAAAAAAGGTTAGACATCTTTTTAGAAAGGAAAGGTATACAGTAATATATCAAATAAGTAAACATGGGAAATATGTAGATCCAGGGAGAATTCTGATTGCCATTATTGGAGTCAGGAAGGCATTTATTGTTTCCCCTTATGAGACATTATTGGATAATGTTTCACTGTTTATTTGCCTTCCTCTGGCTCAATATATACTATATACTGTAGATTCAAGATACATATCTAAATTTAATATAGTTTTAGCTCGATTGACATATGTCGTAACCTCATCTACTATGTAACAGAACATACAGTACATGGGGAGATCACTCGTCACAGCGATACTATATAAACTGGTATATATTTAAACGGAATAATACATTAGCAACAAGAATTTTCCACCAACTAATAGATAAAAACACTCTGTTGCTAGCTACTAGCCATCACCCATCCACATTAAAGTCAGGCCTACCCTATTTGCGGTTCCTTAGAATCATCAGAATAACTAGTGACCCACAGCAGTTGGAGTTAGCCTTGAATAAAATGACACAACGTTTCATTGAAAGGGGCTATGACAGCAAAGAAATTGCATCGGCACTGTTCAAAGCCAGACAACTGGACAGAAAAAATCTCCTCAAACCTACCGATAAAAATAAGCACGATGACCACTTCAATATCAAAAGCACGTACAGCACAGCCTCAGGCTTCATCAGAGCAGCATCATAAAACATTGCCACATATTACAACAAGATAATACCATCGGAACAAACTTTGCAAATCCGCCACAATTCTGTTACAGACGGGGACGTAATCTGGGGGACTTCCTCACTCAAGCTGACCCAATAACAAAATATGCAGTGAAACCTACATGGCTGCGGAGACCAGTGGGAGTTCATAAATGTAATGGATGTGTAAACTGCTAATATCTCATATTGGGAAGTACATACACACATCCACATAATGTCAATAAGATTGAAATAAAAGACTTCATGAACTGTGAGTCACACTATGTGGTGTACATTATCAAATGTCCCTGCGGCCTGTACTATGTCGGGAAGACCATACAGATGCTCAAAGAAAGGTTGAGTCTTCACCGATCAACCATACGCAAAGTCTTGACTGACACGGAAAATAAAGAAGATCTTAAACTTCAACCGGTCCCCAGACACTTCAAAGAGCAACAACACGGATTGGCCACACTACGCTGCATGCCAATCATGCAGGCCCATGTTCCAGTAAGAGGGGGAGACCGTAACAAAATATTGCTTCAGTTAGAAGCAAAATTGATCCACGGCCTCAAGATGCTCAGACCGAGAGGACTCAACGAGGATTTAAAATTGAGTTGCTTCTTGTGATACAAGCAACTGGTCCATATCGGATGACAATGACTGCTGTTAATAGGAGCTGAACAGCGCCCACAGCAGACTAGAGCGGATACAAGTACGACAAAGGATCACAACTTCGGAGGATCTCCATATAAGACTATGTTTATGGGATTTCCTGGGAACTTCGAAGAGGTTCCAGATATAGGATTTCAAATGTTTGGATGATAATCAGCTTTTATGGATTTATCATGGGTGTGGACATGGTGTAGTATTGATGGTCATGAGTGTCTTATAATATGATGGTTATTGGAAGACATGCCTCTAAGACCATAACGCACAAAGGTAGACATGCCATTTTGAGGTACCGTTTTCACTGTGGAGCCATGTATGAGATTACCCTGGGACATTTATGTACACGCTGGGACATTTATGTACACGCCGGGACATTATCTACAGTTTATGTGCTTGATTTATTTAGTATTACAGGACATTGCTTTAGGTCCATCTAGTGATCTTATGATATGTATCTATGTACATGTATTATGCTTTGTCCCTCTATCCAGGTGAATCCTTGCTTAATTTTTGCATAGCAAGTATAACCAACTGTGGCAGGACGGCCTGTAGCCGAGGTCAGGGAACAGTCCACACGTGTAGTTTCAGGATAATGAAAAATGTTCAATGGCTTTATTTCTCCACAGTAACATAACATGCGGGTACACTGTCCCTTTAACAAAAATAAATCATGCTCCATGATGGGAGAAAACTGACTAACACAGCAGACCTATCTAGCAGGCTGGCTGGCTAAACCATAACCAAACCTTCAGAGTCTTTTAAGCAGTCATGAAAACAAATGAAACAAATCTTACTTTGGCTGCAGTAAGTAGTGTTGTATCCTTCTGGCTAGCAGCACATCTATCCATGTGCTCTTGTCTGAGAGAGCCAGCTACTGCTGGTAACAAGATCCTTTTCTACCTTTCTGGCTCTCAGGTGTCAGCTTACTTCCTGACTATCTAAGTTCCACCTGAGTTAACCCTTATGAGTGCTGGATGAAGCACTCAGACATATGTCTCCCAGGCGTGACTGATAGGAGTTGACGTCACTCTGTCACATACCTCCCCTGTTTGTGTGTGGCTAGTGTCCCACACAGCTGAAGCCCGACCCTCCACTCCTTACCTTGACAAAAAAATCAGCATTTCCATGGTCCTATCCAGGTCTATGCTGAATATCAAATGAGAAGGGTTGGAGGGCAATATACCACCTGGTCAACCTTGGATTTGTGTCCTTCATGGTGTTTAACCACTTCAAGGGCGCATGGCCAGTGACCAGGGTGAAGTGTACTCCGGCGACATAATGTCTCAAGGCCTCAATTGCCCATTTTACAGCGAGGCACTCCTTCTCAATAACGGAATACCTCCCTTCCCTTGGGAACAGCTTCCGGCTGATGAACAGTATGGGGTGTTCAACACCAAATTGCTGAGACAGCACTGCTCCCAGTCCTACCTCTGAGGCATCCGTCTGGATGATGAAGGGCTCTTTAAAATCTGGGCTCCGAAGAGCGGGGCCCTCTGACAGGCACTTTTTTAGCATGTCAAAGGCGTCTTGGCACTCCCAAGACCATTTAACTTGGGTTGGGGCACTCTTTTTTGTCAGATCTGTTAGGGGTGCAGAAATTTCCGAAAAATTGGGGATAAACCACCGGTAATACCCTGCTAACCCCAAAAGGGAGCGGACCTGTGTCTTTGTCTGTGGGGTGGGGACTTCCTTTATTGCGGCCACCTTGCTAGCTAGTGGCCTTACTATCCCTCCCCCAACGGCATAGCCCAAGTACTTTGTAGTGGATTTACCAAGGGCACATTTTTTTGGATTTGCAGTGAGCCCTGCTTCTCTTAAGGACGTTAGGACTGCCCTTAGCCTTTTTATATGAGACTGCCAGTGTCTGCTATAGATGACAATGTCATCCAAGTAGGCCGCGGCATATGCCCTATGGGGTCGTAGTACCTTATCCATTAACCTTTGGAACGTGGCTGGAGCCCCATGTAACCCAAATGGCATAGTGACGAATTGGTATAAACCGAGAGGGGTGGCGAAGGCAGTTTTGCATTTTGATTCTTCCGCTAGAGGTATCTGCCAATATCCTTTCGTGAGATCTAGGGTGGAGATATACTCTGCTTTACCAAGCGAATCAAGCAATTCATCCACCCTAGGCATTGGATATGCATCAAATCTGGATACAGCATTTACCTTTCGCAGATCTACGCAAAACCTCACCTTCCCATCTGGTTTAGGGACCAACACGATAGGGCTACACCATTCACTGTGGGACGCCTCGATCACGCCCAATTCCAACATGTCTATTATCTCCCTCTCTACCAGGTCTTTTCGGCCCTCTGGCAATCTATAGGGACGGGACCGTACTTTTACGCCAGGTTCTGTCTCAATCCTATGGGACACTAAATCAGTCTGCCCTGGCAACTCAGAAAAAACATCTGAGAACTGGTCACATACATCAAGTAGGTCTGACCTTTGTTCCGTTGTTAACTGCTCTCCCATGGGAACCTGATGGTCAGTGTACGTACTACCCTTTGGAAGCTTTGGACCCAAATCCGTCTCTCCTTCCCGAGGGTGAATGAACAGCGATCTCATCGTTTTCCAGGGTTTCAGGAGGTTCACATGGTAGATTTGTTTACCCTTCCTGGACCCTGGTTGAGAGATCTCATAGTTCACCTCCCCGGTGCGGCGGAGAACTTGGAAAGGACCCTGCCACTTCGCAAGGAGTTTACTCTCTGATGTCGGTAGTAGTAGCATCACTTGGTCCCCAGGTTGGAAGACCCTCAAGCGAGCATTTTGGTTGTACTGCCTCTCTTGACGTTCTTGAGCAGATTTGAGGTTTTCCTTCGCAAACCAACCTATCATGTCTAGGCGGTTTCTAAGGTCTATGACATACTGAAGGGTATTCTTGGAGGGGGAGGGCTCCTCCTCCCAGGATTCCTTCAGTAGGTCGAGAATACCCCGAGGTTGGCGTCCATATAGGAGCTCAAACGGGGAGAAGCCTGTGGATGATTGGGGAACTTCTCGTACCGCAAACAACAGGAAAGGGAGAAGTTCATCCCAAGCTCGCTTCTCAGTGTCCACAAACTTCCTAAGCATAGATTTTAAAGTACGGTTAAACCTCTCTACCAATCCATCAGTCTGAGGATGGTAGACCGAGGTCCGGACGGATTTTACCTCCAATAACTTCAGGACATCCTGCATTAACTTTGCCATGAAATTTGTTCCCTGGTCAGTTAACATTACTTGGGGAAGTCCTACCCTAGAAAACAGTTCTAACAGCCTGTGAGCAACCTGTTTAGCAGTGGCTGATCTCAGAGGGAAGGCCTCAGGATACCTGGTGGCATAATCAACAACAACGAGTATAAATTTATGTCCCTTCGCAGAGGGTTCTAAAGGTCCGACCAGATCTACCCCAATTCTCTCGAATGGGACGGCTACCAAGGGCAGAGGAACCAAGGGAGCCGGCTTCTGTCCTTTTTGGCTAGTTAACTGGCATTCAGGACATGTCTCACATAGTTTCATGATGTCACCATGTATGCCTGGCCAGTAAAACCGGGACGAGATGCGGTCCGTGGTCTTATCTCTGCCCAAATGACCACCCCATGGGAGAGTATGGGCTAGGGTGAACACTGTTTTAATCAACCCTTTAGGGACTAGCATCTGTCGAATGACCTCCCCTGTTTGTGTAACCTTATTCACACGATATAGTATGTCATTCAACAGTTCAAAATGTGGATACACTTTTACACCTTGTTCATCTATTATCTTGTTGTTGACCTGTACCACCTTCTCATATTGTCTAGCCAGAGCTGGGTCCTCCCTCTGCCTCTGACGGAAGTCAGGAAGATCCAGGGCTGGCAGCACTCCCGTATCTATCTGTTCCCCACCCTGGTCATCCCCGGCCATGACCTGCAGTCCTTTGGGCTGACTAATGTTACCAAAAGTCCCAGCCTTTCTTAACCAGTCCTCTTTTTCCGCACGTCTCTGTTTACGTGTCTTTGGGACATGGTGTCTACGGGGGAAAATCTCTGGGGTAAAATGGAACAAGTCTCTGGGCTTCTCCGGTACCAGAGAAGTAGGCTCTGTAGGAGTAGGGGCCAACAATGTTTCGAGGTAGGGCCAGTCTCGGCCAAGTAGAACAGGAGCAGGTAGCCAGGGGGCAACTCCCACTAGTAGGCTAGCCTCTTTATCCTGGATACGTAGTAGAACGTTCGCCGTCGGGTATCTCTTTGTATCCCCATGGATACACTCTATATTCCAAGGAGAATCATAAGATAGTCTATTGCTTGGAATTAGGCCCTCTAGGATCAGGGTTTTTCCAGAGCCCGAGTCCAGCATGGCGTTTACTTTTGTCCCCTCCAGAGATGCTGGGACTAACCACGGATTGTGGTCCCCTCGGAGACAAGCTGTGGCAGTGGTTCTGCCATATGAACAGTCCATCTCCTCATCTCCTGAGTCCGCAAACTCGGTCGTCCGGGGAAGCTCTCGACGGGCCTCGGTGTTTGGACCTCTCCGCTGTTGGATGGGGTCCTCCCTTCTGGTTGGTGGGGTTATCCTCTCCACCGGGTGGGTGACAGGAGTCCAGGTTCTCGGGGAATACTGTGGGTGGCGGCCTCCCTTGAGTGATCCAGTGGCCTCGGACCCAGGACGGGCGTCTCTGCGGGAGTTTGTACCAGGAACCCTCCCAGATGGGAAAGGGTCTTCCGATCGGGTTGACTGGATCTCCCGAGCTGGCGGGTTGTAGACCCCTCGATTGTCTGCTATCCTGCCTCTAGCATCACCGGAAGCAACTTGTGTTTGCACGGACCGTTCCCAGCTATCCTGTTGGGTGTCGTCACCAAGGAAGTTTTCCACCAAGCGGACCGCTGAATTCAGGGAACATGCAGCATGTCTTTTTACCCAGGAGCGGAAGGAGGGAGGGCAGTACCTGTATGAACTGCTCGAGCACAAACTGTTCAAGGATCTCTTCCTTGGTATGCTTCTCCGGTTGTATCCACCTGGTGCATAAGTCTACTAAGCGGTGGGCTACGACCCAGGGTCTGTCTTTGTTTGCATATTTGACTGTCCGGAACCGCTGTCGGTAGGTCTCTGGAGTGAGGCCTAGGCGATCCAGAATAGCAGCCTTTAGTTGCTGATAGTCAATGGCCTCGTCTGCTGGAAGAGCCTGGTAGGCTGCCTGAGCTTCCCCTATGAGGAGTGGAGCCAGAGTCGTTACCCAGCGATCAACTGTCCAGCCGTGGGCCGTGGCTACCCTTTCAAAAGTGAGGAGAAATGCCTCTGGGTCTTCGGTTGGCTTCATTTTATGCAGTTATGGGTTATTTGGAATAGCTGGTCTGCCTGGGGCTGGGCCTTCAACTAGCAGTTGGAGTAGCTTTTCTTCCCGCCGGGCCTGTTGCTCATCTTGCTGGGCCTGTCGCTCATCTTGCTGGGCTTGTCGGTCAGCTTGCTGGGCTTGATGTTCTGCTTGCTTCTCTGCTAGCTGGAGCTGTTGCTCAAGGAACTGAGAAAAAAAATTCTCCATTTTTTTTTTTTTTTGTGTGGCCCTTCAGATACAGGGGCCGTCTGACAATCCCACTTCTGACACCACTTGTGGCAGGACGGCCTGTAGCCGAGGTCAGGGAACAGTCCACACGTGTAGTTTCAGGATAATGAAAAATGTTCAATGGCTTTATTTCTCCACAGTAACATAACATGCGGGTACACTGTCCCTTTAACAAAAATAAATCCTGCTCCGTGATGGGAGAAAACTGACTAACACAGCAGACCTATCTAGCAGGCTGGCTGGCTAAACCATAACCAAACCTTCAGAGTCTTTTAAGCAGTCATGAAAACAAATGAAACAAATCTTACTTTGGCTGCAGTAAGTAGTGTTGTATCCTTCTGGCTAGCAGCACATCTATCCATGTGCTCTTGTCTGAGAGAGCCAGCTACTGCTGGTAACAAGATCCTTTTCTACCTTTCTGGCTCTCAGGTGTCAGCTTACTTCCTGACTATCTAAGTTCCACCTGAGTTAACCCTTATGAGTGCTGGATGAAGCACTCAGACATATGTCTCCCAGGCGTAACTGATAGGAGTTGACTTCACTCTGTCACACCAACCCTACACTGATGAGAAAATTAAGGTCTAAACGGCTGTCTGTGGGTGGGTTTACTGGCTATGCATCTTAACACTGGCTGTGCTCAAAGCTGTGACCATGCAGCAAGCTTAAGCCTATAGGGAACCATGTTAATGATTTTGAAGCAAAAGGTGGCACTGTGTGCTCATTTGCATGTCATTTCCCAGAATCCCTTGCTGCAGTGGAAGTGCTGTGTGCTGGGTGATAATGGTGAAAGGCGGGGTTGCAGACCTGTCTAAGACATGCAAATGAGCATACAGTAATATTTCTATTTGCTATATGCTTTGCTGTGGAGGGTTTTTGTCACTTTTTTACCCACCATAACTTAAGTGTATGTATATATATATATATATATATATATATATATACACGAACTTACTGTCTTCAATTCTATGACAAGGCACAAAATTCCACCAAGGGAACACTTTTTGACCACGGTTAAACTGCAATCCGGCCGCGGGAAACCTATAGAATTATTTGTGCATTTTATTTATTGACTTGCAATTGAGTATGTTTACGGCAGAGTGCACACTGAATACCTCTGTACATGCATGTGCTGTCTACAATGACACCCAAAACAGAATAGCATGGCATAGGCTGCAGCAGCCGCTGCCACATTCAGAGCTCCAGAGAACCAAGGAATGTTATAATGCGTAGAGATTCAAATCCGTGCAAAAATGGGTTTCCGGAAGACTGCACTTATCGAAGTTATTAGTATAGGCCGCAAAGTCCTGAGATCTCATCTCAGAATTATACTGAATTTCCCTCTAGTCTACTCAGAGGTGTGAACTGAGTACCTTAAGGTCGTAGTTAGGCGGTCTGGAAAGATGTGGGCTTGAGGCTATCCATGAACTTTCCTAGGCTAATGTACTGTATGTCCCCTGACACTTTTATGAATCGTTCTCTAATCTTTTCCAATAAGCACTCTTACTTAGAAAAAGCCTAAAATACCTACGTTCTGAGCCGACATGAAGCTGGACACTTACAGTATGGTCACTTTTGATCCCAAACACTGATCCACACTAAACACTCGATTATATTTTGAACAGTGTGTTCATAAAGCTGTTGTCCTGTGTCCTCTGAACAAAGGATCTCCTTAATTATTTTAGAACCTGTGCCTGAAATCTACACTATGCGAAACCTTAACTTTTTATGACACATTCCCTCAGTGACCAGGTTTTTACCTAATTTAATCTAACACTTAACCCATGGCTGGCTACAGTGTCACAACTTTCAATTGTAACCTCTTCACTGCCACATCATTACACATCATGGAAGCTGTCAGCTCCATTCAAATGAGCAGAGCTTCCCTTAAATGGAAGCTGCTTTGTAGTATATCAAACAGGTGCCTTTATCTTTGATTGTAAAAATAAATGTGGTGTATTCCCCTACATTGAGTATACAGTTCTAGTTTAATAAAAACATATCTTCTCACAGACACTAGAGGGTTGCCTTGCACTTTGCTAGTGCAATTTTCATTTAATGTTTGTAGAACAAAAATAGCTTTTTGAGTTATGTTTTTAGAACCAAAATATTAAAAGTAAGTACTAATGGGAATGCACAAAATCAGTGAAAGGGTTTCCTGAAGGTTTATGTAACAAGACATATTCCTTTACTTTCCAGTCATGATATTTCATACCACATTCTACAATATGTTGTATACATACCCCCTCAATCAATGTACATGTTGCAATGTAAGGCAATCTATAATATGATTATACACATTTTTATATGTTAAATGTTACTTCTGCTTCATCAACTGAGACACAGAAAACAATTTTAGCTCTACAAAATACAGTTAGGTCCGGAAATAATTGGACACTGACACAATTTTCATAATTTTGGCTCTGTACGCCACCACAATGGATTTGAAATGAAACAACCGAGATGCAATAGATGTGCAGACTTTCAGCTTTAATTCAAGGGGTTGAACAAAAATATTGTATGAAACGTTTAGGAATTGCAACCATTTTCATACACAGTCCCCTTATTTCAGGGGCTCAAATGTAATTGGACAAATTAACACAATCATAAATAAAATTTCATTTTTAATACTTTGTCGAGAATCCTTTGCAGGCAATGACTGCTTGAAGTCTGGAACGCATGGACATCACCAAACGCTGGGTTTCCTCCTTTGTGATGCTTTGCCAGGCTTTTACTGCAGCTGTCTTCAGTTATTGTTTGTACATGGGTCTTTCTGCCTTAAGTTTTGTCTTCAGCAAGTGCAATGCATGCTTGATCAGGTTAAGATCAGGTGATTGACTCGGCCATTGCAGAATATTCCTCTTATTTGCCTTAAAAAACTCCTGGGTTGCTTTCGCAGTATGTTTTGGGTCATTGTCCATCTGTAAAGTGAAGCGCCGTCCAATCAACTTCGCTGAATTTGGCTGAATCTGAGCAGACAATATATCCCTATACACTTCAGCATTCATCCGGCTGCTTCTGTCTTCTGTCACATCATCAATAAAACTTGTGACCCAGTGCCCTTGTAAGCCATGCATTCCCATGCCATCACACTGCCTCCACTGTGTTTTACAGATGATGTGGTATGCTTCGGATCATGAGCCGTTCCAAGCCTTCTCCATACTTTTTTCTTCCCATCATTCTGGTACAGGTTGATCTTAGTTTCATCTGTCCAAAGAATGCTGTTCCAGAACTGGGCTGGCTTTTTTAGATATTGTTTGGCAAAGTCAAATCTGGCCTTTCTATTCTTGAGGCTTATGAATGGTTTGCACCTTGTGGTGAACCCTCTGTATTTACTCTCGTGAAGTCTTCTCTTTATGGTAGACTTAGATAATGATATGCCTATCTCCTGGAGAGTGTTCTTCACTTAGCTGAATGTTGTGAAGGGGTTTTTCTTTACCCTGGAAAAGATCCTACGATCATCCACCACTGTTGTCTTCTGTGGACGTCCAGGCCTTTTTGCGTTGCAGAGCTCACCAGTGCGTTCTTTTTTTCTCAGAATGTACCAAACTGTTGATTTGGGCACTCCTTATGTTCCTGCTATCTCTCTGATGGATTGTCTTTATTTTTGCAGCCTAAGGGTGCCCTGTTTCACTTGCATTGAGATCTCATTTGATCGCATGTTGTTGATCACAGCAACAGCTTCCAAATGCGAATGCCACACCTGGAATCAACTCCAGAACTTTTACCTGCTTAATTGATGATGAAATAACAAAGGAATAGCCCACACCTGTCCATGAAACAGCTTTTGAGTCAATTGTCCAATTTCTTTTGGCCCCTTCTAAAAGAGGGGGCTACATATTAAAGAGATGTAATTCCTAAACCTTTCCTCCAATTTGGATGTGAATACCCTCAAATTAAAGCTGATAGACTGCACTTTAAGCCCATATTCATTATTTAACTGTAACTTGAAATTATTTTGTTACACAGCCAAAATAACAAAACTTATATCAGTGTCCAATTATTTCCGGACCTAACTGTATATAACTTGTAACCTTTAGTTCCTTCTTCCCCATATGACATATGTCATCTCCAAACACCAGCAGAGAAATCTCTTCTGTTTGTTATTATTTAGAGAAGTAATCCTGCCATTAGCTTTTTTTGTAGTGTAGCCCCCTCTTTTGGGACTACTAATTCAGATAATGGGTTAATGACCGTAATGGGTTCACTCTGGTATCGCCCCTGCTCTGCATGTCTTGTAACCAGTAATGTCACCATAGGGAATATACTGTAGAGGGTATATGTAGTTCCATCCTATGTTCTAGAAGCAGTTTCTTCAGTGTTGTGACTAGGGTCCTCACTTTTCCTATTCTAGCATCCACTCCCAGCCTGCAATTACCCAGAACTCTGCAAAGGCCTGAGATACAGAGCACTGCCAATGTATATAGTCAATCTTATGTGACCTCCTTTAGAGCCGGTTAAGGAAAGGTTACAGTTACAGTATTATGAACAGAGTTGGCTTCAAAAATAAGAACACACTGGTCATTCTTCAACAGCACCTCCAGTACCAAAGACTGTATACTGTACTTTAAATCATTTCTGGCCTTTTCCTCCTTGTTAGTGTGTTAATCGGTAGTGGACAGATATCTGTAGAAACAGCTGGTGCTTAGAGAGTGGCCATTTTAATCTCATAGGAAACTAACAATTGATACTAAATTATTTCTGTCATCGAGTCTTCTTAAACAATGACCTATATGGTCATAGATCTATTCGCTAAAGGAGAAGTCATGCGAAAAGAGACTTTTACAGTATATCTTTTCTGCTACCGTATGTGCAGAATCCAGTGAATTTTCCTTGGTGTTTTAGTTTGTCCTGGGTGAGAGGTAGCAGTACAGTACTATATCCATTAATCCCTGTAGTAATCATACATTAAATACAATAAGGAAAAATAACAAAGGAAATATAATATGAAAAATAAATATACCATAGGCAAAGAGGCATAACAAGGGTGAAGAGATTCATTACAAATATTTTTATGGAAAGTAAGAGTAAAATCGTACTAACGTTTCGTGGCATTTCCTTATTTTCTTTTGGCAATTGGTGAGATGTCATAGAATTTCTTCTTCTGCAACCATTCTTTTGTAGACCCTCTTATATGTGTAAGGATTGGGCTTAGGCCTCGCCTCTGTGACGTTTACGCACCTCATGCTGACAGGATTGTGCGCAGGTGCTGTCCATGGGTTGTCAGTTGTAGGATTCAAACACAAGTTAGCACTCACAGCAGAAAAGCTGATTCATCTAGGACACGTGCAGTGCTAAACGACCCATTACGATCAAGTGGTACAATAGGGATTATCATATTCAGCTGTGCTCCTTGTCTTGGATTGGCTCAACAATCAAGAGTCAATCATCTGCTTTGTATGTGTACCTCTCATCCTATGTGTACCTCTTATCCTACAAGCCGAATTGTTGGGATTTTTGGAGGCTGAGCTCGCTCGGTCTGCTGTTCTCATATCCGGAGGTCCATTCTGATACAGAGGGCAATCAGTTCCTCCAGATCTTTGGGAAGATCCCGGCATGTCAGTTCGTCCTTTAAACACTCAGAAAGCCCCTGCCAAAATGCTGCCACCAGAGCTTTATTATTCCAGCCCGTCTCCGCAGCAAGGGTTCGGAACTCAATGGCATACTGGCCTGCGGTACGGATTCCTTGTCGGATTTGAAGGAGTGAAGCTGAAGCAGAAGAACGGGACCGGGGGCGTCTAAAACTCTTTTAAATGCTTGGAGAAAGGCAACAGAGTCGTTGATCAATGTGGATTATCTCTCCCACAGAGGGGAAGCCCAGGCCAAGGCCTCATCTGTTAGTAGGGAAATTGCATATGCTACCCTGGATCAGTGAGTGCTGAACACGGAGGGCTGGAGTTCTAACTGAATCGAGCATTGGTTCAGAAATCCTCTACTTGCAATAGGGTCCCCTTCATAACGCAGAGGCGTCGGGATCCGTGGTTCTCTGGGCATAGGGGGTGATTGAACTGGCGCCGGAGAAGCTTCCAGTAAGGGCAGTGCAGGGGTAGAACCCACCTGGAGTGTCTCTAGCCAGGTAAATATGTCCTAAAGTCGGCTTGAAATAAGTGCCACTTGTTGGTTTTTCAGGGAGAGGCGTGTCTCATGCTTTCCGAGTAGTTCCCCTTGGAGAGGTACGGCTCGCTGTACCTCAGCGGGTTCCATATTTGGCCAAGCAAAATGTGTCGCTGCTCGTCTCAAATCAGGAGGCGGACCCGCAGGGCTGAGGTAGAGATACAAATAAACCGATCACAACCCAGGGACAGAGTCCTGTAAGACTATCCGTAGCCGGTATGGAAGCAGGGGTCAGGGCTGGTGGCAGAGTTGTAAAGTCCAGGGGACAGGCAGAGGTCAGGGCTGGCAGCAGGCAGCATGGTCGAGGTCATGGTCCGGGGTCAGCAACAGGAATTCAAAACAAGTGAGAGGATAAGACGTAACTGCAAAGACCGACAGGCGCTGCAAACACACATAACTTTGCTCTGTGACTCCCTATGGTAAGTGCAGTCTTATAAAGCAGGCTGCCAGTACCCAAAATGGCCACAGAGAGCAGTAAGGGTTGGAGAGACAGAAAACCTGAACCGAAGTGAACACCCGGCATGGATCAAGCAGAATCCTTACAGTTACTCATAAATGTCTTGATATGGTATAATTTCACTGGTGCTCATTCTCCATTCATCCCGGCTCTCAAAGCTGAATCCAAAGGTATACAAGTAGTAGTAATTGGGATGGAAGCACACAGGAATCAGAATTGTAAAAACCTACTCTGTTTTAATCCATTAGCAGAGCAGGTACAGACATAATGTGGCATTTCAGGGCACAAGTACCTTTTCCTCAGACCCTACACCTGTTTTAACAGTGAAAATACCCTGTAGGGAGTTAATCACTCACCCACTTAAACAACCTGTGAAACATGCGGGGAGCGGTTCCAACTTATGCACTTCCTGATTGGTGTCTGACATCATCGCGCACCACAGCGTCGGCTGATGCACATGACCCGGCGACACAATGATGTCACGTAACGAAGCAACATGGAGCAGGAAATACAGACAATCACACAGATACTGGTGCTGGTTTCTAAGGTAGTTCCTAGCACTACAGCTGTACAGCCAACCAGTCTTGGACATATTCTGAGCAGCAGAGGGACCTGGCAGAGTGGTAGAGCACTTTCTAATTACATAATTTGTAACAGAGGTACA
This sequence comes from Ascaphus truei, assembly GCF_040206685.1. Lineage (NCBI taxonomy): Eukaryota > Metazoa > Chordata > Amphibia > Anura > Ascaphidae > Ascaphus > Ascaphus truei. The sequence goes on from NC_134484.1 coordinate 155,711,433, forward strand.
GTAGAGTGAATAGACAAGAGCAGGTTTTCTCAGTCTTCTTGTCTGAATCACAGATACTAACAGCTATAGAAAATATCAATGCTGTAAGGTAATAAAGTCTGGTTAGCTGCCGGTATTTCAATATACAAATTCTTATTCAGACTTAAGTTGGAAAGATGATCCACATAAAAATAAATACTTGGTGTATAAGTGACCAAGGAAAATCTCAGATATAGTATACTATGTACTTTTAATAAAAAGAATACACACATAGGGAAGTTAATCTTAGGGAGAAACACTAGATATAAAGAATACACCTATAGCAGGCGTGTTCAGGTGAATAAATAAACACTGTCTCTAGATAGTCCACCCACATATTTTGTATTTGAACTGAAGATGACCGTACCCAAAGAACCAATTAAGTTCCAAGCTTTCATTCAATTCCCTGGGGGCTACTATGTCAAATATATAAATTAAGTTAGCTTATTTTTGCTTTTTTAATTTTTTTATTTTGGTATTTCAATTGTGATGAATTATGACCTATTAGCACGGTGACATGCTACAAAGATGTCAGACATCACATTCTTACAACCGTTTTTAAAGGCTATTTATAGTCTTACCCACATATAGAAGGCAACACAGGCACTTTAGGAAATAGACGATAAAACTCCTTAGGCAGGTGTAGAAGCCAAATGTCTTAAATAGTTTACCTGTGTGCGGGTGAGTAAAATTTGCACCTCTAATTACACCATTGCATTGGCTGCAGCTTCTACATGGGAATGTCCCAACCGAGGGTTTAGATAGAAATGTCTGTGTACATGGCTTAAGTGAGTCTGCTTTAACAATCATGTCCCTGATGTTCTTTGGTCTTTTATAAGTGAATATTGGGTTTTTTATAAAGAGATGACCTACTGTATTGTATTATCTCTCTGTACCAGGTGCCAGTTTTTAGACACAATTTTTTTTAATGTGTCTAGATGCTACACTGACTGTAGTTACAGAAAATAGTCTGTTTAAATCTCTTGCTTTCCTCAACAAAAGTCCGGACTGTAACGCGTGCACTGCCCACGAGCAGGACCATGCCCAGGACCCGGTACTGAGGTGGGGATGTAGCAAACCACGCACTCACAGCAGTGGAAGTGTGCCTGGCAGGCGGATTGTCAAACATAGCCGGTCTGGGTTGGAGAGAGTGGGTTAATCGATACTTGCCAAAATTGTGGAATGGAGAGTCCAGAATAGTCAAAGTCCGTTAGCTGTGGTCTGGGGTTGGAGAGGTCAGAATCATGGAAGTCCGTATAGCCATGGTCTGGGGTTGGAGAGGTTAGAATCGTGGAGGTCCATATAGCCGTGGTCTGGGTTGGAGAGGTCCACAGAGTCGAGGGTAAGCCGGGGTCAATATCCAGAGAGGTTCCAAGGTCAAGCCGCGTCGGTACACGAAGGGTTAACCTGCAAGGTAAACACAGGACAAGGAGCAAGGCACAACAGACGTAGGAGCTCAAGGCTACAACAGTTATTCTCAGCAATGACTGGGAGTGAGAGCATGGTACTTATGGGAAACAGGAACCAGTAGCAAGGGAGGCAGAGCGGAAGTGCGGCCTCCGCGGAGGCAAGGATAGGCTGCAGGAGACAAGTGGGCTAAAAGAATACTTGCCACGCAGCTGGGGAGCGGTGCACGTCGTCACGTGTGTGCGCCGTGCGTGAGAGAAGCGCGGAGCATCTGAGGGGGCGGAGCTAAGCTCCGTGGCACACTAGAAGGGCTGCGTGTGTGCACGCGCTCTGTAAGCAGAGCGGGGGTTCGCGCATACGCTGGTGCCGGAGCGAAGGTCTGAGATTACAGGTAAGGAGGGAACACGTCACAAAGGACGTGTTCCCCGATTCCTTACACTACCCCCCTTTAGGATCGGCCTCAGGGCGATTTCCATAAGGCTTGTGCGGAAACCTGGCGTGGAATCGCTTAAAGAAGCTGGAGCATGGATCTGACGAAGAGGTATCCATGAGTGTTCTTCTGGTCCATAACCTTTCCAGTGGACGAGGAATTGAACACCACCTCTGGAGTATCTGGAATCGATTATGGATTGCATTTCGAATTCATCTTGACCCTGTACGATGACAGGTAGAGGTTTAGGTGAGATGAGAACTTCGAACAACAGGTTTTAACAATGAGACGTGAAAGACCGCCGGGATTCTCATAGATTGAGGCAGTTGTACGCGGTACGCCACAGGATTTACCTGTTTGAGAATGGTGAATGAGCCCAGGAATCTTGGAGCCAGTTTCAGTGTAGGTTTTCAGTTTTTAGTGTAGGTGTCTTCAATCTTATGTTCTTAGAAGAAAGCCACACGTTGTCTCCTGGCCTAAACTTGGGTGCCTCACGGCGATGGCGATCCACTTGTGTCTTTTTTTTGAGTACTGCCTCCTGCAGAGTCTTCTGAATCCTCTTCCAAGAATTTTGGAGCGAGTTCACTCTGGAATCTGCTGCTGGAACTCCGGAAGGATTTTAAGAGATGGGAAGATGTGCTGGATGAAATCCGTAATTTATAAACAAAAACGGTGATTCCTGAGTAAACTCATTTCTGAGTGAGTTATGAGCGAATTCGGCCCATGGGAGTAGTTCCACCCAGTTATCCTGTGCATCAGAAATAAAGCATCGCAGGTATTTCTCTAGTGACTGGTTTGTGTTCTCGGTCTGTCCATTAGTTTGGGGATGATATCCAGAAGAATAAAGAAGAGAGATCTCCAACCTTTGAGCGAAGGCACGCCAAAATTTCGAGACGAACTGTGACCCCTGATCGAACACTATAGAGAGTGGAACTCCATGAATATGAAATATTTCTTTGATATAGATATCTGCCAAGGTGGCAGAGTTAGGAAGACCCTTGGGAGGAATGAAATGGGCCTGTTTGGAAAACCTATCCACAATAACGAGAATAGTATTTATCCCACGAGAAACAAGAAGCTCAACAATAAAGTCCATTGAGAGGTGGGTCCATGGTCGGTTCGGAATGGGTAAAGAATGAAGCAGACCAGACTGCTTGTTGCGGGTGGACTTATTTCGAGCACAGATGGAACAGGAGTTTATGAATTCCTTGATATCCTTAAACATATTAGGCCACCAAAAGGTGCGTCTGATCAAATTGGAAGTCCTCTTTTTACCCGGGTGACCGGCAGACCTAGAGGAATGAACCCACTCAAGGATCTTCTGTGAAATTGAGGTGCAGCATACAAACAACCCTCCGGCACTTCCATACCCTCGGGGATGAGCGTCTGAGTCTCCAGGATCTTGTCCAGTACATCAAAAGAGTTAGCCAAATGACTTACTTGGCAGGAAGGATGGTCTCAGGAATGTCTTTGGATTTGTCTTCACTGACAAATTGATGGGATAAGGCATCAGCCTTTTGATTCTTCGTACCAGGAATGTAGGAAATTATATAGTTAAATCTGGAAAAGAACAATGATCAGCGAGCCTGACGGGAGACGAGGCGACGGGCACCTTCAATATATAATACATTTTTATTGTCCGTAAGAATTGAAGTAGGATTTTCAGTACCCTCCAGGAGGTGTCTCCACTCTTGCAGAGCAAGTTTGATGGCCAAGAGTTCCCTGTTGCCAACATCGTAGTTTTGTTCTGCGGGGGAGATTTTTTTAGAAGAACCTGCAAGGATGTGGCTTATCCTGAGGGGACTGTCTCTTTGAGAGTACGGCTCCTGCTCCAATATCCGAGGCATCTACCTCCAACGTGAAAGGAAGTTTAGGGTCCGGATGGCGTAAGATAGGAGCAGAGATGAACACTTTATTAAGGGTTTCAAAGGCATGGTATGCCTCAGGAGACCAGGAAGAAGTGTTCGCATCTTTCTTCATCAGGGCGGTGATAGGAGACACTGTGGTTGAAAAATAATGGATACATTTACGATAATAATGGGCGAAGCCAAGAAACAACTGAATCGTCTTAAGAGAAGTGTGTTGTGGCCAATCTACCACTACCTTAAGTTTATCAGGATCCATAGAGATACCCTTATCAGAGATAATGTATCCCAAGAAAGAAGTGGATGTTTGGTGGAAAAGACATTTGTCCATCTTGCATAGAGATGATTCTCACATAGACGGGAGAGAACTATCTTAGTGTGTTGGATATGCTCGGATATAGATTTAGAAAAAATAAGAATATCTTCAAGATAGATAATTACAAAAATGTTGAGGACATCTCGAAAAATATAATTCACGAATTCTTGAAATACAGCTAGGGCATTACAGAGCCCGAAAGGCATGACCAAATATTCGTAATGGCCGTCTCTCGTATTGAAGGCCGTCTTCCATTCGTCCCCTTGTCGAATGCGTATGAGATTGTAGGCCCCACAAAGATCGGGTTTAGAAAAAATGGTAGAACCTTGTAAACGGTCAAACAATTCCGAGATGAGTGGCAAAGGGTATTCTTCAGGGTTATTTTGTTAAGACCCCTATAGTCAATGCAAGGACGGAGTGAACCATCTTTCTTCTTAACAAAAAAGAACCCAGCCCCGGCTGGGGAGGAAGGAGCTCTAATGAACCCTCTCTTTAAGTTCTCCTGAATATATTCAGACATAGCCTGAGTCTCAGGAAGGGACAAAGGATAGGATCTGCCTTTAGGAAGGATGGCACCAAGCAACAGCTCTATGGGGCAATTATAAGGGCGCTGCGAAGATAAAGTTTCAGAGCGAATTTTATCAAAAACATCAATGAATTCTGCATATACTTCAGGAAGAGTAGGTTTGGCTGGAGTACTGGTCTATACGCCAGCGATAAGTTGTACCGAGGATACAGGAGCAACCCCAGAGGCAACACCCCATTGTGTAGGTCTCTTGTCTATCCAGTTTATAATCAGATTGTGTTGTTGGAGCCAAGGAAGGCCTAGAATTACCTGTACAGAGTGTGTATGAATAACATCCAGTGAGATTTTTTTCCTTGTGACCGTCAGTAGTAGAGAGAGTAAGAGTAGGAGTCTCCAATGAAATGAAGGCTGGCTGGAGAGGATGTCCGTCAATAGCCTCTAGACCCACTGGTATTGATTTCTTTATCAGGGGAAGCTTATGTTTGGAAGCAAAATCTTGATCCACAAAATTTCCCCCAGACCCGGAGTCGATGAAGGCAGAGGCAGGGACTAGGAAATCAGGACCCCGAAGGAAGATATACAGCATGACCCTGGTAGATAGACCTCTCTTACTAGAATTCTACCCAGAAGCGCGAGGACAGAGAATGCGAGCAGACTGAGCACAGGAGCTGAGAGACCATCCCAGCCGCTGGCGCTGATCTTATGATCAATATGCTTGAATGAATTTAATACCATGTGAGTGTACCTTACTATCTACATACTACTGATAAAGTTTTTATCAGTCTGCGCTATGTCCCGTTTTCTTTTATGATCCCATGAAGGTTCCTGCATAGGCTGTTTATACTTGCTGACACGTGGGGTATAATTACAGCAAAGAAACCTTTATATACATTTTCACACAAGAAATTTGTCCCTGCGCTCCCTGAATCACCTGGACATCTGAAATATAATTGGATTATGAAAGCAATCCAGACTAAAGGTTGAACCTGCAACACACCAATTTGTCTGTATTTAGACTTTTTTTTTCACTTGAATTAATTATTTGATACATATATGCATGATTTAAGCAATTATTATATCACTTGATATTCTTATTGTCAAAGTAATATCTATGAATAGATTTAAGCGCCATTGAATAGCACTTCTTTTTGCAGAACTTTTCTCAGCGGAAGCTTGTAGTGTAGTTTCCCCTTCACTTGCGCGTTTCTCTGGGAAAAAAAAACATTTGAAAGTTAAGGGCATGGAAAAATTGATACAATATAACTTTTGTCTGAAACTTATTACCACTAAAGGTAGGTACAAAACCAACTCCTTTCTTTAAAACGTTAGACTGTGCATCAGTCAATGTTATGGATGATATGTTCACTGCCCTTTGTCCTGTAGTTTGCTCCTCATTGTTACCTTGGGTCCTTGATGAGCTTTTTGTTCTAACAACCTCGTCTGGTTTTCTTCTTGGTACCGGTGAATCTGCACGTTCCCTTTAAACAGGGCAGGGCACTCCTGTGTCGCTTGGTTAATTTCAGATCATGAGGATGCTGTATCAAGGTTTGATGAAGCAGAAAATGAATGTGCAGCAGGTCTCCTAGTGTATTGTTATTGATTGACCTTCCAGTTATAGACCCTAGCAAATTGATAAGCCAATTTATCTCTGCAAACTGTTTTAATTTTAAATAGCTCAAGTTCCATTTTATGATTGTTACATAGTAGATGAGGTTGAAAAAAAGACATACGTCCATCATGTTCAACCTATGCTAAATTTAGACAAAGATACTTTATCACATATATATATATATTTACAATTTACAATATATATTACAATTTGGGGAACCACTCCTTGGAAAAGACATTATGGAACTAGAGAGAGGGCAGAGAAGAGTTACCAAATTAATAAAGGGGATGGACAATCTAACTTATGAGGAGAGGCTAGCTAAATTAGATTTATTTACATTAGAAAAGAGGTGTCTTAAGAGGGGATACGATAGCTATATATAAATATATTCGGGGGACAGTACAAGGAGCTTTCAAAGAAACTATTCATCCCAATGGAAGTACAAAGGACTCAGGGGCATCCCTTTAGGTTGGAGGAATGGAAAGGGTTATTTATAGTAAGGGCAGTTAAAATGTGGAATTCATAACCCATGGAGACTGTGTTGGCAGATACAATAGATTTATTCAAAAAAAGGTTGGACAAAGGTATACAGGAATATACCAATAAGTAAACATAGGAAGTAATCCGATTGCCAATTCTTGGAGTCAGGAAGGAATATATTTTTCCCCTTATGAGATATCATTGATGATATGACACTGGGGTTTTTTGTTTGCCTTCCTCTGGATCAATAAGTAAGTATATATATATATATAGGATAAAGTATATATATATATTTATATTATTATTATATATATATACTTATTGTAAGACAACAGATACTTTATCCTATATATATATACTTACTTATTGATCCAGAGGAAGGCAAACAAAAAACCCCAGTGTCATATCATCAATGATATCTCATAAGGGGAAAAATATATTCCTTCCTGACTCCAAGAATTGGCAATCGGATTACTTCCTATGTTTACTTATTTGGTATATTCCTGTATACCTTTGTCCAACCTTTTTTTGAACAAATCTATTGTATCTGCCAACACAGTCTCCATGGGTTATGAATTCCACATTTTAACTGCCCTTACTATAAATAACTCTTTCCATTCCTCCAACCTAAAGGGATGCCCCTGAGTCCTTTGTACTTCCATTGGGATGAATAGTTTCTTTGAAAGCTCCTTGTACTGTCCCCCGAATATATTTATATATAGCTATCGTATCCCCTCTTAGACACCTCTTTTCTAATGTAAATAAATCTAATTTAGCTAGCCTCTCCTCATAAGTTAGATTGTCCATCCCCTTTATTAATTTGGTAACTCTTCTCTACCCTCTCTCTAGTTCCATAATGTCTTTTCCAAGGAGTGGTTCCCCAAATTGTACTTCATATGCAAGGTGTGGACTTTGTAAAGGGGCATCATTATGTTTACTTCCCTTCCAGCCATTGCCCGTTTAGATGAGATCTTGTTTGCCTTTGCAGCTACAGCATGACTTTGGGCACTATTGCTAAGCCTGCTGTCTACAAGCACTCCTAAATCCTTCTCCTTCAAGGATTCCCCCAATTTATCCCCATTTAATTTGTACGTCGCCTATTTATTCTTGCTTCCCAAATTCATACAACAAAAGACAGGGGTGCGCAATGCTACATCCAATTGACAAAACATATATGGTAATAAGTATAAAGTTTAAATACTTCAATAATAATAATAATTACTTGGTTATTTAGTTAAACCCTTTGGCCAAAGTGTCATAAGCCTGCATACCAACGTCGAGGTATAGCCAAATTAATGCAGGTCCTCTACTACACTGTGATCTCTTCCTTTTACCTCTGTATGAGGGGAAAGAACTATAGTAGATCCTGTTCTTGCAGCAAAGGGAAAAGACCTCCCAAGTTAAAAAGGTGAGGAGGAAGGTGGGAAGGTAAACAGCTGTGAAGAAGCTGGGGGCCTGAAGGTAAACTTGCCTCTAACTGACTTTTGTGTGTTATCATTGGTAAGGGGTTTACTTCTCCAACCGATAGATAGGGTAACCACTGTGATAGTCAGGGCTCCAGAGAGGAGCTAGACCTGATTCTTTTTTTTTTCTCTTTTGACGCTGAACATAAAATATAGTTTATGTGGTTAACATTTCAGACTAAAATACAAGTTATAAAAAAAAAAAAAAAACATTTCAGACTAATAAAAAGCCTATATTATTTCCCCCCAGAAATAAGTCTACTGTTTCAACCTCTGCTCGCATCTCCTACATGTAGTATGAATAGAACAATGTGTATTCTTAATAAAAAGAGGTAAGTGATGCATGTACACCAACATAGTTAAGCGCATATACTACAAAGACTGAGCCTGTCTGCTGTATGCAGAGGAATCCACAGCTCAGGTGCAGTCATTCTGAGATGTAGTTTTTTGTGATCCTTGTTCTCCTCATCCAACAAGCAAACCAGTGAGATATTGCGTGAGTCAGCTGAATCCTGGAAGCAACAGGTCCTCGCGGTAGAAACAATTGCGCCTGTAGTGACTCATCAGTCAGCTGATATCAATGACACTTAAACCAGTAGCTAAAAGGGAGACACAGCAATGTGTCACCCAAACATATTAAAAACATGTATTTTAGTATGCAGAAAACAGATACAAACCGGTGCCTTAAAGATACAGTCCAAGTAAATGTCCAAATGCACTAATAAGTAGGTGGCATCTAGTCCTTATAGGATGATCCAATCATATACACCTGGATTTGCTTGCAGACTTTGTGGATGGCGTCATGTGATATGTGAAATCAAACACAAAGAAAAATCATAGTGTATACTGCTAGTTAAAATCACATATAACATAAGAAACATACACACATAAAACTCCAATGACAAACATCAACATAAAACACAAACAGGAGCTAAATGAACAATTAAACCAATTTATTAAAAATACTGAAAATAACTATGTTCAAATAAAAATGGAGATGGCTTGTTGAAGATGATCTGGTTATAAAACCAGTATCCTACTTACAACACAGCAGTTTGTTTCAAGCATGTGAGTCCAGCTGTGGCAAAACAGCTCCTTCTCTCTCCTCAGTCACCGGGAGGGGGAAAGGGGGGGGTTGGGTGCAGGGCTTTCCAATATCACCGGGGCACTCCTTGTAATTTTCAAACCCTTGATGTGCTTGCCAGGGGAAAGCTGCTGTTTGCTAATTTGGCTGGAAAGATGCCCCACGCTTGGAACACTGCACACACTCCTCTCCAAGATCGCCTTGAACTCTAACCCTACGCGTTACGTTTCGTCACTTCCTTAGGGGTTTAATATTGTGTAATGGGTGAAATTTCTTATACCCATTCGGCGGCTGTGATTAGTGCAACTCTGACCAATCAACAGACAGTTCAATTGCTCATTAGCATATCACAACAAACTACAAACGGACATAACTAGACATCATTACAGAATAAACATATTACTACAAATAACAAATTTAAGAATGCAACAAACCGGGAATTATGTGGAGACACATAGAGGCTTGATGAAGGAATCTATACATAGAAACAACATGTATAATTGCAGTATATAACCACTTTGATTTTAAATAGACCTGTTACATGTACAGGCATACACAAATGGGGTATCTCATCAGAAAGGAGTTTTGGAGAGAGAAAACTAATCCCTAGAATGTGGTTAGTTTTCAAGAAACACTCCCAGCTCAAAGTCGATCTTTAGTCCATTAGGAGAGAGGGTCTTCAACTCATATATCCAGTATGCCTCCCGCCTACTGATATGATTGAGTTTATTACCCCCTCTCCAACTGGACGATGCAGTCTCTATTGATCGACACACCAAACCTGATAGATTTTGGTTATGGTGCGTTAAGAAATGATGACCTTCCGGTTCTCCCTACATACTGCAAGCCACATGGGCATTGCAGGAGGTATATCACATATGTGGAATGGCAGTTCATAATTTATTTAATTGGAGATACTCTTGAAGTGACATTGGACTTAAAGGTCTTTCCAGTTATGCCATACGTACATGCTGTGCATGCAGTACAAGTGAAAAATCCTTCAGTGTTACTAGACAAGGATGAGGCATACTGTGCTAGTGGACAACTAGGTGCTAATTTGGATTTTAAATTGGTGGCTTTAGTGAAAATAATACTAGGTTTGACTGGAAGAATCTGTGCAAGAGTGTCGTCCATAAGGAGAATCGGCCAATGCCTATTAAATATTTTTTCTAATTTTAGGAACCATTTGATTATATTGTGTGATAAATGATAAACAATTTTTAGACTCAGTGGACTGCTAGACTGCTGGCTTTTTTTATACTCTAATAGAGATGACATTTCAATCTGTCCTACTTGTTCCAATGTTTTAAATAATTAGCTTGCAGAATATTTCCTATTGATAAACTTGTTTTTTAGTTCATTGGCCTAAATTGCAAATGTCTCATGCTCAAACCAGTTGTGTTTTAGGTGAATGAACTGGCCTTTGGGTATATTGTTAATCCACTGAGGATTATGATGGCTGTCTGCCATTAGGTAGTCATTGGCCTGCACAGACTTAAAATAAGTCTTAGTATGAATAGTGTTATTAATAATGTAATTATTTAAATCTAAAAAATTAATCTGTTGTGTATCATAATGACACGTGAACCGAAGGTGTCTATTGTTACTATTAAGATAAATAATGAATACATCAAGTTGTTCCTGACTCCAAGACCAAATAAAAACCATATCATCAATGTAGCGGCGCCAGAGCACCAGGTTTGCGACAAGAGGGTAGTTATTCCAGATGTAATCCTCTTACCACCTGCCCATAAACAGGTTGGCATAACTTGGTGAAAACCTGGTTCCCATGGCGGTTCCATATACCTGAAGAAAATACTGTGAATTGAAACAAAAATAATTGTGAGTGAGAATATATTGGATACTGTCCAATAAAAATGCCTTAAGGGCTGGGGTCATACTATCATCTGATTTTAATGTATGGGATATGGCCTGGCAGCCCTGCCCATGGTCAGTGACAGTATACAAAGATGTCACATCTGCCGTGATCCATATGTAGCCCGGCCGCCCTTCCACATCGTGAAGGATCTGCAACACTTGTGTAGTGTCGCGTAAATAGGACTTAACCTTAGTGACAAACGGTTGAAGGTTAAAATCTATACATTGTTACAAATTAGAAGTAAGTGACTTAATACCTGAAATATAATAGGTTTACCAGGTGGTAATTCTAAGTGCTTGTGAATTTTGGGAATAAAATTAAAAAGGGGAGCGCGTGGAAATGAGATGTTCAAATAATCAAACTCGTCTGTAGTGATAGCCTGACTCACAAGTCTGCTGTTCAATAAGGCAGTTAGTTCAGTATGGTATTGTCTAACCGGACTAGTGCCTAGTGGGAGGTATGTGGCGATGTCACCAAGAATTCGCATGGACTCCTGGACATAGTAGTCCTTGTCCATCACCACAATACCCCCCCCCCCTCTTTTTTTGTCCGCAGGTTTAATAGCTATCAACTTGTTGTTTTCTAATTGAGTCAATGCCACTTTCTCTTGGATACTTAAATTAACATTGAACAGAAGGATAAAGAGAAGTTCCCTATATGCCGCACAAGAAAACACCTGTACCTGTATTAAAACTTACTATTTATTAATAAACAATTAAAATATATTTATTGCGGCAGTAGTGTGAACCAAAAAATTAAAAAGTAAATTAAAAACGGAGAGGTTAGCTGTATGCCTAATTCAGACTAACAATGTAGATAGAAACCACTATTGTAAGTATGAGTGTCCCACAACTATATAATTATACTAGAAGTGGTAGTGGTTCTGTTACAATTTTAAAGTCCTTAGAACACTACTCCCAAATGTTAAGGGATGTAACCTAAAATAATGTATAGATTCAAAATGAGTGTGGTTAAGCCTGGTAGAATGTAGATCAAATATATATATATACACATTTGTGCCAGGCCGTCAGGTTCAAGATTGAATGAGCCTGTGGGTCTGTTATGATAAGCTTCAGCAGCTGTCGCAAGATCACAAAGTATGTGTCTTGTACTTAGAACCATACACCAGATAAGGAGTAGTCAGAGTGTTGTGCTTCCTATTGAAGTCTCCGAAACACTCTGAAAGGAGGTTAGGCAGCAGACCTCTCCGATATAGCCAGCGAACAAGGTGGTAACGCTTAGCTTGCCCTACATATGTTTCACCTGTAGTGGCTTCATCGGGGGCAAAGACAGAGTGATTCCCTTACTTATTTATACACTTTATTGTTACCCTATTGGTTAATTGATTACAGACTATGATAGGTCCTCAGAATGTGTACATCCCACCTACCCTTCTGAAATGAGAGAGGAAGGTTATGATTGGCTGTGTCAGGTCACGTGGCCAGTCATCCCTCTGTAGGTTATAATTAAACTCGCACTATGTTGGCAATGTCAATTTGAAAAAGAGCTGTCACGGCATATTAGCATGGGACAACAGTGTTTCTCAACGTTGGTTTGTTTATAGATGCTGCCCGTGACGCCCTAAGGTTAACATGCCAAATTTTATAAGCTCGGCTTGACATATCCAGGTCCTTGGTAACCATATCCACAAACGTGCTCACTAAATGACCTTGTGTGTGTTTCGGATAGAAAGTAGACTGCTTTTTAAAGACTCCAGGCTGGGAAGTGTTAGAGGTGTTTGCAGTAGTGCTAGGGTTAGTCAGAATGCTAGTGGCATCTCTTAAAAAATACTTCTTCAAAGCCAATTTTCTAGCAAATTTATGTACATCAATGTACAGATTAAATCTATCGGGCCCACATACTGGTGCAAAAGTTAACCCTTTCCCAAGCACTTTACGTTCAACATCAGTTAGTTGATGCCTGCTGATGTTGAAAATGTTTTTATATTCATTGGTTAAATTCACACAATTTCTTCTGACACCTTCTTGGAGTCCTTGACGAGTTTGATAGTAATAAACCCGTTCCTGTTTGCAATATACCTCCTACTTGGTGCGTGACCTTACTGGGAGGAGAGGTAATAAGTTCTACCATAGGAGATCACCTTCAGTTTCATGAGCCTACGGCAGATGGAGGCGCTGAACTGCTAAACATATATGTGGGGTATGAACCCCAGAAGCCTGTTCCTGTGTCCCCACTACCATCGGCGGACGACTCAGCCTTCCTGTTGCCCACAGGTATATGCACCATACACCCTGTAATGGTCGCTATCTGCGATTGGGTGGGGGAAACACTGTTACAGTTGTATATATATTAATGAAAGAAGATAAATGGGCACACCATTGTTATTTATAGACAATATATGTGATGGTGCTCTAAACACAGATACTGCCATGTCCCCTCAGAATAGTAATGATTATTTCAAAAACACCTTTAAACTTAGGAGTACTGTACATTATATGTACCACCAAACCAAAATCAAAGTGGAGAAGTTTTTATAAAACAGTTCAAAAGAACAAAGTTAAGTATATGCTTTGCAACTTAACAAAATCAGAACAATAAGCAATCATGAGGTTAAATTCGACGTTACAATTAAAAAAAAAGATAATAAGGATAGATCAACTGTAGCCATGAACACTAAGGATTACTTAACAGAAATGTATAGAAATCTGTGTTATGACAAATTCGAAAAGAAAAAAAACATTGCACTGAACTAATGCCATACTAATATATATTAATGAAATATTGGAAAACACATTTCCCAAATCTTTTGCAATTACAGTTTTTTTTTTAATTTTCCTAGATAATAATTTTTAAATGTCATAGTGAATTTCACCTACAAATCAATGGTAGAGCAATGGGTGCAATCTTTGCGCCACATCTTCCCTATTTTTATGTTGGGATGTGTTAGGAAGCCCATATCCTTAGTGATCCATATAAATGCTATATGTATTAGTTATTGATGGTCTTGAAAGATGGTCCGATTGATTTTAAAAAGTTTTATTCAATATCTCAACTCTACAAATTAACATTTGAAATTCAAATATGACTTATCCAATATTGAAGTCAATTTTCTTAATCTTATACAATAAGTTGTGTATTCAAATATTCCGAAAGAAAACAGACTGTAATACTCTGTTAAAAGTTAAGAGCTGCCAAGTGAAACATTATATAAAATACCCGTAGGGAACAATTTGAAAGAGCAAGGAAGATTTGCACAAAGACAGATGACTGTAACAGTCAATTTGACAATGAAAAAGAGTATCTTGCATAGAGGATAGTCAGAGAGGTTATAGAAAAAGACAATGGAGCGGATTAGTAATGTAGAACAAAATGAAGGAGCAACTAAACTAAAAACATTTAATAACAGCACAGTACTGTTTAACACTAAATAAATTCCAGATGTGAGGTCCATTCAAAGTTGTCTAAAAAAAAAAAAAAAATAGCATATTCGTAAATTGAATATTGAAGTTCGTCAATTTGTGCATGGGACATCTAAAATATCCTATAAAAGATATTAGAAAAACCTGAAATATATTTTTGTCAAGAACTTTTACTCAAATGAATTGACTAGAAAGAAACAAATAGAAAGACTATTCACGAACAGTGGATTACTTAAAATCTATGAAAGACACCTATAAATGTGGCAGTTGTATTCATTGTAAAGCACTATTACAATGAGGTCCTTAAGTGATTAAAAAACAGGTAGATCTTTTTACATAAAATAGTTTATCAACTGTAATACAGTAAAATTGATAAACATGTCCCTGTGAATAACATTACATACAGTAGCGATAAGAAAAAGAAAGTTAAAATAGTGCATTGCAGAGCCCAGCATATAATTTAGAAATAAACAATTTAGCTATACAATGGCCAAACACTTCTATGAGGCTGGTAGGAAAGGTTCTTTGCTCACGGCAGTAATAAAATAATGAAGTTAGCGCTGAAAGAAAAATATTGGATCGAGAAATTAAACGCTCTAAGACATGATGTAATCAATAAGATTATTGATTATAAACCTCTTCTGTGAATTTTATATTTTTAGAAAAGGTGTTACAATTAATATTTCAAATTAATATTTTTTTTATATATTCACTTTATTTTGAACTTACCTAATGTTAGGTGTTGCTTTATCTAGAAATTCACACTGCAGGATTTATCCCTGTTAATTTATTTTCACTTTTTAAAAATTTTTTATGTAATTTAATTTATACATAATCGTTATTCAATTTGCACTATACACTTCACTTTCGAAATATATGTATACAGTATATGCACACTATTACAGTACATATACAATTTTCTAACAATAGATATAATACTCTAGTATAAGAAGGGTTAAACAATAATGTAATTCATTGGTTTGTCCTGTGTATCTCTATGCCTGGTTCTATAAATGTCCATCTGTGATTCATTGCTACTAAACCCTGAGGAAGAACGGAGATACTGTTTAAAACGTGTAGTCGCTTTAGCACTTTATTGTTTTTCATTTGTAATAGATTTTTATTAAATTCTCTTGCTTTCATTACTCACGGCTACATATTTTTTTATATACTATTTTTTTGAGTGAATGGAAAAGCTATTGATTAAAACAGGGTCACTGTTTTGATGCTGTTGCAGTGGCTTACAACATGAGAGTAGAGGCATGCTAAAGAATGAGTTGGCAAAGACTCCTTGCTCAACATGGAGTAAAGGGCCAACACAGGATTAAGCTGCAAACAGCCTAACAAACATACTATACAGAGAGGAAAGTAATCTCTAAAATAATGCATACATCAAGAAATACTCAATAGCATTCCATATTAAATTCCATGTTAAATTCCATGTTAAATACTAGACCAACATTAATATAAAACTTAGCTTTTATTAGCAATAGTTCTTAAATATATACAGCAATGAATAGTCATTGATAGTAAAACTTAGCTTTTAATACTATTATTCTTAAAATATGTACAAACTAAATAAGAAGTTCAGTGCCATTTGCATTTAGCTCTGTAGTTTTAAGCTAATATGGTCTGAGACTATCTGCTTTAAGCCTTTAAGACAGAGGGCTAAGGGTTTTAAGAAAATATTGTAAGAACCTATTAGTAAGCATGTATTATAACTAGACACAAGCTATCATCAGTGTATCCTTAATACATTAACCAGCTGACTGGAAAGTCCTTATTTAATAGCAGTATGGATCATTAAATCTTTTTCCTTAGGATTATTTAGTTAGCATTTTGTACAAAATGAGATAAGGTGAGTTTTGGAATTTTTGGGAAGGGGGTTGAAGTGGTGAATATAGGAGAATAATAGTAACTCTTTCATGGACAAGAGATCGCTTCAAGTGGCATGGAGCAAAATGCAGAGATCCGACCTTATATCAATTGCACTGACGCCCGTTTGTTTCAGATTATTACCCATCACACAACGTGCGTTTCGCCAGTAAAGCGGGGTCCCTGGAGGAGGCCGCTTAACTCTTCATCTCTATTAAAAGCTAAGTTTTATCATCAATTATTATTCTTTGCTCTATATATTTAAGGACTATTGCTATAAAAGTTAAGTTTTATATTAATCTTGGTCTATTATTTAATATGGAATACCATTGAGTCTTTCTTGAGGTGTACATCCTTTTAGGCACTACTCTCCTCGCAGTATAGTATGGTAAAGATTAGCACCACTTTGTGCATCTGGGCAAAAGTCTCCATAGTGATACAATAGGGGAGAAAAGTTGCCCAATTACAGAAAAGGAGTACTATGTGAACGGATTTGACCACATGTCCCCGGAAGCAGATGAACTGCCAGAAGAGGAACAAGGTAAAGGGTGCCGGTGTATCTAAATCGTAGAGAGAAAAGAAGATATATGTAGCCCACCTCTACCTTCACAGGCATTGTGGCACTGCATCATCATCATCATCATCATCATCATCATCATCTATATATATATATATATATATATATATATATAAAATAACGATAGCACAAAGTAAAACAAACTAGTGATAAGTGCGTGTTTATAATTAAGTGTAGCCAATAATGGAATTGTGAATCAACAGTGAAGTGCAACAGTTAGTAACAAATAGAATAGTAGTGCTAATATATCATAGAGACTAACTAATGTGCATATATGAAAATATAGGACCATAGTAGCAGGATTTCTACAGACTCCTGCAGCCAAATAGCGGTCACTGACGAGTGAGTCGCTTATAGCAGGAGGCAAATTCAAAAAAAGCAAGTATCAGCTGTGATGTGAATTCCACTCCTGTGTTTCAGAAGAGTGGGCGATTCTGGGTAAGGGTTGTGGCATTACAATTTATCACCTTTGAGATTTGCTAAAGAGCTTCAAAGGTGGGGATTTAATACATGGTCTGTGAATTGGATCAGATGCTGAGGCTTTCCTGTGCAGGGTCCATCTTAAACCCAATATCGGGTAAGGATTGTTCTCTAAGACCATACATTGCAGCACTACTGATTCCCATGCCCACTTAATATATTCCCATTACCCAGACTTTTATACGGAGCTAAACTGGATCTCCTTCAATATTTGGGACTTTACATGGATTACGAACTGCCCACAGATTTTGTGATTGTTTACAATATTGATCTGATTTTGTGTGGGCAGTCCATACTGCATGACCACATTGGACTTCCATAGTATTGCATCTATCTGTTTTTTATGTGTTTTTGACCCTTCATTTGGGGTTTGGGGTTTTCTACTATGTTTATGGGTATAACGACGGTCTCTAGATGCATTGCAGCTGCATCTCTAATTCATACAGTAACTTTACCTCTACTGTAGTCTTCATTATCTCTAGTGAGATTAATCTTTTTCCTTTCTACTGTTTCATTTTCAAAGGATTATACTCTGTTGATAGTCTCAGACTAATCGAATGAACTCAGGGTCCGCAATGTGGATTGAATAACAGAAATTCTCAATCAGCATTGGAATATGTTGATGTGTGTTTTCCACATGAAAACAAACATCTTACACAAAAGAAGCTGGTTGTCTTCCGTAACACAATGAACATTAAAAATCAACTAGCTCCTAGCAGACGGAGGGAGTCTGATAGAACTGTGAGTTCTTGCTCTGTCGCCTGTGATAATCATAGATGTGGCAGGTCAAGATGTCTCATGTGTAAACACATCACCATCAGTAACTCCTTTTTTCCCTCCTCCAATGGATCAGTGCACCCCATTAAAAGCTCTATAAATTGTCTCACAACACATGTTGTGTATACTTTGTCTTGTGCCTGCAATATTCAATATATTGGATTCACAAAATGTTCTTTATGCATCAGATTTCTTGAAACCAAACAATATTTCAAAGGAACATTCAACTGTGCCTCAAGAGGAAATTTATATTCTGCCTGTGCTCATGTATGGATGCGGAACTTCAACTGTAAACGTGAAGATTATTCAGAAGTTTGAGGCAACTCAAAGAAGCATGGAGAAATGTATGCTGCGTATTACATGAAGAGAAATGAAAAAGAATGAATCGGTTTGAAACGAAACTAATTTATTTATTTATTTATAAAATATTTAACCAGGAAGTAATACATTGAGAGTTACCTCTCGTTTTCAAGTATGTCCTGGGCACATAGTAAAACAAATAATACATGGTTACAAGTACAGTTACATAAATGAACAGGGTATACATTATATACAAGACATTGCGTGCACAGTTAAAGAAAATATATATTATGAGCATATGAAACAGTTACAGACCAGGTTAAAATGTGAGACAGCCTTAGATTTGAAAGAACTTAAACTGGTGGTGGATGTGAGAGTCTCTGGTAGGTTGTTCCAGTTTTGGGGTGCACGGAAGGAGAAGGAGGAATGTCCGGATACTTTGTTGAGCCTTGGGACCATGAATAGTCTTTTGGAGTCCGATCTCAGGTGATAAGTGCTGCAAGTGGTAGGGGTGAGGAGCTTGTTCAGGTAGCTGGGTAGCTTGCCCATGAAGAATTTAAAGGCAAGACAGGAAAGGTGAACTTTGCGCCTAGACTCTAGTGTTGACCAATCTAGTTCTTTGAGCATTTCGCAGTGATGTGTGTTGTAGTTGCATTGGAGAACAAAACGACAAATTGAATTGTAGAGGGTGTCAAGTTTGCTAAGGTGGGTTTGAGGAGCCGAGCCATATACTATGTCTCCATAGTCAATAATTGGCATTGGCATCTGCTGTGCGATACGCTTTCTGACCAGGAGACTTAGGGAGGATTTGTTCCTGCGACATCATCACAAGGGATAGAGGGATAACCCCACTCAGCTAGGAGGACGTGGGAGAGGGGGGAAGGTATTCCTCTGGGCTAAATAATGGTGAATACTAAGCCAGAAAAGTAAACTCAGTTATGGGCACTCACCCTCCCTGCTGGGGGATGTGATGAATTTATTAAAACACTATTAGAAAATGAATTAAAATAATGAGAATGAATAATAGTGATCGACTCTAGAGTGACACTAGGGCAGCAACAAGGTAGGTACTGGGGTCCAAAGAAGTATGTGGAAGACTGTAGAATATAAATAAGTCTACAGAAACCAGATAAATATTTATTAATTTAGTATGATAGAGAACTCTGCTGGAATGGGCTAAGGCGGGTTGGGGGGTCAAAAACAACTTAATGAATATGCACCTATGGATAGTTGTCTCGTAACTAGTGCTAGTATATAGCAGAGAATAGGGATCAATATCCTGGTAAAATAGCTCTAGTTACAGTTAAGAGTGTCAGCTATGACTGTATGTCGAATAATTGTAGGTTGTGGCGAGGTGATCCTGCAATAAACTAGTATTTGTTTAGTTGAAATCAGGTGTATCAGTGTACGGCCACAGCATGGCTCCCTGTGGGTCGATGATTGACTGCTGTGCAGAGTTTGATGAACTACAGCAGAGCATGGGGCTAGCTGGTGTGGACAGTTAAAAGTCCCTAGGTGCATATGAGCTAAAGGATGCTGGATTCCTCCGTAGGGAGGCTAGATAGGTAGTGTAAACCTTAGAGTGTATAAGCTGTGCATGGTAAGTCAGGAGTGATAACAATACGTTGGTGTCTAGGAATCTGTCCGACCAACACCACACAAGACTCACCATATCGGCCCCTAGAAAGTTGCAGTCTACTCTGGATCTGTGAAAATCCTATATTCCTGCATGTAACTGAAGTAAGGAGCAGCGGATTGAGGGATCAGTATGTGCCTGTTGTTACATGGTCTGCTGGTCAGAGAAAAAAAGGCTTATTCAGAAATCGTCTCAGAACGGGCTAGTGAAATGGCTCCCAGGACCGTAAGGCACAGATCAGTACCCTCGTAATGTTGAAAAATCACACAAGTATGTACCATGGACATATTGAAGTGCAATACTCAGATAAATTAGCTTTAGGGATCAGTAGCCTCTATAAGGTACACTCACAAATAATTAGAATCTGGTTTAATATGTAGAGAACACAACAATATTGTAGGTCTATGGCAGGGGCCGGCAACATGTGGCCCTCGACCCGCATGTGGCTCTTTCCGCTCCTACTTGTGGCTCTTTGCAGGTTGATGACCCCAAGCTGCAGCCTATCTTCCTCACTATCTTGGCGGTCGATGCAGGGGGGGGCCCAGCCGGTGCTGGTCAGGCCTCTTGTTGCCGTTTGACCTGGTGTCTCCCCAGCTGCTTGCCTTCTCTCCTGTACTGTCCCACACCGGGGTCACATGCCGGTGGGCGCCGGAAGTGCATGTCATAAATTCCGGCACATGCTAGCGTGGGACAGTACAGGAGAGAGGCAGGCAAGCACATGTGGAGACGTCGGGTCCAGCAACACGAGGCCCGGCAAGCGCCCCCCCCTGCAGCCACCGGCAGGATAGTGAGGGAGAGAGGCAGCAGCTGGGGGTGAGCAAGGCTGCGGAAGGACAGTGAGGGAGAGAGGTTGAATGTAAACGTATGTATGTGTGTTGTGTGTATGTATTGTGATGTCTCAGTCACAGCGCAGGATCTTGTGTCCCAGATCAAAGGCAGGAAACGTACATTTTGTGCACAGTGGTTTATTTACAGGGTACAAATCAGGAAAACAAATAAACAAAGGACCTAACTCCACTTTGGGAGTACTCACTAATACATCTTTGTAGCTTACTAACCGTGGGAGAGCTAAGCTCTTTCCCCACCTTGCACCCTGTACCTGTGGATAGGCAGCAGCTACCCTTGCAGTCTCTCACAGGGCAGTATGTGTATGTGCCATCAGATTAGCACAGCAGCAGCACAGGAAGCTGTCTGTGCTGCCTTTACATTGTAGCTCATTAATTAGTGCTCAGCTGAGAGGGAAGGGAACACACCCTGGAAGTGTCCTATGTACCTCCCTTCAAACACCTGCTTGAGCACCTCGCATATCTCCCCCCCATTTGCTCTATCGTGATCGGGTGAGCACTTGTAAATAGGGAGGTGTATACCTGGGACAATGCATCAGCATTTCCATGTTTGGAGCCTGGCCTTTGTTCAACTGTAAACTGGAACCCCTGGAGACTCAAAAACCAGCTACTTACAGAAGCATTTCCCCCCTATTTTGCTGCGTGTACTTTAAAGGTGCATGGTCCATTATTAGGGTACATTTTCTCCCTAATAAATAATATTTTAGAGTCTCCGGCACCCATTTGATTGCCAACCCCTCTTTTTCAACTACAGCATACCTTTTCTCATGGAGATTTAGCTTTCAGCTAATATACATGATGGGGTGTTCCTCCGTTCCAACTTTTTGTGACAGGACCGCTCCTATCCCTATATCAGAAGCGTCACACTGAACCAGAAATTCCCTGATGAAGTCCAGGGTGATCAGGATGGGATGGGCACATAATGCATCCTTTAAGTTTTGGAAAGCCTTCATCCGCCTGTCAGACTACTTCACCATGCCCAAACTCTTCCCTTCTGTGAGGTCAGACAGAGGGGTTGAGAGGGTGGCAAAGTCTGTTATAAAGTGACGGTAGTAACTGGCCAGTCCGAGAAAGGCTTTAATCTGTTTCTTAGTTAGCGGCCTCGGCCACTCCCTAATCATCTTCAGTTTTGCAACCTGTGGTTTTACCAGCCTTCTACCAAGCGCATACCCCAAGTACTTGGTCTCTACCAACACTACGGCACATTTTTTAGGGGTTGCCGTCAGACCAGCTTCCTCCAGGTAGTCTAGAACTACCTGTACCTTTTTCAGGTGAGAGTCCCAGTCATTACTGTGGATGATCACATCATCCAGGTAGCTCGCGGCATAGTCAGTGTGGGTTTTTAACACCTGGTCCATCAACCTTTGAAAGGCTGCCTGAGCCCCATGTAGACCGAAGGGTAGGACCTTATATTGGTACAGCCCACCTGGTGTGGAAAACGCTGTTTTTTCTTTAGCGGCCTCCGCCAGTGTTACGTGCCAATAGCCCTTAGTCAGGTCGAGGGTGATTAGGTATCGGGCATCGTCTATCCTGTCTATCAGTTCGCCCACCTGGGGCATAGGGTATGTTTGGAGACTGCATTTAGTTTCCTAAAATCGTTGCGGAACCTGATCGAGCCATCCGGTTTAGGAACCAGCACAATAGGACTCGACCAGTCACTGAACGATTCCTCGATTATGCTGAGGTCCAACATTTTCTGGACCTCCTTTTTAACGGCCTGTCGCCTAGCCTCAGGTAATCTATAGGGCATATTGAATGACATTCCCAGGCTCTATATGGATGTTATGCTCAATGTCCAAGGTTCTTCCTGGTACAGGGGAGAAAACGTGGACATTGTACACAAGGAACTCCTTTACCTCTTGTCTCTGAGGGGCAAACAAGGTGTCAGCAATTCTTACCTCAGGAATAGAGGGTTCCCTGGACGGAGCAGTCTGAACTTCAGCAACCAATGCTTCCCTCTCTTTCCATGGCTTTAACAGATTTCAAAGGGTGGTAATAAATGCACGTACAACAAAGCAAATCAACAAAGGCAGGGCATGAATAGGGTTCATGTTACCACTACAGCATACAGCAGGTCACGGATCAGCATGCCATCATCAACACCACACCAGACCTCCCACTGTGGGATAGCAGATCTTTACACGCTGGCACTCTGGCTCCACCGCGACGTTCGCTGGCGCTGCACTGGCACTCTCCCCCACACACAGGGACCTCCCGATGTCACTGGGAGAGTTTCTATTTAAACAATATGCAGTCCCGTACTGGTGCTATCAGGCTCACAGAACCCATGGCACGCTGGTAGTGGCGAAAGCGCTGAGCTCCACCATGCATATACACGAACAGCTGATAGTTAGAGACGGCTCCGTCGGCAAGAACACACGGTACACAGGAAAAACAGCACAGGTTGCTTGCTGGAAGAAACTCCTACGCGTTTCGTAGAGCTAGTCTAATTCGTCAGGGATAGTTAATGTGCAGATACAAATAGTATATAAACCCTCTTAAGTGCAGGTGATTGGTTGCTCAGGGGATAATTAATCAACCAGTCAGAGGCACTGAGACATACATAATTAAAATCACATAACAATCTTTAATTACAAACAGGGTTAAAAAAGTTTATTCTAGTAAAACATTAACAAATATGCTATTTCAATATCCAAACACTAGAGGATCTGAAATAAGAAGAGACAGCATTAGCAACAAAATTACATCATAATAAATTAACACTTGATGTAGCGCACTGACTAGGAAAATATTTTTTTTAGTGGTAACATAAACCCTAATCATGCCCTGCTTTTGTTGATTTGCTTTGTTGTACGTTCATTTATTACCACCCTTTGAATTTTTAACATTATATTCTATATACTATACTATGAGAGTTGTGCGCTGTCTTCTTTTTCTTTTATATGTCACCTAAGATGCTGAGCCATCCACCCTGACCAGCAGCAGACTCTCAATCGTTAATGTAAAAGGTTATTTATTTATTATTAGCACAAGTCACTGATTTGTCTTCAACCTTAGTGTATTATTCTATGTGTGAGCACTATCATATATAAATTTAATTTAATACATTTTTTATATATTTATTATCACTCTTAATACCACAAATTGGTGCGCAGTTTTTCTTCTACATCACTTTAACAGATTTACATGATATAACTGTTCTGGCTTCCTCCTCCCGGTAACTCTATAATTAACCTCTTGTACTCTTTCTAAGACTTTGTAGGGTCCCCGCCAGGTGGCCAAAAACTTGAATTCTACTGTAGGTACCAGCACCAATACCTTATCCCCTGGACAAAACACCCTAAGTCTGGCGTTTTGATTCTAAGAGTTCTGCTGTGAACTCTGGGCTTGGTGCATGTGTTGTCACACAATAGGCAACGCTGCTGCAATGCGATCCTTCATCTGTGAAATATGTTCCACTATGCTACGGTGGGGTGTTGACTCTGTTTCCCATGTCTCTTTGAGCATATCTAGTATACAGTACCATATAACAATTCAAAAGGAGAGTAACCTGTAGAGGCCTGAGGAACTTCCCTTACGGCAAACAATAAATATGGTAAGAGGAAATTATTGTTTTTACCATCTCTGTCTATGGCCTTCCGCAGAATAGGTTTCTGAGTTTTGTTAAATCGCTCCACTAGGCCGTCGGCTTGAGGGTGATAGACCGAGGTGCGAAAATGTTTGATAATAAACAGTCTACACAGCTCTTTCGTAACCCGGAACATAAAAGGGGTTCTTTGGTCCATTAATATTTCCTTGGGGATCCCGAACCGAGTATATAATAACATTCATTTTTTTGTTATGAGTTTAGCGGATGTATTCCGGAGGGTAACCGCTTCCAGATATTTTGTGGCATAGTCTACAATGACTAGAATGTGTTGATTGGCCCAGTGCTGATTTAGGTGTGGTGTGATATGATCTGGACTCAACAACATAGTTTTGGATGTTTAAATTGGATTGAGTGACTTTATTCCCGAGATAATCGGTCTCCCGGGTGATGTCTCTAAGTTCTTATGAATCCTGGGTAAGAAAT
Organism: Ascaphus truei; assembly: GCF_040206685.1. Taxonomy (NCBI): domain Eukaryota; kingdom Metazoa; phylum Chordata; class Amphibia; order Anura; family Ascaphidae; genus Ascaphus; species Ascaphus truei. Next base: position 155,736,413 of record NC_134484.1, read on the forward strand.
AAAACACTGCAATGACTGGTTTGTCTTTCATCAGATATTCATATTCTTTCTCTTTTAAAATTCCTATGGATTTACCTTTATTTAACAAAAGAGACAACTTGTTCTTAAATGAGAGAGTAGGGTAATTGCTTAACCGTTTATAAGTCATTTGATCACTGAGTATTCTATCAGACTCTTTAATGTAATTTAATGTATTCAGTGTCCATGACCACTGCTCCACCTCCCTTGTCTGCCTGTTTGATCGTTGTAGATGTATCTTGTGTTAATGCTTCTAATGCCAATTTTTCGGGTTTTGTAACATCTGTAAACTACCTACGTGTTGCTTAGTTTTTCAAAGTCGTCTTTATTGCTTGATTAAAAACTTCTAAAAACTGTCCCTTGCTGCCACTAGGATAAGATTTTCATTTCTTTTTTAAATTCGAATGGTTAAAATAATCTAATGCTATGCTGTTGGGTCTCCCTTCAAGTCCGGCTGAACAATGTATTCTATTTGAGATCGCATTGGTTTCTCTACTAACTGCATCTCTATTAAGGAACAACCTTTTCAGGGTCAACTGCCTAATAAATTTTTTTTGCGTCTATAAATAGACTGAACCCGCTGGGTCCAACAGAAGGAGCAAAATGCAGTCCCTTTGCTATTAGATTGTTTTGAATGGGCGTTAATTCCTTTTTACTAATGTTAAAAATGCTTTTTATTGCATTTGCCTTTTTTATCGCAGATGGTCTTCTTCCTCTCTGTCTTCTAACTATCTTTTTTTCCCTTTTACATCCGGTTTCCCCAGAATCCCCTCAACTTGAAAACCGTTGTATGTATGGACTGGGAGGGGGTGGGGTGGGGCACGGTTTAAAAAAGTAGCCATGGATTTACTTCTGCCTGCTTTCTACCATGTGGACTCCTATTTGGAACCGGACTATTTGTCACGGGACTACAGGAGTGCTCACCACAAACCGGACTGGACCGCGAGGCCGAGGTGGGGATACAGGAAAACCACTGCCCTACAGCCGCGTGAGCGGGTCCAGTAAGCAGAGTCGTGTGGATAGCCTGGTTCGGGACAGGAGAGTTTAGAGTAGTAGAGGTACTTGCCAGATTCAGGGTCGGAGAGATCAAGAGTAGTCGGGGTCCAAAGCCAAGGTCGAGGAGAGGAGAAGGTAGAAGTCCGTAAGGCGAGCCGGGGTTCGAGGGTGTCAGAGATCGGGAGTCCAGATTCAAATAAGGGTCTGTAACGGAAGACAAGAGCAGACTGCGAAGTAGCTTGTAGCAAGCACAACTAGAGACTGACTATGCTCAGCAATCAGCTCAGGGCTGGTAGCACTATATACTGATAGGAACCAATGAGAGCTCCCAGCGGTGATGTCAGATGAAGGTAGAGCGCTGATAGGCTGAGGCAGGATGCAGGACAGGTGTGGAAGGAACAAGTACATTGGCGGCAGTGGAAATGGACATAGGGGCGGATTGAATCTGCCGGGAGGAAAAGCCAGAACAGTAGACGTGCACGGGGGTCTGCCCCGACGGCGCGCATGCACAGCAGGGGAAAAGGAGAGGAGACGGGACCGGACGCCTCGCGCCACGACAGCGGAGGTAAGAGCCGCAGCGGGCGGCGGCATTACAGTACCCCCCCCTTCAGGATCGGACTCCGGATGATCCATACCAGGTTTAAGCGGAAATTTGAGATGAAATGCCCGGACCAGCCTGGGGCGTGTACCTGGGCTTGAGGAATCCATGCCCTCTCTTCGGGTCCAAAACCCCTCCAATGCACCAAATACTGGAGCCCTCCTCTTGAGATACGAGAATCCAGGATGGACTGTACTTCAAACTCCTCTTGTCCATTAACCAGTCTGGGGGGAGGTGCGTTGTGTTGGATCTGAGGGTTGGGTATAAACGGTTTTAATAGAGAACAATGTAAGGTAGAGGGAATCTTCATAGTTGCAGGTAGTTTCAGTCGATAGGTAACCGGATTGATCCTCTCCAATATAGAGAATGGGCCGATAAATCGGGGTGCTAGCTTTGGGGATGTGACTTTCAACCGTATGTTCTTTGCAGATAGCCATACTTTCTGACCCGGGGCATAATTGGGTGGTTTCCGACGATGGCGATCAGCCTGTTTCTTCTGCATATCCGTGGCTTGTCTGAGATTATCCTGAATCCTAGACCAGGAAGCTCGAAGATCCCGAATCCTCTCTTCTGTGGCCGGAACTCCTGTACTAGGCCCAGACTGAGGAAGGGCGGAGGGATGAAAGCCAAAATTAGAAAAGAATGGAGACTGTAGTGTGGACTTATTCCTGAGATTATTATGAGCGAATTCTGCCCAGGGGAGTAGGTCGAGCCAATTGTCCTGAGAGTCAGATATGAAACAACGAAGGAACTGCTCCAGTGACTGATTGGTTCGTTCAGTTTGACCATTGGTCTGTGGGTGGTATCCAGAGGAGAAGTGAAGTGCTGCGTTAAGTTTCTTACAGAAGGCCCTCCAGAATCTCGAAACAAATTGCGACCCACGATCAGAGACTATGGTTTGGGGTGACCCATGGAGCCTGAATACTTCCCTCACGAATACCTCGGCAAGTTTAGGGGCGCTGGGTAGACCTTTGAGTGGGATAAAGTGCGCTTGTTTTGAAAAGCGGTCAACCACTACTAGTATAGTGTCCATACCCTTAGATTTGGGGAGGTCAACAATAAAGTCCATCGAGAGATGTTCCCAGGGTCGATCGGGAATGGGAAGGGGTTGCAGGAGTCCTAGAGGTTTATTCCGTGGAATTTTGTTTTGTGCGCAGGTGGAACATGCTGAGACGAAATGTTGAATATCTTTGCGCATGCCTGGCCACCAAAATGTTCGTTGCAAGAGGTCAATAGTCCTTTTGATCCCTGGATGACCTGCCGTCTTGGCGGCGTGCCCCCATTGCATTACCTTCTGGCGGAAGGTAGGGGGTGTGAAAAGTCGTCCAACTGGCACCCTGAGACCCTGAGGGATTTGATCTTGAACCTTGGTGATTTCTGTCAGTGCGTCAAAGGTATTGGCAGACAGGACACATTTAGGAGGAAGGATAGTCTCTTGAGGGTCTTCGGTTTTTTCTTCTACAGAGAATTGACGAGACGGCGGGCAGTCTCAATATATAAGAGGTTTTTATGGTCCGTAAGGATGGTGATGGGGTACTCAGCGTCCTCCAGCAGGTGACGCCACTCCTCCAAGGCCATCTTGATCGCGAGGAGTTCACGGTTACCCACATCGTAATTCCGTTCTGCTGCGGATAAATTTTTAGAAACGAATGCACAGGGATGCAATCTGGCCTGTGGGTTCTTCCTTTGGGATAAGATCGCCCCTGCCCCTATGTCCGAAGCATCCACCTCAAGAGTGAAGGGTTGTGCTGGATCAGGATGCACCAAGATAGGTGCTGTGACAAAGGCTTCCTTGAGAACCTGAAAAGCCATGATTGCCTCGGATGACCACAGTGCAGGATTGGCGCTCTTCTGAATGAGGGCTGTGATGGGTGAGACCAACGTGGAAAAGTTCTTTATGAACCTGCGGTAATAATTGGCAAAGCCTAAAAACCTCTGTACCGCTTTCAGAGAGAGGGGTTGGGGCCAATTCAAGACAGCTTCCACCTTGGTAGGATCCATCGCGAGTCCCGTGTCTGAGATTATGTAACCCAAAAATGACGTGGATGACTGGTGGAACTGGCATTTTTCAAGTTTGGCGAACAGACGGTTCTCTTCAACCTCTGAAGTACTTGTTTGACGTGCCGAGTATGTTCCAGGGGATTCTGAGAGAATATAAGGATGTCGTCTAGGTAGACCACCACGTGTTGATCCAGAAGATCTCTGAAAACATCGTTAACAAAATCCTGGAAGACGGCTGGCGCTTTACAGAGACCGAAGGGCATCACGAGGTACTCATAGTGCCCATCACGCGTGTTGAAGGCCGTCTTCCACTCATCTCCCTTACGAATCCGAACCAGATTGTAAGCTCCCCGGAGATCCAGCTTGGAGAAGATAGTGGCGCCTTGTAACCTGTCGAAAAGTTCAGCAATCAAGGGAAGTGGATACCGATTCTTGAAAGTCATCTTGTTGAGGTCACGATAATCAATGCAAGGGCGAAGTGTGCCATCCTTTTTCTTTACAAAAAAGAAGCCAGCTCCTGCCGGAGAGGAAGACTTACGAATGAAGCCTCTCTGGAGGTTCTCCTGTATGTAAAGCTTCATCGCCTTGGTCTCGGGGGGGGGGAAAGCGGGTAGGTACAACCTCTGGGGGGAATCGCGCCAGGAAGAAGGTCGATCGGGCAATCATAGGCGCGATGGGGTGGTAATTCCTCCGCTTGAATTTTGTTGAAGACATCTCTGAACTCCCAGTAGGTGTCCAGAAGGAGGGGATTCTTGGATTCCGGATGTGTGGCACCTACTAGGGCCTTAGGCGAATCCAGACAAATGTCTTGACACCGGTCTCTCCTGGTGATGGGTTGTGACTGGAGCCAGTCGATCTGGGGGTTATGGTGCTGGAGCCAGGGAAGACCTAATATCACGTCTACAGCCGGCGTGTGGATGGCATCCAACTGAATATGTTCGGAATGGTGACCAGTCATCTTGAGACGGAGGAGAATGGTCTGCTGTGAAATGAATGCGGGCTGCAAAGGCCTACCGTCAATGGCTTCTAGGCCCACGGGCCAATCCTTGGCTACCGGAGGAATCTGGTTCTTCTCTGCAAAAGCCTGATCGACGAAGTTCCAACCAGAACCGGAATCTAGGAAGGCTTTCGTGGTGACGTCCCCAAAGCCTCCTGATAGGGATATAGGAAGGAGTATCTTGGATGGTAGTTTGGGAGAGGAAGGAGAAGTTACCATGCCCAGTGTAGTTCTCCCAGTACTCACTGGGGACTGGCATTTCCTGACTTGGAAGGACAGGTACTCACCAGGTGTCCATATTTCCGCAGTAAAGGCAGAGGCCCGCCCGACGCCGGCGTAGTCTTTCTGTCAACGAAAGGCGAGTCCCACCCAGCTGCATGGGTTCTTCGGAAGATGTGGCAACAGGCTCCCCTGGAGCTGTATGTGGGAAAGAAGTGGGTTGGGTACCTTTTTGACGCTTCCCTTTCTCTGCTCTTCGCTCCTGGAGCCGCTGGTCCATACGGATACAGAGCGCGATGAGTTCCTCCAATGATGTAGGACACTCCAGGGTGGCCAGTTCGTCTTTGAGGGAGTCATTTAAACCCTGCCAGAACACTGTGGTGAGTGCTTCGTCATTCCACCTTGTTTCTGCCGCAATAGTGCGAAATTCCAGTGCGTAGCGAGCCACAGAGCGATTTCCCTGCATTACATTGAGGAGAGAAGATGCGGCAGTTACCCTCCTACCTGGTGTATCGAAGACCCTCTGGAATTCAGCACAGAATCGGTCCAGGTTGGAAGTCAGATCCGGACGTTGCTCCCATATGGGTGTAGCCCAGGCCAGGGCATCATCGGTCAGCAGCGAGATAATGTACGCGACATTGGAACGTGGGGTAGGAAATTGAGAGGGTAGAAGCTCGAATTGGATGGAACACTGCCCCAGGAAGCCACGACATGCTGAAGGCTCTCCCGCATAGCGATTGGGAGTAGGTAGGTGAGGTTCAGGAGGGTGGGTAGGAGGTACCGGCGGGGAGAAGATAGGAGCAGGAGGAGCGGCAGCAGTATCGGGAGAGGACAGAAGGGATTTGAGTTGTTCCGAAATGGTACCCAAGGAGTTTTGGAGCAGTTCCATACGCTGGTTATTTTGAGAGAGACAAGTCTCTACTTCCTTGAACAGGCCATCGTGTTCGATTAAGCGACGACCCACCTCAGCGGAGTCCAGGTCTGTTGGGCTGAGCATAATGTCACGGGACAATAGGAGTTGTCACCACAAACCGGACTGGACCTCGAGGCCGAGGTGGGGATACAGGAAAACCACTGCCCTAAAGCCGCGTGAGCGGGTCCGGTAAGCAGAGTCGTGTGGATAGCCTGGTTCGGGACAGGAGAGTTTAGAGTAGTAGAGGTACTTGCCAGATTCAGGGTCGGAGAGATCAAGAGTAGTCGGGGGCCAAGGTCGAGGAGAGGAGAAGGTAGAAGTCCGTAGGGCGAGCCGGGGTTCGAGGGTGTCAGAGATCGGGAGTCCAGAGTCAAACAAGGGTCTGTAATGGAAGACAAGAGCAGACTGCGAAGTAGCTTGTAGTAAGCACAACTAGAGACTGACTATGCTCCGCAATCAGCTCAGGGCTGGTAGCATTATATACTAATATGAACCAATGAGAGCTCCCAGCGGTGATGTCAGAGGAAGGTAGAGCGCTGATAGGCTGAGGCAGGATGCAGGACAGGTGTGGGAGGAATAAGTACATTGGCGGCAGTGGAGATGGACATAGTGGCGCGTACGCGCTACGGAAGGGGCGGATTGAATCTGCTGGGAGGAAAAGCCAGAACAGTAGACGCGCGCGGGGGTCTGCCCCGACGGCGCGCATGCGCTGCAGGGGCTGCAGGGGAAGAGGAGACGGGACCGGACGCCTCGCGCCCCGACAGCGGAGGTAAGAGCCGCAGCGGGCGGCGGCATTACACTATTGTCACCTTTTGATCGATATCTTTCTGATTGATTCCTATATCTTTCATCCTGTTCTCTTCTCGGCAATGTCATCCCTATCCCGCCAGTGATGTTTCTGGTGTGGACAATGATCTGTGTTTCTAGCCTCTCCCTTAGAGTCTCTTCTATATTGCGATCTGTCATTTGAATAATGTTGGTGCTGTGTTTGTCTATAGCAACCGTGATTCCTTGGATCCCGGTCATGATTTCTTTCTGAATCTCTATCCGAATAGTTAATGCTATCTTGATGGACATGTGTTTTCTTATATCTTTCCTAAATGTCTTGTTGGAAACTACTAGGGAGCTGACGGAGTGTTTCCTATTCTCTTTGTTCATAAATACTTTCCTCTCTTTCGTTGCTCCTCTTGTTTCAATTATACTTTTATTCCATTTTCTCTGATTGCCTTCTGTATTGTCGTCCTCATGTCTCTTAAATGTCTTATTTTTAGTGGCAAGGATATTCTTTTCTCGAATTTCCAGTTAATCAGACAACTCTTTATTTCGTGTAATGAAATCTGGGCATTCAACAAGAGGTTCTAGTTTCTCTATAATGGCAATAATATCTCCCTCTATTTCTTTCAGAGTTTTCTTATGGTGTCTGATTATAAATTTGATCAGCTCGTAGGAGCAAGTATCTAGGAATTTTTCCCACTCACAGTTGAACTCGATTTACTCAAATGCCTGGCTGAAAAGATTGGTATATCTCTGGGGTTCAGAATGAAAATGAAATAATTGTTGTGATATAACAGAAAAAACATACACTTCGTTATTTGTCAAGATAAGAACAAAGAGATGACAAACTTCTTTTCAGTATTTAGAATTTTTAATGTCAAAATGTCATTCAATTTTTTCATTTATTTGTATGCACTATGGTATATTCACGTTTTCACAATCCAGGGGGAGCATGTAGGGAGAAAAAACAAGAGTGCAAAAATCTAAGTGCAGATGATAAACTTTTGTGAACAAATTCAAATCTTGGCTCTTCTGTGTGTCCTACTCACGAGAATGAACTGAAGTTCAGGGCAGCAAATAGTGAACTTGGATATGTACTTCTATGTTCGGGATCTATGACAGCGATCAAGGGACTGGCAGTGTTTTAATAAAGTTAAAAGATCAAACTCCTAATTTCATCTTGTCTTCCCACCTTGATGCAAGAGAACTTTCCGCAGACTCCTATTATATGGAGAGAAAAAGGTACTGCACGTCTACATGATCCGCAAGCCTAGGGATGCCTGCTCAGGCAAGAGCACTCTAGGATTGGATGAAAGGCAGCAATGGACAGAGGCAGGCCTGCAGGAATGTCACACTCCCCCAAACAACGTGAGAATTCAGCATCTGAAGAGGACCAATCGGCGTTGACATTGGAGGGACAACGTAATGGTGTCACATGCCAACCAGGTGTGCGGAGATCACAAGGACACCCAGATGACGTCAGACGCCAACCACAAGATGGCAGAACCAATGGATGGATGCGGAGGACACCTGGAGACTGATCCGGAATGAGGAACACCTGGGGACTATGGGGGCTACAAATAAGAGACACTTGGGAGGTATTGTTATGCCAGTTTAACTTGTGAAAGGCAGTTGTATCTGCCGAAACGTCACGTCGTCACATTGGCTTAATAAATAGTTTTTTTTTTGCAGAAATCTGCAGTGCCCTGCTTCCTATCTGACTTATTGATCTTTGAGTGTAGGCAGGAATTCCCTGAACCAGGTGCATTAGTGACTATTTTAATTATTTTTCATTTTTTTTGTGTGCAGTAGATATCTACTGTTTATTGTTCTTTTTCAGTTTAACAGTAATGCAAATTGTTTTTATTGGATGTATGTATGTATATCTTTATTTATACCTGTGTAACGGATTTTCTGACCTGGCCTGACCCACCCAATCTCACATTGGCCCCTGTGGTCTAACCAGTCCCCATTACATGGTCGTGTCTGGTGGTGCACCTGTTGGCAACAGGACTCCTGAGTCTCCCTTTGCTGTTGTGTGGGGATTGCCAACCCAGACAGGCAGCTGAGGTAGTGTGCATGAGTCCTACCTATATCCAGTGCAGCGCCTCCACCTCATCAGGATCCCTGCGTCCGCGTGGGGATGATTCTGATGAGGAACTCCTCCGTGGTGCCATCATGTGTAGAGTAAGTTCAGACTCACACATGAAGATGTCTTTCATCAAGGTTGCTTTATTGTGGCTTACGGTGTGGGCCAACTGCCCCTTACAGTGAGTTTCTCTGAGCCACACATCTTGCTGTGTTATCCTTTCAAAGGTACACCCTCCCAATGGAGTGGGATCCCCTCTCCCCTCGGGGAGATCACCCCTGTGCCAGGTCCCTGGACACAGTATGGCGTTGTCAGCTAGATGTTACTTAACATAGAATGGGGCCACTAGTTAAAGCACTAGTGTGCCTCCCACTCCCAAGTCTCAATGCAGACTTGCTCCTTACTCCAACACTAACTTTGGTCAGTGCTGTGCCTTATATATCTCAGGAGGCAGGCACATCTCTGATGTCACTAACGGTGGACTCAGAGAATGTAGCCACTCCCATCCATACATAGGGCACCTCACCAGGGTGTGAGGGCAAACCTCCATGATTACTGCTGGCATCCCTGTAACTTACCAGGTTTACTGCCAGCAGGAGAGGAAACTGTAGTCCATTTTACAGCATGGCTACACCTGTATAACGCCAACAGTGTACTCAGCACTTCACAAAGACAATACAGTACAGGGAATTATAATAACACAATAAGTGCAGCAAAGTCAGAAAATAAGAAAGGAAATTCATGCTCCGGAGAGTTTACAATCTAAGTGGTATGTTGGGAGACTTACAGAGACAGCAGGTGAGGGAATAAGTGCAGTAGATGGCAGTGCTTGGCCATAATGGTTGGTAGGAGCGACTGTGTGTATGGGACAGTAGCCATGAGTGCAGGCTATAGGGATGCTCCTTTTACGAGGCAAGTTTTATGGTTTGTCTGTATTAAATTAGTTAGTTTAACACCATTAGCAGGGACAGAGGTGGGTGAGAGCAGGTGTGTTTATGGCTGGGTGCAACATTAGGAGAGATATTCAGAGCAACAAGAAGGAGTAGAGAGAGAGGTAGCAAATTGAAGATTTGTAGGGGGGTGTAACAGGGGACTTATCCCTGTTCAGTAATGTGCCTTTAATCTAGCAGTGTGGTAGTTAATTACTAAACACCACCTGCCTGATTAGATTGTTTACAAAAACCTGTCTGTTCAGACAGGAAGTGACTCCTTAGCTCTGACTGAGAGCTGACCTTTGGAGAGACAGAGCAGAGGTTCTTGTGTCCCAGGAGAGACTGACCAAAAGAAACCCAGATCTCTGGAGCTGACCAGTCTTGAGCTCTGCACAGCAGAGCTGATTTCAAGACCCAGGGAAAACTACTACACCTGAAGCTGAACCAGGAAGTGAGAAGATTTTCCCTCCAAGAAACAGAGAGACTTTTATTCATAAGAGACTGCTTATATCTGCTTATTTCATGCTATATGTTTTTGGGCTGCGAGAAATGCTTGACTAAGGGAGATGTGAATTATTGCATAGTGTTTCACTAGAAATACTCCCAAGTGAATATAAGCTTTGTTCTCCCCCCTGTGTTTGGATGGATTTCCTGATGAAAAGGAAAAGGCACAATTGCCTTATTCTAATTTCACATTATAAACGTCTCCAAATTGTGTACCTCTGTGAACGTCCGTCTACATTTGGTGTCCGAGGTGGGACAAGAGGTGTCCTTGTAGTTAAAAAGGACCGGAGATTTTTATGTGAAATTTTTTTTTATGCTTTTTGCCTACAAACAGTCTGAGAAAAACAAAACAAAAAAAAAACCTCATGCAGCAGAGATCAGAGTTAAAGGGACACACCACTGAAACTTACACTGCATTGAAACTTACAAAACCACAGATGGAGTCTTTGCCCCAATCCCAAGAGGAGAGAGACTGCTGAAGCAGCTAAAACTTTATTTGCCTATCACAAAGTGTAATATGGTCATTGAAATAGGGGTTTTGCCTTACAGCCATAGTCAGGGTTCAAGAAGTGAGTCAGCCCTTAAAAAGGGATAGGTGTTTGTTGTTTTCAAAAGTTTCGCTGAAGCAGTGAATACAGATGGTGACCCACGAGTGGTACTGATTTTGCAAATAAAGGTTGCCACACCGCATAGGGCTACCAGCTGTGAATGGAGTATATGCAGAAAAGTGTGAAAATTGATACAAGACTGTGCTGAAGCAGGGGAATTTTTAGCAAACAAATGCTGAGTGTAAAATTGCCCTATAAAGGAAAAGGTTTTTCAAAGCCAATTGCTGAGTGTTGAGTCCACTGCAAAGAATGTTTTTATTTTCTGCAAGTAAAAAAGTATGCCTATTATCTTGGGAGCAAAACAGACACCCAAAGTGTGAAGTGTGAATGCCATAATACCCAAAGATGAGACTGAAAATTACTGAACTCAGGCAGAAAACCAAATTGTGTTGCTGAAGCGGAGGGATTGCACCTAGCAAGTAAATGGTGGATAGCAAATAGACTTTTTTTTACCTAGCAACTGTACATCTTGTATACCTGATAAAAGAAAATGCATGCACAGCACTGCTGATATTGAAAAAAAAAAAAAAAAAAAAAATTTCCCAAGAAAGATATTCTACAGAGATGCCTGTGCGAGCTACGACCTCTACACGCAAAATATGCCCACCTGTAGGACTACCACAATTGGGGATTCTAGCAAATACATGACAACAGCTGCAATAGCGCCGCCTGAGGTCAGGAAGAAAATGACACCTGATAGCCTAAAAATGGAGGACAAGATGCAGCGTTCCTGTAATGAACCCTACCCCACTGAAGAGTGGCCCTTCCAGTCAATAAAGAGGAAGACATCTCTTACGGGGAACCCGAACCGAGTCACACCCACAAAACACCCCAAGAATGGTGGGGGTGCCTGAACTCGGCACGAACAGAAAAGACCGCTCCCTTTGATGACGAATATGATCAGCAGGAGATAGAGCGAGAGCAGTGGATCACCGAATATTTCCGTCAGCTATTACAGTTGCAAGAAAAGCCGGGTGGATCCAGTGACGCTGCTAAAACTTCAAATGAAGATGGAGACCCCAGTATCCCTCAAGGGACGGTGTCATCCAAATCAAAAAGGAAGAAAAAGAAAAGTGGTTCTTCACTTACCGTGGAAGTAACAGACATGTCCGCAGATCCTGTGGAGAAAAAGGGGGACCGAGTTGCCCTGCAGCCTAGAGAAAATGGAGAATTCGTCCCACGGTTAACCGAATATCCAGAGGGCCCAATGGCAGAAGTCGTGTACCCCAAAGAAGTGTCTGTCCGGTGCCAACAGTGAAGAACCCTCAACCAGTCATCCCAGGGAAGCGGAGCCGGAACCAGTGAGTGACAATCCCTTGACCAGCCCTGAAGACGCCCTGAAAATTGCCAGGCGTGACTGTGATCTACTTCGAGAACAATTGAAACTTGAGAGAACAGATAATGCTGAGTTACAGATGGCGGTGCTCACAATGTACTCTGAATCTGGAACAGAATTGGACGATCTCAAGACTGAGCTAGATACTGCAAAGGCTACTATTTCCGCCATGGATGAAAAGCAGAGCCAATCTGATAAAATGGTGGCTACGCTAAAGCGGAAGTATGAGGAGGCACTGAAGCAGATGACAGTCTTCCAGCAAGAGGTTCACACTCTTCGTATAGAGCTGAATGCCTCACAACAGGAGGTCAATAGTGTCCGGATAGAAGTGGACGTATCTCAGAAAGAGGTTCAGACACTCCTCAGAGCAGATAAAGACAAAAAAGACACAGCGCACAACGCTCATAGTGCATAAAACAATATAATAAAGGTACAATTAATTAGGGTAAGTAATGTGCGTACATCAATAAAGATAAATAAATGCAGTTAGGGATAATGTTACCCAACGCCTCAGGAAACCGGAAGGAGTATCCTCTCAAGGGTTATGGCGCTGGTGTCTCGGATACAGGATCCTATTGGTAAGTAGGTAAGTAGATCGCCTCTAAAAAAGTTCTTTTCCCCCAAGAGCACGAGTCCAAAGCTGCTGCTGCCACTTGCAGTCCTTTGCCAGAGCACAGCTCCACACCGGCCGGGTCCTCTCACTCCCCTCTGTGCAGAAGCACTTCCGGGTCGATGACGTCACCACGGGGGGGGAGCGCTGGTAATCGCGCCGTTCACACTCGATCAGCTCAGATGGTGGGGTAATAAATTAGAGGTTGAGCTCTTGTCCAGTCATCCAACGCGTTTCGAAACGAAAACGTTTCTTCATCAGGGATATAAATTGAAGTGGTTCCGGATCAGTTATAAATATTACACGATCGTACCTCATTGGCTGGGCTATCAACTCTCACAGCCAATGGGAAAGTAATGGGGGCGGGTTAATGGTCCCGGTTGCGCGCGTCACTGGTAGCTAATAGCAACATAACATAAACATCACAAAAACTTTATTAACAACAAACATAGCTAACCACACGCGATTGATGAGACTAAAAGAGAGAAAACAGTGTTACACATAGTAAAAAACGTACATGAGTGCTTTAGTGGCCATATAGACCAGGGAGGTTACTCTAATGGGCAATAAATATCACCATCCAACTGAAATAGGAAACATGAAAAGTCTGCAAAGCCGATCACTAATAGAGGAGCATTAAGGTGATCTAATCAATCCTAGTACATATTAAAAAGGCATGTCCTATGAAGTAAACTAAAAGGACAAAGAGACAAAAGTTAAAAATCTGTTACTTATGAAAAAAATCCCTTAAGTAGTTAAAAAATGCATGGGATTTTTATATAGTAACCTCCCTGGTCTATATGGCCACTAAAGCACTCATGTACGTTTTTTACTATGTGTAACACTGTTTTCTCTCTTTTAGTCTCATCAATCGCGTGTGGTTAGCTATGTTTGTTGTTAATAAAGTTTTTGTGATGTTTATGTTATGTTGCTATTAGCTACCAGTGACGCGCGCAACCGGGACCATTAACCCGCCCCCATTACTTTCCCATTGGCTGTGAGAGTTGATAGCCCAGCCAATGAGGTACGATCGTGTAATATTTATAACTGATCCGGAACCACTTCAATTTATATCCCTGATGAAGAAACGTTTTCGTTTCGAAACGCGTTGGATGACTGGACAAGAGCTCAACCTCTAATTTATTACCCCACCATCTGAGCTGATCGAGTGTGAACGGCGCGATTACCAGCGCTCCCCCCCTGTGGTGACGTCATCGACCCGGAAGTGCTTCTGCACAGAGGGGAGTGAGAGGACCCGGCCGGTGTGGAGCTGTGCTCTGGCAAAAGACTGCAAGTGGCAGCAGCAGCTTTGGACTCGTGCTCTTGGGGGAAAATAACTTTTTTAGAGGCGATCTACTTACCTACTTACCAATAGGATCCTGTATCCGAGACACCAGCGCCATAACCCTTGAGAGGATACTCCTTCCGGTTTCCTGAGGCGTTGGGTAACATTATCCCTAACTGCATTTATTTATCTTTATTGATGTACGCACATTACTTACCCTAATTAATTGTACCTTTATTATATTGTTTTATGCACTATGAGCGTTGTGCGCTGTGTCTTTTTTGTCTTTATCTGCTAGTCTAGGGGGTTTCTGAGCCCCCCCTCCATCGCAGCTGCAGACGCTCCGTTTAAGGTTATGTTTTTTAACATCTATTATCACGTCACTTAATTAGTTAGCTGCGCACTTTATTTTCTTTTCACTCCTCAGAGCACTTGATGCCTCACATCATGAGACCAACAGCTACCGCACAGACCTGGAATTTTCCAAAAAGGAACTACACAGTCTCACTGAGGAGCTGGACATTGCTAAAGAAACTATTGGTAATATTGGTATAGATCTCAAAGTCTCTCAGAAGGAGCTTCAGACCCTCAACCTAGAGAAGGAAGTCTCACGCCAGGAGATTGTCATTCTCAAAGCAGATGTGCATAAATGGAAGGAGGACTGCAAAGAAGCCCTGAAGAATACAGAGACTGAAAAAGGAGAAAGTTCAAGATTAAAAAGAGAAAACTTAAAACTGAAAGAAGAAAATGTTCAGTTGACAGAAGAAGTCAAGGAAAAGTTTGAAGCAGAGAACCAACTGCAAGGTCTGCGTACACACCTCCAGTATGCTCAGGAGAAGCAGCAAACTCTACAGGAAGAAAAACTGCAGGCTGCTATAGAGGTACAAGCGCTTCAGGAACGTCTGAATACCCAGTACGTCCCCACAGAGCAGTATGAGGAGCTAAAGGCCACGCTGCATGTCTTCAGAGCATTGTTGGAAGCGGAGCTTCGATACCAGGTGACTCTGTATGAGAGGGAGCGTGAGAAGGCTCAGAAACTGGAGCAAGAGCTGGAGAAACAGAGAGACTGTTCCATTCCCTTGAGTCAGTACACCAAGGAGAAAACAGACGCAGCGGCAACCTTGACGACAAAAATTACAGAGCTCCAGAATATGAAGGAGACTCTGATACAGATTCCTCCAATAGGCTCTGCCCAAGCACCAGTATTCCACAGTAACTAATGCCTGTAAGGACAAGGGTACAGTGAGAGTTGGGGACTCCACGCAACTGCAAAACAAAATTACGATGTTTGAGCCACCAAATAAAGCACTAGCAAAGCCTACAGCTGCCCAACAGGCAACAAACAGAGGTAGGAGTGCAGAATCAAAGCCAGAAGAATTCTTAGCTGAAGAAGCTGAACTGGCGACTCTGTGGTGTGGAGAAGCTGCAGAAAGACCACTTCAAGAGCAGATAACTCTAAGGGCTAGTCCTAACTGCTCTACAACTGTTGCCATACACTTTGTCTACAAAAAGAGGAGTGCTCAACGCAACAGAAATCTCAAGACCGCGCACACGATAAAAAGACTTTACGTGGAAAAAGTCCTCCTCGAGCGAATGAGGAGTGCTGATCTCAAGCATCTTCGGGAGAAGACAAAAATAAACTGGAGAAAGGGCTCCAATCCCAGCGGGACAGAGGGTTCTCTTCCTCCATCCACTCTCATTAAATTCACAGGGATATCTAGAATGAGAGTGGAAGGATGGGCTTTGGCCGTGATAAGCCTGAGCTTCCCACAAACAGGGGAGGTATGTAACAGGGGACTTATCCCTGTTCAGTAATGTACCTTTAATCTAGCAGTGTGGTAGTTAATTACTAAACACCACCTGCCTGATTAGATTGTTTACAAAAACCTGTCTGTTCAGACAGGAAGTGACTCCTTAGCTCTGACTGAGAGCTGACCTTTGGATAGACAGAGCAGAGGTTCTTGAGTCCCAGGAGAGACTGACCAAAAAAAAACCCAGATCTCTGGAGCTGACCAGTCTTGAGCTCTGCACAGCAGAGCTGATTTCAGGACCCAGGGAAAACTACTACACCTGAAGCTGAACCAGGAAGTGAGAAGATTTTCTCTCCAAGAAACAGATAAGACTTTTATTCATAAGAGACTGCTTATATCTGCTTATTTCATGCTATATGTTTTTGGGCTGCGAGAAATGCTTGACTAAGGGAGATGTGAATTATTGCATAGTGTTTCACTAGAAATAAAAGCACAAAATCCAGAGATTGCAGCGGAGCACAGCTGAAGACAGTGTGTTCTGTCTCCCCCCTCATACCATGTACGAATAAATCAATGTTTTTAACCCTTCATTGCTGGTGCTGGCCCCATTCTTCAGCTGTGCTCCGCTGCAATCTCTGGATTTCGTGCTTTTGTTACTTACTCTGCGTGATGCACGCACACATGGAGGAATGACTATTGAAGTGAGTATTGTTTCTCCCCATCATGGATCCAAGGGGAGTTGCTGACCTGTAACAGTGCTGCAGGTAAGATTTAATTGGTCTGGTGAAGTGCCATCAAGGCTTTGGATACTTCTTCACCTAAGACATTATACCTTATTGAATATTCCTGCTTTACAATGCACTGGGTCCAATACTTGACATAGTCTTATTATATTTCTCCGTATCTTGGCTATACAATAATACCAATTGTACCTCACATGCTGAAGCGCTGCTTCTAGGATTCTCTCCTGCTCTTCCATTTCACTAGAAATACTCCCAAGTGAATAGAAGCTTTGTTTCCCCCCTGTGTTTGGATGGATTTCCTGATGAAAAGGAAAAGGCACAATAAAGCCTTATTATAATTTCACATTATAAACGTCTCCAAATTGTGTACGTCTGTGAACGTCCATCTACAGGGTGTTTTTTAGTGAGGGGTAGAGAACTTGTTGGGAAAGAGGTGTATAAATTATGGTGCAGTGTATGGACACAGGCATTTGTGGAGGGGAGAATACCTGTAGATGAAGAAATGTGGATAGAAGAGGAAAGGGGAAGTTGGAGAGAACAGAAACATGTACTGTGTTACGCCGGTGCTGCCCGCAGCCCAGACCCGTCCCTTGTGCTGAGGTGGGACCTAGGGATACACGCACCCGCAGCAAAGGGAGCGCGTCCGGAGTGTGGTGTTAGTGTTGCCAGGCCAGGTATAGTAAGGAAGACAATACTTGCTGGTACCGGTAGTAGAGGAGGAGTAGTTATTGCCATTGCCAAGATCAGGGATTGGAGAGTTGCGGATGGTCGAAGGTATAAGCCGTGTTACAGGGATGCCAGAAGTCACGAAGTCCAAGTAGAGCCGAAGTCGAGAGCCAGAGGGGGTAGTCGTCCAATCCGCGTCAATACCTGAGGAGTCACTGAGAGAGTAGTCAAATGCTTCCATACAGAAATATGTCGAGCGACGAGTGATGGGAAGCACAGGCATAATAAAGCTGGGCAGGCCAATGGGAAAAGGGGGCAGGCCTGGAGGACTGCAAGGAGTCATCCCTGATAGGAGGGAGGTGTTACAGCCCAGCTGAGTGTAATCATTGATTTGCATGGAACTGTGTGATGCTTGGGGGCGACGCCTCACTGCAGGAGCAGTGGTTAAAAGTGCTCTGTTAGGCGTGTGCTCTGTAAGCTGGGAATGCATGCACATAACGTCTGAGGCTGGCGTGCGTGTAGGTGTGCGTGCAGGAGGGCGTGGGCGCGCCCGGCGCTGAGCAGAGGAATCGCCGAGGGGAGTGATCCCGCGACGGCGGCAGGGGCGATGAGCCGTGGAGGCCGGTAAGGCAGGATTGTTTTGTGTGTCCAGGGGCTCCCTGCGGAGAGGGAGTGCTCTGTGTGGGAAGCGAGGAGAACGCCGATTCCTGACAGTACCCCCCTCTTCAGGCACGGCCTCAGGACGGTCTAAGAACGGTTTCTCTGGAAACTTTCTCCTGAAGGACTTAAGAAGGGCCGGGGCATGAATGTCCTTTGAAGGTACCCAGGATCTCTCTTCAGGGCAAAAGCCCTTCCACTGCACCAAGAACTGGAGCTGACCCCTGGATAGACGAGAATCCAAAAGAGAGTGAACTTCGTATTCCTCGTTATTTTGTACAGTAATGGGATCCGGTTTATGAGTCTGATCCGGAAAGAAGTGACTGGAGATAAATGGTTTTAAGAGGGACACATGAAATACATTGGGAATCTTCATACTGGGTGGTAGTTGGAGCTGGAATGCCAGAGGATTGATTTGTTCACAAATAGGGAAGGGTCCCAGGAACTTAGGTGCCGGTTTAGGAGATGGTACCTTGAGGTGGATATTCCTAGAGGAGAGCCATACCAAATCCCCTGGTTTGTAACTGGGTGCCGAACGACGACAACGATCGGCCTGTAATTTCGATCTGCGGGAGGAGTTGAGAAGGGTAGACTGAATCCTGGACCATGCGGTTTGGAGGGAAGAAATGCGTTCATCTACGGCTGGTACTCCAGAAGGAATGTTGGGGATGGGAAGACAGGGAGGGTGGAACCCATAATTTATAAAGAATGGTGACTCCTGGGTGGACTCGTTTTTTGCAGAATTGACGGCATACTCTGCCCAAGAGAGGAGTTGAGCCCAATCATCCTGGAAATCGGATATAAAACATCTCAGGTACTTCTCCAGGGATTGATTGATTCTCTCCGTTTGTCCATTGGACTGAGGATGATAGGCGGAAGAGAAGGAAGAAGAGATGCCCAATCTCTTCGTGAAAGCTCTCCAAAATTTGGATACGAACTGAGAACCTCTGTCAGAAACAATGGACGAAGGGATCCCATGAATCCGGAAAATCTGCTCCGTAAAGATATCAGCAAGGGCGGGGGAGGTGGGTAATCCGTTAAGTGTTATGAAATGGGACATCTTCGAGAACCTGTCCACGACCACCAAGATAGTGTTCATTCCTCTGGACCTGGGCAACTCCACGATGAAGTCCATAGAAATGTGGGACATGGGGCGGTCGGGAACTGGAAGGGGTAACAGAAAACCCTGAGGCTTTTGACGGAGAGTCTTGCTTTGAGCGCACGTGGGGCATGCGCGGGTAAACTCCAGAATATCTTGAGACATCCTTGGCCACCAGAAATTCCGACAAATGAGATCAGTAGTCTTCTTAAAACCTGGATGACCTGCAGATTTAGAGGAGTGACCCCAAGACAGTACCTCTGGAACAAATTTGGATGGTACAAAGAGTTTGTTGTCGGGAACAACCAAGTCCTTGGGAATGCGTCTCTGGGAGTGCAAAATCTTGTCAAGATTGTTGAAAATAGACGTGGCGAGAATCCTCTCATGTGGAAGGATAGTCTCCAACGATTCCTCTGGCCTCTCTTCAGAAGAATGTATACGGGAGAGTGCGTCTGCCTTTACGTTCTTGGTCCCGGGAATATAGGACAGGTGAAAATCGAATCGAGAAAAAAAAAGAGCCCAACGAGCCTGTCGTGGACCAAGGCGTCGAGCGTTCTCTATGTAAAGAAGGTTCTTGTGGTCCGTGAGAATAGTAAATGGCTCTTTTGACCCCTCCAGCAGGTGTCTCCACTCTTGAAGAGCCATCTTCACGGCCAGAAGTTCCCTGTTACCCACGTCATAGTTCCTCTCGGCAGACGAGAATTTCTTGGAAAAATATGCACAGGGATGCAACTTATCTTGGGGCGTGGGTCTCTGGGAAAGAACGGCACCAGCGCCGCAATAAGAAGCGTCGACCTCCAGGATGAAGGGAAGTTCGATGTTGGGATGACGGAGAATAGGTGTGGATATAAAGGCTTCCTTGAGTGTCTCGAAGGCGGAGATGGCCTCGGATGACCAAGCAGAAGGATCAGCTCCTTTTTTGGTGAGCGCAGTGAGGGGTGCCACAATGGTGGAAAAACTTCGGATAAACTTACGATAGTAATTAGCGAACCCTAAAAAACATTGTATGGCCTTGAGAGAGTTGGGTCTTGGCCATTCAGTGACTGCTTGAAGTTTACCGGAGTCCATCATAAACCCCTCATCGGAAATGATATACCCCAGGAACGGAGTAGAGGTCTGATGAAAGGTGCACTTCTCCAGTTTGGCGTACAAATGGTGTTCACGGAGACGGGAAAGGACGTAGGAGGTGTGGCGTATATGGTCATGGAGATCTTTGGAAAAAATCAGGATATCATCCAAGTATACAATAACAAAAATATTGAGTACCTTACGAAAGACGTCGTTGATGAAATCCTGGAAGACAGCGGGAGCATTACTACAGCCGAAAAGGCATTACCAGATATTCGTAGATATTCTTTCTTGAGATTCTCACAGATATATTCATCCATAGCGTGAGATTCTGGTAACGACAAGGGGTAGGTCTTGGACTTGGGTAGGGAGTAACCTGGAACTAGATCGATCGGACAATCATAAGTCCTGTGTGGCGGCAAGAGGTCTGACTGTACCTTATTGAAAACATCCCGGAATTGATGGTAAACAGAAGGTAGAATAACTTTGGGAACAGAGGTATTGGCCAGCAGTTGATGAATCTCGCCTGACCTCGGCCTCCAGGAAATGGGAGCAGAGGAAGTCCAGTCAATGAGAGGATTGTTAAGCTGCAGCCAAGGAAGACCAAGGGTGATGGGTATCCCAGGAGCGTGAATGGCATCGAGAACTAAGATCTCCTTGTGCAGATGTGAGGACAGAAGCAAGGGAGCTGTCTCTAAGGAGATGTGGGCCGGGGTAAGAGGACATCCATCGATACCGACGAGTGCGAATAACCTGGCGAATTCAAGATCCACGAAGTTTCCTCTAGCTCCTGAGTCAATGAAAGCAGCGGTAGAAGTCTTGAACGTATCACCTGAAAGGGAGACTGGAAATGTAAGTTTCTTAGGGAGTTCACCTTTAGAAAGGGGACGTGGAGACATTATACCCAGAGAGAGCCCCTCTGTACTCACTGGGTGTTCCCGTTTCCCGGACGCAGTGGACACTCCCGAACCAGATGTTCCATGGATCCGCAGTAGAAACACAATCCCCCAGCGTGGCGGAACTGCCGTATCGGTGTGCGGATGCGTTGTACCCCCAATTGCATTGGCTCT
This sequence comes from Ascaphus truei, assembly GCF_040206685.1. Taxonomy (NCBI): domain Eukaryota; kingdom Metazoa; phylum Chordata; class Amphibia; order Anura; family Ascaphidae; genus Ascaphus; species Ascaphus truei. Next base: position 155,757,347 of record NC_134484.1, read on the forward strand.
GGCAACTCCAGTGCAGGAGTGTTGCTGGGAGTTCTGGAGAACGGAACTTGAAAGTTATGGACGCGAGTGCGCTGACGCTCTGAGCGGCATACCTGCATACGTTGATCCACTCGGACAGCCAAATCAATGAGGACCTCCAATTGATCCGGCCTGGATTGGTGAGAGAGTTCATCCATGATGGGATCTGCCAGGCCTTGCCAGAACACGGAGACGAGAGCCTCTTGTCCCCAGTTAGTCTCGGCTGCTAGAGTCCGGAATTCCACAGCATACTGCGTCACCATTCGCCGTCCCTGAGTGATCTGGAGGAGAGAAACAGATGCCATCTCCCGACGAGCGGGAGAATCGAATACTTGTTGAAACTCGGCTTTAAATGCCGGGTAATCTTGGGTAAGGTCAGAACGTCGCTCCCAAACCGGGGAAGCCCAAGCCAGGGCGCTGCCAGTGAGGAGGTTATAAATGTAGGCTACCTTCTTGCGATCAGTATTGTAGAGATGGGGGGCCATTTCAAACTGCACCTCACACTGGTTTAGGAAACCCCTACAATCTTGCGGTTCACCTGCATAAGGCTTGGGGGGAGGAATCCTTACATCTGAGCTGATAACTGCGCTTGCGGAGTGGGGGCTTACATCTGGCGGGGTCGCGGTCGGTACCCTGTCTGAGAGTACTGCGACCTGGCATGTAAGTGTCACAATTTGTTCCGCCATGGCCTGGTTTTGCTGAAGCAGATTGGAGAGAAACTGTTGAAGTTCGGTCTGGTCTGCGTCTTGTGGGCTCGACATAATGTGATCCCACGACGGTGGCAGGGGCGAGGAGCCGTGGAGGCCGGTAAGGCAGGATTGTTTTGTGTGTCCAGGGGCTCCCTGCGGAGAGGGAGTGCTCTGTGTGGGAAGCGAGGAGAACGCCGATTCCTGTCATGCTGTAACTATCTACAAAGTAGTGAGGCAACAGCAAACATAAAAATTAATAGGGAGTGCATAATGAGACACAGGGAGAGAGGTAGGAGAAGAGAGTTCCCAGGTATTGGAGGATAGGAAGAGTAGGAGTTGATAGAGAAGGTGTATATATCAGGCCTGGCAGGGCAGTGTAGCACTGAATAATTAGCAGCAGCTTAGAAACTGAGTCTATAGATGTGCACAAATTTTCAGAGCATTTACAAAGTCAAGGTCTCACAGTTGCAGAGTTGTTGTTGAAGTGCAGAGTTCCGTTCTTCATTTACTCTTCACCTCCAATATTAACTCTGCAGACACTTCATATGTGACACTTAAGATGTTACACAGTCATATGGCACAGCCAAGATAGAATGACTTAAATACTGTAAACAGATTAACTTGACTAATAATTAAGGGACGGGTTTGCCTATTCAACTCAGAAAAATATACCAAGGCGATGAGCAATGAGTAGTTCCGTGGCTGATACTTTACACCTCAAACAGTACATAAACCTTGGCCCTTGCAGACGCACTTACCAGAACACCCTCCTACTGTCTGTGCATTCTTCCTACCTACCAATTAGATTGTAAGCTCTTCGGAGCAGGGACTCCTTTTCCTAAATGTTACTTTTATGCTGAAGCACTTCTCCCATTATGTGTTATTTGTATTATTTGTTATTTATATGATTGTCACATGTATTATTGCTGTGAAGCGCTATGTACATTAATGGCGCTATATAAATAAAGACACATACAGTACATGTTAATTAGATAAGTTCTGTTGCAATTGGGGTTACATTTATAGAAGTATTCAACTTATTGGATATAAATGCTGCCATAGTAAGGAAATTCCTAGAGAGCTGGGGGTGAATAAATAGTCAAGAAAACTCCTAAAAGAATGAGGGTAAGCTAGAGGGATAACCCCCGCTCAACTAAGGTGAACGTGGCAGGGGGTTTGGGGGGTGCACCTCCGGGCTAAATAATAGAATACTAAGCCAGAAAAAGTAAATCCAGTTATGGGCACTCACCCTCCTGCTGGGTGATGTGATCATTTTATCGCAGCAAGCGTCTCTATCCTACTAAATTAATAAATATTTATCTGGGGTCTCTGTAGATTTATTTATATTATACAGTTTTTCACATACGTCTTTGGATACCAGCACATACCTTGCTGCTGCCCTAGGGTCACTCTAGCGTCGATCGCCGTTATTCATTCTCATTAATTTAATTAATTTTCTAATAAAGTGTTTTAGTAAAATCATCACATCACCCAGCAGGGAGGGTGAGTGCCCATTACTGAGTTTACTTTTTCTGTCATCATCACAAGGGTGAAGAAATTGAAAATGGAAATGGACCAAACATATCGCAGGAAAACTTTACCATCGTAGGACAAAGATGGTATTCAATAGAGTTCCAAGAGAGCTGAAAGGACCAAGACAATGGGATGGGAGAATGAGATCAGAACATGTGTTAGAGCGACATGGTGAACAGAGGCTTGCAACTGTAGTACCTGGAAGATAACTGGGGAGGCCTTCATCCAATATATATATATATATATATATATATATATATATATATATATATATATATATATACAGAAAACAAAAAGTAGCGCTAACAGTGTGTGAATAAGTGCGTTCTATAAGTAAAAGTGATTAAAAATTGTGATGTAAATGTGAAAAAGTGAATACTGAAATAATAATATATATATATATATATATATATATAATATATAACCACAATGTAAAAATTGACCAAAAAAGGAAAACATAATATTTAAACCTTAAGTGTTAAGTGTCCAATAAAAAATATAGAACAAACTTTAAACTTTAAGTCCAAAGTAGATGGTGAAATGAAATTAAAGTCCAGATGTAAATGTTCCAGTCACAGTATGGAGTAGACAAGCTTCTATGATGATCTAGCCAGATCATGGAAATCTAAGAAAAAAAAGAGAAAAAGAAGTGCCAGCTCCATAGCATAATACTGTACAAAAATTCAAATTTATTAAAAAACCACAAGAGAGGCCGCCAGGACATGCACTCATTTCAATGTGTAAAAAACATTCATTGGAGACAATCTGTAAGACTAAGACCCCGCTGCACGCGCCCGCACGGCCGCCTTGCTTGCCGGCGGCGCATGCAATTCACTGCACCGCGATCTGCGGTCTGCAGTGAATTTTTTCACGAAATGTCGTTGATTGTGCCTGCTGTTTAAATACATTTTTTCATTGCTACCAAGTGTGCTGTCTCTTCTTTGCTGTGTGTCCCTCGGATTCCCTGGATTCCATGGTCTGCCTGGTAAGGAGCCTTTCATTAGGAGCCCCAAGGGGCTCATTCATTAGGAGCCCCAAGAGGCTGTTGTCTGTACTCCCCTGGAATCCCCCAACCAGACTCAGGACTTTCAGTGGACACCGACCTCTACAGATCTCATTTTCACTCCATCCTCTTTATAGGATGCCCACACTTACCATTCAGTGGTGACTATGGTATATATACAGCTATACAGCTTGATTCTTGTATTGTGTTTATTTTATACACAATTTCATCGTGGTTGTTGAGTGGTACTATTCATATATAGATCTAGTGTCCAATTTTTATTAACCCTCTTTTTTTGACCGGCCGGTCTTGGATTATATGAGCAGGTTACTCGAATTTCCTGGTATTAATCCAGTACACACTCCAATTTAGGGTGTATTCACCAGGGAATCATATTTTCCTTTTTGGGGTTCTGAGGGGACTGTTTTAATTTTATATTGTGTAATTTATGTATTTTTCTATTGAATAAATTCTATTATTATTAATTGTTGCTAGAGTGCTTTTGACGGGATTCTTTCTCTTTCTTTTTTTCATATATATATATATGTATATATGTATGAAAAAAGAAAAAACAACAGGCGCACTCATAGTGTAGTAGTTATCAAAATATTTATGGACTGGTAAAAATATATAAATTGCGCACTCACAAACATCACAGAATTGAAAGCATGTATGAGATTATGCTCAATCGCCAACCAGGAAGACTGTGGGGTCCCAGCAGTGTTTAAGGTAATCCTCCAGGGGCTTCACCACATGTAAGGGTGACCGGTACCTGTGTAGATGGCTTCCGTATACCGGGTGCTCCGTGCACGTCCCCGCTTTCAATTAGGTCCCAGCAGCATGACAGGTGCTAGAACAGGGGGCTCCACCATGCATGGCATGAGCCGGTACCTGAGTAGGTGAACTCCGTGTACCGATATACTGTATATATGTATATAGATAGATGGATAGATAGATAGATAGAAAGAAATAGATAGATACAGTAGATATTTCCATTTTTTTACACTAAAAAGACATTTGAAAATGTGTTAAAACAGGATACAATGAATCACAAACACATGTACACATAACTCAAAATAGTTAATCATGTATGGCTGTTGTAAGTCATTGAGGGACATGCATCTCTACAGTATGTTAATTTACATGAATCTATATATTTTCGTTTATATAGATTGTTATTGACAAAATAATTGCTTCATAATTGATAACTGACAATGGGAAAGGGGGAAAGGAGTGGAAACCCTCGCATCAGCCTCTAATCAAGAAAGAATTAACAACGGTGCAATAAGGGGAAGGAGCAGAATTATAACAATTAAACAAAAGACACCCTATGGGCAGCACTCGTTGTGAGCAAATATGAATTGGTGATAAATTTAAAATTAAAATGCTTTAATCGTATAATTTAAAATAGATGTCAAAATTGTTGAAAAAATGGTCAACTGACTGTGGTGACAAAATACAAAGAAAACAGACAAAAATATATAAAATACTATAACTGAGATCTAGGGGGGGAGGTGGAGAGCCCACCTAGCTGCTAACTAGCAGAAATCAACAATCAAGGACTGTAATAGTCAACCCCCTAGTTCAGCAATAACAAGGTTAAAAGGCCTGTAAAGTGGATACAGGTGACGGAGAACTACCCATGCAAAGGTATATACCTATGTGCTATGCACAATAGATTGAGAGCTCACTAATTGCTATTTGATAGTCCACAATGAAGATGGTGAGGAATACCCTAAATAAAGGGTTAAAGCAAGCCTAATTATAGGAGGGTTAATATGGTAGGCAATGTGTTATATTATAGTGTGCACAAGAGCTCACAAAGTGTGGTACTTAGCTCTGGGGCACGGTTCTAGTCCGTATCCAGTTATAGCCCCCTAACATAAATGTGCCACTTAAACATGCTTAATAATACCTCACAATATACACATAGGTCAGTCAGTGACTATCAATAGCTAAATGTACAAGAGCTTACAAAAAATGTATTTTACAGCTCTGGGGCACGGATCTAGTCCGTATCCAGTTATGGCCCCCTAATTCAAATGTGTCACAGTAACAGATAGGTAAACAGACTGTGATAACGTAGTGAGCAAACACATAAATGAGCCGAGGGGAGAGGAAATGCACGCAATGAAAAAAGTAGGTGGGAGGCGGCTACAGGACTGACGTCATCACGCATTGACGTCCCCATGCCGAGCAGAGGGTGAGAGGCTCTGTACAGAGCCGAGACGCGTGTTAAGGGAGTCTGGGTCCATACATCATAGACACCAGGTACTTTATGTGGTATCTTATGGCAGCAGGACTTTGAACAGGAACCACAGGTACAATTGCTTATGTCAGCGTTACTCCGCGATATTAACCCTGACGAGGGCTTAACACAGGGATGCGGTATATATCCAATTACCTCACCCAGCACGTGTAAATGCAATTGCTGCTGACTACTTTTTTCATTGCGTGCATTTCCTCTCCCCTCGGCTCATTTATGTGTTTGCTCACTACGTTATCACAGTCTGTTTACCTATCTGTTACTGTGACACATTTGAATTAGGGGGCCATAACTGGATACGGACTAGATCCGTGCCCCAGAGCTGTAAAATACATTTTTTGTAAGCTCTTGTACATTTAGCTATTGATAGTCACTGACTGACCTATGTGTATATTGTGAGGTATTATTAAGCATGTTTAAGTGGCACATTTATGTTAGGGGGCTATAACTGGATACGGACTAGAACCGTGCCCCAGAGCTAAGTACCACACTTTGTGAGCTCTTGTGCACACTATAATATAACACATTGCCTACCATATTAACCCTCCTATAATTAGGCTTGCTTTAACCCTTTATTTAGGGTATTCCTCACCATCTTCATTGTGGACTATCAAATAGCAATTAGTGAGCTCTCAATCTATTGTGCATAGCACATAGGTATATACCTTTGCATGGGTAGTTCTCCGTCACCTGTATCCACTTTACAGGCCTTTTAACCTTGTTATTGCTGAACTAGGGGGTTGACTATTACAGTCCTTGATTGTTGATTTCTGCTAGTTAGCAGCTAGGTGGGCTCTCCACCTCCCCCCCTAGATCTCAGTTATAGTATTTTATATATTTTTGTCTGTTTTCTTTGTATTTTGTCACCACAGTCAGTTGACCATTTTTTCAACAATTTTGACATCTATTTTAAATTATACGATTAAAGCATTTTAATTTTAAATTTATCACCAATTCATATTTGCTCACAACGAGTGCTGCCCATAGGGTGTCTTTTGTTTAATTGTTATAATTGATAACTGAAAAAGTCCTTTATGAGAAGTAGAAGCATGAAGTATGTCTTTAAACACTATATGAATTTTGTTGGAGTACTCCTCTAAAATGTACACATACATAAGATAAGGTATGCTTATAAGGGTTATCATATTTAATCTGTTAGACATTTAGGTGATTATTATTTTGGGTAACAGTCATATATGCAGTAATGGTTATGATGAAATGCATATGATTTTTCTATCATACTTGGTTGTTCATTGTTTGAAGGGTCTCCAGAGTCAACACCACTTGTTATACAGTAAAATTAGAGGGTTGCCTTATTTTTGGGGTCACTCTTTAATTGGGCAAAATATGGTAACTATTCCCTTTCTCAGCCGCCCGACTCCTCTGCTCCTCAGCCTCTCTAATCTTGATTTCCTAACTCACTCTACTAATCTGACTCCTGTGCTCCTCACTCACCTCATTCCTCATCCCCCCCAGTCTTCTGCTTTTCAGCCAACAGATTCAGGGGATAGTTGTAGATCTACCGGAAAAGCAGTTTATGCCATTTTTAGTCAAAATTTTCAATTGAAGTCAATGGAAATGTTAATTTGAGAATGGGCCATATAGCCGCGTTTGTGGCTATAGGATTAGGCCTTCAGTCTTTCACTCCACTAGATATGTATTTTCTGCCTTGCCTCCAGTAATATTGCATATAGATGTGCAACCCAGAGTTGTTATATTCAAGATTTGGTACTGTACTGTATGTTCATTCGACTTGATTGACATCTGTTTTAGTAATTAAAATAAAATCTGAAACTGTTACTGAATAATCCTTGCTACAAAGTCTCACCGGTATAAAGAAGTGCTGTACATTTTCATCTAAATGACACATTTTGAAAACTTATTTCGGTCTGTGGAAATTGTATTCTCTGATTTTAACAAAACACAGAATCCCAGTAAGCTCTTTTTGGGAACCCCTGAACCTCTGATTTTAATAATATTTTTTAGGACTTCTGAGCATAAATATAAAATATTGCCCCAGTCACCAAACAGCAATATGTGTTGTTTTCCTCTAAAATTAAAGGAAGATCTTAAAAGCAAAACAGATTAGTAATAACTTTGAATGTGTCACATATTGTTGATAAGCAGTGCCTTATGATGCCATCTTTCCCCGACACACACACACAAAACAAACAAAAAAAGCAATTACAATATGTTTAAAAAACAGTGCTACATATCTGATCATTATAATCCTGGAGATTACACAATACGGGGATCTGACCCCAAACTCTAAATAAATACACAACCACTGACATTTTTAATTTGCTGGATTTCATACTGCTAGTGTTTTTGATGCTTTAGGCTGATATTAATAACAAGAACTCCAAAACACTCTCATCAGAGACACATAGGCAGGCTATTTCTTTAGGGCTTGTTATTATCAACTGCTGTACATCTGACGTCTTCTACAGGGAAGTAATGTAGCAAAGGTCAGATTGCACAGTTCACATCATCTATTGTTTTACTTATCTAACCATTTATCTATAAGTGACAGAGTATGAGGTGCTGATGCTTTCTGTTTAACCTGTAGTTAGTGTTTTAAAGAAAAAAGCACATAATAGAATAGAACTGTATCGAATATGGATGGTTATACAAGACTCTAGATAATTTTAGCATCCATTCTATTCCAACAAGGACACAGGGAATTGAGACAAAGTTTATGCTGCTGCAGTTATCAATGAAAAGGGATAGATTTGTTGTCATCTGTAGGATGGTAATTTACTATTGCTGTCTTTTGTACTCTATTAAATGTTTCTTCTACCGGCTCTAAGAGTAAATTTACTGAAATGGTATTGTCAAAAATCTGGGATTAGCCGTAAACATGATTCCAGCATTATATGCCTGTAAAATGTGCCTATTTAGTGAGTTACTTTTTGTGGTTTAATCTGGGTGACATCTTTCCATGATCTGGATATCTTTGCTTTTTTTAAACCTATTCAGGGCCTTAGGGTTGCATGACAAGTTGCCATGTAATGCATTGTGAGACTGGAATGAAATAATTTGCTGTACTGCTAAGACCTTTAAGAGAATGCAATGTGCACTCGAGATACTGTATATAAATATACAGTAGGTAGGAAGACAGTATTAAGATTCTTTTAACGCAGCATAATGTATAGTGTAGATATAAGGGTATCCCCGGGTGTTAATACAAAATGTGTACTGGAATATATGATCTTTAAGTATTTATTATTTTATTTTAATAAACAAGTGTAGTAAAAACACAAAAGAAAACGTAGAAGGGTTAAAAAAAAAAGCAAACAAAACTTCAAGGAAATGTATAATATATTTAGAAAAAAGTATATGAAAATGTAAAAAAAAAAGCAGCCTGTAATAGTAATAATCTCTGAATAACAGGACATTAGTGGCCAATAATGCTCTTGCTTGGTTAAACTCTTCCAGCCAGGGCATTATTGGTCAGCAATGCCGTGTTCTCCTAAAACACACCATACGCGTTTTGTCTCTATGACTTCGTCTGTGTTTTAGGAGTGCAAGTGCAAGTATTTTGATGTTTTAACATATTGCAAGCACGATCGGACAGACGGAGGAATTTAGCCTTTATTTTGTGAAGGCAACCCAGGCAGTGATACATTGCTGTGTTACATTGTTACGAGACATTCACGGGCAGCTGGCTGACTGGAGGTTAACATCTATGAAGGGAGGTGCCTGATTGGAGAGGCGCACGGAGTGCAATCAGTACATCCGGTACACAGAGGCTTGTGTACAGCTCCTGGACCCACCAACATACCCAGTAAGTGTGCGGTGTATACAGTTCCCGGTCCCGCGCATATACCGAGGTAGTGTGGGGTGCATGTAGCTACTAGCCCACCAGTAACTAAGACACTGTGGGTGGTGCACAGTTTCTGCCTCAGTTTGTGCACTATATACAACTAAGAGTCCTGCCAAGTATATATATGGGCAGTATGACACTGCAGTAACCTGAGAGCAAGATCACTGGTGGAAAACAGCTGCGAATGGAGAGGCTCGTCTGGAGAGACATACAGTTTGCACCCACTACACTCGGTATACAGAAAGGTGATATATCTCCCGTCAGCACAGTGAGAGAGGCAACAATTTACAGCAGATGGTTGCCGGTATCCTGCTACAACAGTTGGTGATTGAGATTTATCTCATACATGTTTTTTTCCTGATCCGTTTGTGAGTGCACATTTTATATATTTTTTCCAGTCCTTTATACATTTTGTAACTTTACCACACTATGAGTGCACCAGTTTTTGTTTGTTTTTTGAGATATATATATATACACACACACACACACACACCCACACACACACACACACACACACACACACACACACACACACACACACACACACACACACACTGGCCTCCAGGTGCTGAAATAGGGCAGCTATGGGATTACTCCAGCTCACGGAGAGTTAATCCTCCCTGGAATGGCTAATGCAGCTGCTGCCTAATTAATCAGAATGGACTCCTTAAGTGAACAAGGAAGTGTTTAAGGCAAACACAGAGAGCTGCAATGCTGCCACATTGAGAGTCACAGAGTGAGAGATTGCTGTCCCAGAGAGGGGACAGAGAAGTGTTCCCCAGCTAAAGAAGGAAGGCTGGCACTGCCCTTGACACTGGACCTACAGAGGAGTTTCTCTGAGCTCACGTGGGACTGAGTTCCCCTAGGATGGAAAGGAGGAGAGACCGTGCTGAAGCAGCGACGTCTGCTCCAAACAGATAAGAGAAACACTTTATTGTTGTCTTAAGACTGTTCATGTGGGGTGCATATGACAGGGCATGTTTTAAGCTGGGAACCAGTATAGTTACCCAGCTATCGTTAAAAAGGGTTGAAGAAAAGTTAAGTTATTCTCCCTAATGAAAATAGGTATTTTATTTTATAATTTGTTTTGACTTAAAGGGACGGTGGGCCTGTTGTATGATTTAATCCCTGTAAATAAACCCTGTACAGAGAAATACAGTGTTTCCAGCAGCCTTCAATTGGAACTAAAAGAGAATGCAATGTGGTGTGGGCATCACAATATATACATATTGTGACAAAATACGCTTTTTGACTGAAGGGTTCTTGTCTGGGAACCTTTAAAACCTCTGTCTTTTAGGGTAAAGCACAGTCACAGGACCATCCAGCTCTGTTCTAAATGCTTTATTTTCTTTGTCACTCCAGCAGACAAAATCAAGGCAAACAAAAGAATCAAAATAAATCCTAGCTCTATCCGAGCATTAACTAGACAGCAATGCTCTAGCTTCTTTGGGTGGCTTTCCCACTTACCAAACAATAAAACACAGATATCATAAATCAAACCTGTTGCAGGCCAGTGCTTGTCTGTAGCATCCAGCTCTCTTAGCTGGAATAAGGGGAGAGAGGGAAGAACTGATCCAGCCTGGCATTTCTTATACTCTGTTAATCAAGGCCAGATGATCTGCACCTGGCTTCATTTGCAAAACCTTCCCTGGGCCTGGGATAGGTATAATTTGCAAATGCAGGGCTTATGTATCTACCATCCACAAAGTCACCACCTTTCCTCTAACTTATCCTCCCCCCCAGCTCATTCCTACTGGGGTGAGCGACCATGGACATCAAGGAGTGTACCCTAGAAAGTCCATCAGCATTTCCCTGTTTCACAGCATTTGCCTTGTGTTCCACAGTGAAATTAAAGGGCTCGAGACTAAGGAACCACCTGTCACCCTTGAATTTTTCTCTTTATTCTGGGACATCCAAGTAAGTGGAGCATGGTCTGTAATTAACCTGAATTTTCTTCCTAATAGGTAATACCGAAAAGCCTCTAAAGCCCATTTAATTGCCAAACATTCGTTTTCCACTATTGAATAGTTATTTTCTTGTGGGTTTAGCTTTCTGCTCAGAAAGTAAATGGGATGTTCCTCACCTTGGTATTCTTGGGACAGGACAGCCCCTAAGCCCACATCAGAAGCATCTGTCTGTATTATGAACTCTCTAGAAAAGTCTGGCGTTATCAAGACAGGTTGGGCACAGAGAGCTTCTTTCAATGATTTACAAGTCTGTTCTGCTTCTGGAGACCACTTAAGTGTAACTGGGGACCATGCTTTTGTGAGGTCTTTTAAAATGGCAGCTACTGTGGCAAAATTTGGCTGTACCTTCTGTAGTACCCCGTCAGACCTAAAAATGCTCTTACCTGTTTCTTGGTAAGTGGCTGGGGCCAGGTTTTTTTTATAGCTTCCACCTTTGCTATCTGTGGTTTAACCAATCCTCTCCCAATTGAATATCCTAAATACTTTTCCTCCTCCAGACCAATGGTACACTTGGGAGGATTACCAGTTAAATCAACAGCACAAATGGAATTAAGTAGTGCTTGAACTTTTTGGAGATGGGACTCCCAGTATTCACTGTGGATAACAACATCATCCATGTATGCCGCCGCATATCTAGTATGGGGTTTTAGTACCCTGTCCATCATTCTTTGGAAAGTGGCACCAAGTAGCCCGAATGGTAGTACTGTATACTGAATCAGGCCTTTGGGTGTTGAGAAAGCAGTTTTCTCTTTTGCCTGTTCAGTGAGAGGGACCTGCCAATAACCTTTTGTTAGATCTAGAGTTGTCAGGTAACGTTCTTTGCCCAGTCTCTCTATTAACTCATCAACCCTAGGCATTGGGTATGAGTCAAATTTACAAACGCAATTTAACTTGCGATAGTCATTACAAAATCTTAAAGTGCCATCAGGTTTTGGAACCAGCACAAAAGGACTGTTCCACCAACTACGTGACTCTTCTATTACCCCAAGTTTTAACATCTTTTCCACCTGCAAGTTTATAGCCTCCCTTCGGGCTTCAGGAATCCTATAGCGTTTAAGATTAACCCTTTTCCCTGATTCTGTTATTGACATTAGTTTTCCCTGGGGTCACAGAGCAAACATCCCTATTTCTCCTGACAGGCAGAGTGTCTGGTATGTTTACCTCAGGATCAGTGGTGGGGAGTTCTAAGGGCTTTAAAGCAACCAGGACTTCCTTATGCTTCCAAGGTTTTAACAAGTTTATATGATACAATTGATCAGGTTTTCTTCTTTCTGGTTGCCTTACTTTGTAATTAACAACACCCACTTTCTCAATGATTTCATATGGGCCATGCCACTTTACAAGAAACTTGTTTTCCACTGTAGGGACCAACACTAATACCCTATCATTCACTTTTTTTCCTGTTTGCACTTGCCCCCTCACTTCAGCCTCATGGTTTATTCCAAGCACACAACATATGTTTCCCCGATTATTGCGTCATTAGCGCTTTGGCTTTTCCCTGCTCTACATGTATGCACATCATGTCCTAAGCACCATCGGGTGTTGGATAGCATCGGAAGATGCGTTACTTAACTATATTATGGAGAAACTCTCTCACTGCGCATGCGCAATGCATACAGCAAAGATGGCCGATTTCTGTCATTCAAAATGGCCGTGGGAGATCATCTGGGATTCCCTGCTGTTCTAGAGGTGCAGGCTTTTTAATTTTTTGATTGCTTTTTTGATTGGGTGCACATGGGTTTGTGGGTAGTTATGTCTGCCACTACCATTGTCTGTCTACACCCCCCTGAGGAAGGTCCCCCTACGGTACCAAAACGTTGGATCTGTGTTCATCATTCAATACAGTTTGATTTTTTTTATCTATTCTGAGTGCTGTATCTTCATTACCTTCAGGTAATATTGTGATATTTTATTAATTTTGGGATATGCACCAGCTTCTAGACTGACTACCGGAGTGCCAACTGCTATGTTGATTGTATATATCTATCTATCTATATATATATATATATATATATACGAAAAAAGAACTTTAAGCGCTACAGTGAAAATTACCTATTGTGCGTATAACCACAGTATATAATTATCAATTACATACAAAGAAGACAGATAGGAAAAAGCAGGCACCAGCAAAGCAGGAACAAAATATAAAGGAACATCCAAAGAGCGTGTGCCCATTAAAAAGATGATTTAATGGATTCCAACAAGAGTTACAACATTATGGGGTACATAGCCCCCTCACCAACGCGTTTCGAGCGTAAGCTCTTTTTCAAGGTGACTTTAAAGTACTCACATGCCCATTTTTATAGCCCTTTGAAGCGTGCTGCCATTCATCAGCATTCACTTCCTGAAACCTTCAGAGTGACGTCTGCGTGATGACGTCAGCACGCGACGTGAGGGATACAAAAAATGTTTTATTTATTTTATTTATTTAAATTTATTAATAACATGAACAAAAAAACATCAATAATATTACAAATGCCAATGGAAGTACCTGGCATATATTCCTAGCGTAGGAACGAACAAAAAACGATAGACAATACTTATTAAAAAGGAAATATCATTAAATAAAACATGAATACTCCTACTAAAAACAAGAAATAACATACCTAACCAGATTGATAGACTAGATGGTAGAAATGTATATAAACACACAAATATGTGTAACCTAACATTATATGTATATACATAATTTGTTTATAATGATGTAAAAAAAAAAATTATATGCATAAAAATCATCATTATTATCCATCTGAAGAAAGAAAAAGTAATAATGTGGAGAACTTTGGAAGTGACATTTGTGGAATGCATATAGAAAAAGATGGTATTTTAACATAAACTAAAAATTCTATTTTATAGGTTAATTTCTTAAATGGTATTAAGAATCCAAAATACCACTTAGTATAGACCTAAAGTGGGTGGAAAATACATTTGAAAAGTTGTATATAACAATGAACTCATTCATTATAAGCATGACAAAGGTTTGACTAGCACATGCAAACGTATAGGCAATATATGCAAAGTTATATATGCAGATATATAAGTGAAGTGGGAAAGAAAGGAGGAATTTGTATACTCCTTCAACATAATAAAAATGAAGAAAAAGCAGAGGGAAGAAGGGAAATATATGCACTTAACCCTTCATAAGCATGTTATATGATAAATCAATGTAGGAATGGTGCCAAGTCCCAATCAGAGTTTAAACCAGATAAAGTTGTTATCTTTTGAATTTTTTTGTATCCCTCACGTCGCGTGCTGATGTCATCACGCAGACGTCACTCTGAAGGTTTCAGGAAGTGAATGCTGATGAATGGCAACATGCTTCAAAGGGCTATAAAAATGGGCATGTGAGTACTTTAAAGTCACCTTGAAAAAGAGCTTACGCTCGAAACGCGTTGGTGGGGGGCTATGTACCCCATAATGTTGTTGTAACCCTTGCTGGAATCCATTAAATCATCTTTTTAATGGGCACACGCTCTTTGGATGTTCCTTTATTTTTTGTTCCTGCTTTGCTGGTGCCTGCTTTTCCCTATCTGTCTTCTTTGCTAGCATGCTGAAAAATCGGAAGCACACCCCCTGCTGTGGATAAAAGTCTGGACAATCTGGATTACACATCCCATCAAGAGTGAGTTATTTCATTTTTGCCTCCATACCGATATATTATGCTGGGTCACTATATTCTGAGGTCCCTTACTACAGTGCTTGTGGGGACCCTAGCCCAACAGTCGGTTTATCATGGAGCTGTGAGTGTTATAAATATCTGGGATTTAAATCATGTCCAACCACTGGGGAGTATATATCTGCAGGATTCTACAATCAAGTTTATTTTAAACCTATGGGTTGTTTTTTGGAGCACCACACACCTACTACATTTTTTATCAATTACATACAACATCAACCAATATTAAATAAATAAAGGGGAGGTGCACCCAAAATTATGCCACGGTTATATGCAATGTGTTTTATACATTTACCTGTGAATAGTCATCTGAAAAAAAAACAACAAGTTTATCTTCGTTCAGTGGAACTGAGGACCTCAGATAGCAGATACCTGTTCCTAAAACAAATGCAGCCAACAAGGTCTACGACCCCACAAAGTGCAGAGTAGAAAAGTATATGGAAGAATGACCTAGGCGCAAATGAAAGATCAAGGGAGAGGAAGGAAAGAAAACATAGGGTAGTATGTCTAATCAAGCGTCACAAACAGATGGTGAGAGATACACTCAGCCTTTTGTAAATATGAGCCTTTATCCACACAATTGGGATCTGGACTTTGGAGTTAACTCTAGCAGAGATGTCAGTTGCCTTCTTTCTTGATTGAATTTTGATCTCAGATGAATACCATATCATGAGGATAGAGAGGGAACATATATAGTGCAACATAGTTTTATTAAACTGTGTTTGTTCCCAGTGTCCCATAAATAAATTAGCATCCGATTGTGCAAATGATGGGCCCATAGCTGTGCCACGTTGCTGTAAGTAATAGTAATAGAAGATCCGTAGAGTCCCTCATAATCAATATACCTGGATAAACCATCTCCCAAAGATCCAATGCTCAATATAATTGGCTTGCCAGGAGGGCAGGTCAGAGACTTATAGATCTTTGGGAGATGGTGAAAAATTGGGGTCACAGGGTCAATGACAAACAAAAATGTTCATTATTTTTCATTCAATACCCGGAGTATAACTCCAAGATATTTTTGAGCTGAGATAAAAACAAATCGGTAGAGTCAACTTGAAGTTTAAGATAGGAATTACAGTCTGATAATTGTCTAAGGGCTTCTTTACTAGAGTCTTCGATGTTTTGAACGACAATAGCTCCACCCTTGTCAGCATTTTTTATCACTATATTTTTATTGTTCTTTAGAGTTTTTAATTTAGGTTGTTCATCCTTTGTCATGTTGGAGTGACAATTGGAAGAAAATCTAAACCCCTTGGCCAATGTGTGTAAATCTCCCTCAACAAGCTTTTCGAAAGTCTTTATATGTGGCCCCTTTACATGTGTAGGGTAAAATACAGATTTATTTTTAAACCCTGAGTGTACAGAGCCTAACAAAAAGGAAGTGGTGTCTTCAGTATTATCATCATCAGATATCTGTTCTTCTAACAGGCTAAACAATGGGATATGCTGCACACCAAATTTGAAAAATGAAATACATACAGTTTACTGGTGCTGCTGGTTCAAGGAGTACCTGTCAAAAATATTCACAGGCAATACTCAGGAAAAAGGGAATCCAACGCTCTACAGATTTTATCAACTAATTTATTGCGCCACACAACGTTTCGACCTAAATAGGTCTTTCTCAAGTGACTAGGCATGAGTCATGCTAGTCACTTGAGAAAGACCTATTTAGGTCGAAACATTGTGTGGCGCAATAAATTAGTTTGATAAAATCCATAGAGCATTGGATTCCCTTTTTCCTGACTTCTAACAGGCTAGTCATGTCCTGTAAAGCACAGAAATCAGAGAAAGTAGAAAATGTTCTTTCACCATGTGAGTATAGGAGGCGACATTGGCAGCCCATCAGAGGGAGGAGCAGCCAGACCCGCATCCGTGACATCGGTGAGAGCATGCACCTGTTTAATGCTTTTATTTACCCTGAAACATTTCTTCAGTACCAATTTTCTAATACATTTCTGTAAATCTATTACAGTTTCAAATAATTTGAAATTCTCTGATGGGAGGAAATATAGGCCGTTATTAAGAAGTACAGTCGCGGCCCCTTTTAACCTCCTACATACCCGTAAAAATTCGGGGATGTTCTCCGTTTGTCATGGAGTTTCTCGCGCGTCAGCTGCATTCATCAGACAGCGCTAATGGCGCTAAACATTGAAAGCGCCCGCGGCGCCCAAAACGGCTGAAAACATGCCGCATCTGCCCGCGATTTTAAAAATCGCAGGGAAACGGCCGCTGGAGGTTAAAGGCAGCCGCCACTGTAATAATTAACTTTCAGTTAAATCAATCCCTGAAATATTGATGATGTTATTATTGGGATGATTTAACAGTGCTTCCTTCTTTTGTTTAGTGAGGCTTCTCCTCCTTGAGCTTCTGGTCCTTTGGAATTTCTTAAGTCCCTTTGCCCAAAAAGGGATGGGGATGTTTATTATCTTGAATATAAATGTAAACCCTCCGTTAATTACCTCAGACTAATCTGTTTCTTGCTGATACAGGGGCCTGAGTTGTAGTCCATGTTAGTGCTGCGTGTATTTACCAGCTGAGCAAATGATCATATGTCAGACAAACCGGGCAGGGTAGTTATAACAATTTTATGAACAATAGAAAAGGTTTTAACACTACTCTTAAACCATCACTGCGAACCTCGCTGGTTGAGGATCAGTACAGTACCACTGTTACACTTACAGTACAACCCCAGTGCTGCGCAATCCCAGGTATTGGAGAGTCTTATATTACCCCTGACAACCCTGTGTCATAGGGAATCCTGGTATATGTGCTAGCACGTAACGTTGGAGCTCATGGTGGTTAGTGTGGTACCATGGCAAGCCTGTGTTTTGCAAAGGCTTCCATACCCCTTTTACTGTAGTGCCGACAATTATTCTAAAACAAACCTGGGGAAATCTCCAAAAAGACCCAGGTACATGCTGGGTATATGCTGGGTACATGTTGCAACATTTCACACATTTCTGCAGACAGATTAACAGCGGGGAATGGGACTGCCAGGAACCCCTGCTGTGTTAATCTGATGGGCCAATAGCCTCTGCAGAAATATCACTGAAATGTACCCAGCATGTAAACTGGCTAGTTTAAGGCAAGCTTTAGAATACTCGTTGGCTTGTCTGTACTTGACTTGGTGATGAAGATCTTCTTTGAAGTTACTCACTGTTTCCTTAGGCTGGAGGCTGATGATCCCCTGATACTTTGCTCAAAGAGCCTGTCTGCAGCCTACTGCTACTGTTGTGGCTGCTGCTCTGTCTGCTGCTTTCTGCTTACTACAGCTGCTGCATATAACAGAAACTATTCTCTGCAGGGTTCCTCTTTTCCCTCTCTCTATGTGGGGCTCATGCAGATCCCTTTGTACCGGAGGGATCTGCACACAACCTCACTCCATTGCTCTCAGCAGAACTTTCCAAGCCTCTCTCCCTCTTCAACTGTAACCAACAGTCATTCCACTGACTAAGCACAGTCACATGGTCCAGTGGAATGTAATTCTTAAAGGGGCCATTTCCTGTGCTGATAGTAGACACAGGGGGTTACATCACATCCAGCAGAATATTCTTGATCTTGATCTCTTCGGTTCTCATGTCTCCATGGGGCTCCACAGCTGGAGAAGGAGACTGCATAGGACCTGTTGCCACTATCCGAAGCATCAGACACACTCAATACTTCTGTTTGTTTTTTCTTCTCTAGAATGGATCAACGAGGTGTAGAGTTGTTGTGATGTCTGGAATGATTCTCTATACCTCCTCCTCGTTGGGGGTCTGCTGGTCATCCTGGGTGGACGGCTTGGTTTTTGCCAAATGTAAACTTGTTTCCGCTCATAAGCCATCCTGTCTCGGTCAAATTTCTTCTGTTTTTTTCTCCATTATTTGTTTCTCCATTGTATTAATATATTGGGATAACTTTTTGTCATTACTGATAAATTCATATTTTGTTTGAAATTTGTCATGTTGTTTCTGTAAATGTTTGATATTATCCTCTGTTGATACTTTTTCTGAAATATTAGATTGGATGATAAGTTCTATAATTTTTCTAGAGCAATCATCTACAGTTTATATTCAGTTTTGTTCAAACTCCTTGGTCTGGAACCCAAATTAGGGTGTCTTTTTCATTCTCATACCTCTAGGTATACGTTTTACTTTTAGATAATTTTCAAGTGTGGCTACTGTATGTACCACCAGAGGAAGACATCTTGGCTCAGAAATGTCTCTAATCTTGGAAAATATAATGGTATATCCGTATTATCATCATAGGAAATGTCATTTGCATCCTCAAACACATGTGCATCTCATTTTTGTCTCCCTGTATTATCTGCAGAAAATATATATGTGTATATATATACCCATCAATTTGGGGTCCGTCTAACTACTGCATCAGGCAATGGCAACTATGAAAATTGGAACATAAAGTTTCTAGGCAATGCTCCAAAAATATGCCCCAAAAGTATCCATTGACAACATATAAGTAATTGGAGAATGAATGTCCATCAATATTGGATAGAGGACTGTTGTAGACAAAATCTTCAGGTGCATGAAAAATGATGGCCAGTTACATTTGCTCCAATGTGAAGGAGAGGCAGGACATTACTGGCACCTGCGGGGGGTTTCTGTGCACACCGTGGATGGAGTACCCAGACACAGAATTTAGAGCGGGTCTGGGAAATTGATTCCTGGACACAGAATAATGTACTAGCGGATATCTTTCTCTATGCGGATTAATACATTTGTGGATTTTTAGCAATCCGGCCATGGATTGGGGAACCTGCAGATCAGATTCTTAAAAATCCGTCTTGATTGTAGCCAATAGCGGATTGAGATTCATCTGCACAGATTGTTTAGTGCCCAATCCGCAGAGAGATTTGGGGTCGGGAGGGGGGGATGCTATTTAATAAAATCTGAAAATAGATTTGGACTAGTTTGCCCTATCTTTCTGTTGAGAGAACCTTTAATACATATGGTTTACCTGATTAACAGTATATTCCATTTGATCTAATCCAAGAAATAAAATTTTTCCAATCATCTGAACATTTAATTTGTCGTCCAATAGATAAATCTCACTCATCTTATTTTTAGTCCCCTGACACTGTACTGTAAAGTAGAATCTCCTTGTAGGGCCATTGTACTATCTTTAAATGCTGTCTAACCTTTTCTTGATATTCCAGGTAAATTATACAGATATATTCCATGATATATTTTCTGTCTGCAATCAGGGTAAGAAACGTTCAAGTTTCAAACTAAAGAATGGGTTTCAGGTTGCCTATCCTTAACCATTTTTTCCTCGCCTGACTCATTGTTTCAGTTCCAAACATTTTATCCTTAGAAAGCACTTGTTATAGACAGGCTTACAACAGTATCTATCACATAAAAATCCATGTGGCTTTCCTTGAGATATATGGTAAATGACATCTACTCTAAAAGTGCCCTTCCATAAAAAAAATGGAGACTGAAATCTTGAGGTCAAGGAGGATTGGCACTTCCTTTACATTACAGACATCAAACTGTCCTCACTGCTAAAAGGACTGTATTTCTTCAGAGATTTCTTTTTTCAAAGCCAAGGTATTCTAATATTTTAAAAGCATCTATAATGATAGGGCCTCGTTTTCATCTTCTCCGAAAGGATGACAGTTTAATTTAAATTTTTTATTAACACAGTACTTTGCCATTTGCCATCAAGAGCTCATGGTATATATCTTTCTATATTTAAGGTCTCCTTCAAAACCAGCATAATGCTTTGACAAAGGAACAAAAGGAATGAAACGGTGCATTCAGCAGACTTGTAAGAAGACTGTTAGCTGTAGATCAGGTAATGATGGAGGGGAAAAAAAAGTGTTTGACCCTTGCAGTATCTAAGTTGTTTTTTTCATAAATACTAGAGAAATATTCTGTGCATCTTGTGAAGTTTATATTTTTGCTGTTCCTTTTTTACTTATTAACAAGCAGTTTGCCAATGGAGAATACTAGTTTCTTTTTTTAGCATGTCCAGAGCTTTTATTTGATTCACGTTTATATGTAGTTGGACACATGACTGCAATATAATTTTAACTTACAGTACATAGTGTAGTAAAAAAAAATGTAGGAATGGCTAATTTATCATGGCATAGATACGGTCTGAGGAATTTGCAGAAATTTCTTTCAATGATTAATTCATAAGTAATGTATACATTTTTAGTTCAATTATAGACAGAGAAATACATATGTTTGACAATTGTAAGATTGTTTGGGGGGAGATACATAATTTATTATATTAGAAGCTTTATCGATATATGTTTGTGGACAATGGAAAATCTATCAGGATTCTGCAATTTTGCATAGTAAGTCACAGTGGCCAATTCCCAGAGAATATTTGTGTCTTCTAAGATTTTCAGTGCTTGTCGTTTCAGAATTGGAATGATAGCAAAGAATTTGACATTGGTGTCTTCATTAACTGCAAGACCACAGGAGTTATTTATATTCCATCCTGTGGACGCTGTAAAAAATATGTTGGCAAGACACGCCGCCAACTCAGACGGTGTTTTGAAACATTTGGGCTCAATTTGGAACCATCTAGAGACCCCGCATGCAAGACAGATCAATGAGGGCCATAGTGGCAATATATAAGGACTTAAGTTCTTTGGTATTGACCATCTCAATCTTGACCATCAAAAGGGAGAATGGGAATGCAAATGGATTTATACATTCAATCCCTCAGCCCTAAGGGACTGAATGATTGGTTCATGTATACTCCATTTTTATGAATCTCACTATTTTTGGACATTTTCATACTAATCTCAGTTCATTTACCACCATGTTTGATCTTGCTTCTCTCAGTATGCCTTTACCCTGCAGTAACTGCTTACTCTTTACCTCACAAGGCGTACGCTATAAGTTTCCCATTCTTTTCCCTGTTTGGGTTATTAGCACTCACCGGCTGACATAGGCACTTACCAGAGGCAGCCATTCTCCCATCAATAGTCCCACCCATTAAGGCTGTGCTGGGATTTGATTGGATGTTACCGAGCCACTCCTCCATGAGTTTCTGGGGTAAATAGAGGACAGCGGGGAGTTTAGTGCACATCCCTTGACAAAGCGCACCTCCATGAAACGGCCGTAGGGACGCACGCCTCATCAGAAGGACGAATACTGTAGCCACTGTATGCGGTGAGTATACATACATTTTCTACTTACTATAATTCACTATTTGGGGGGAATTACGCCCCCCACACTGGTGCTGACCTCGTTGCAGCAGTAGGTTTTGTTGCATTGGGGATTCACGTAATTCCTCATAGGCGTCGACCTCTGCTGCTGCATTTTGGTGAACATATACTCACCCACTTATTCACCTAGGCAGCTAAGACACTGACATTTACATTAGCAACTATGATATGTATAGTGACAGTAGCTACAGTTTACTTACCTAGGAGACAATGGACTATGAACTTGACTTTTTACCTTCACTCCCTGAAAGAGGATCTGTTTATTATTAGATAGACAGCATTTCAGCTTACACTTACTGTCACACTCTCATTAATTGCATTGCTACTGTCACAATCAATAGGCTCACTGATCTAGATGTTACACCTCTACTAGGAGAATCTTGTTCTTCCTGTTCACATGTATTCTCTATTACAGATGGTGTCTTATGTAAAGGGAGCGCAATCTTTTTTCCCTACACCCCCCTGCCGGCTGTTCCCCTCTCTCCGCGCACCCCCTCTTACCTCAGCGTCGGTGTCATGACATCACGTTGCCATGGCAACGTGACGTCACATGACCTTGAGGTGTCATTTGATGCCGGCAACGCGTCTCAAGAAGCCACCGGAGCCAAGGTAAGTGCAGTTTACAGAGGCCTTCGCTGCTACCCTGGCACTTAATTTAAGTGCCTTCGGGATGTGCACGCGGCCTCTGTAAACCCTGCTCCCCACGCAGACAATCTCGCACACCCCAGTTTGCGCACCGCAGCAATAGATGACAAATATTACTAGTCGTATGAATCAGCGAATAAGAACATATTAAGACATTGCTAGAAACCAATAGAAATATTAAAGTGAGCACCTAACCAGTAAGTGAGTTCAAACATTTTCATTGTTTGGATAAATAATCATACTTACCATTTCTATTTAAGATAAAATTGCAGGTTTCATTTAAATATACTTCACATTATATGTTGCTACTAGTTATAGGCACGTCTTTCTGCTGGGCAACATTTAAATGCACAAATATTAGAACTGGGGCGGAACTATAAAGCAATATTGGGTTGATTTACTCGGGTCTGTTGCAGTTTAACACACCCAGTCCAGCGGTAACTGCCATTGACTTCAATGGGAACTTATATTGGATGATGAAATCAGAAAATGTGTTGGAGCAATATGGAGAAAATAGACTTTTACCGGGAAGATCATTGAGGATTGCTTCATCCAGCAGTGAATTAACAAGAGTTAAAAATGATGATATATAAAAAAAATCACCTGGTTTTGCAAAAAAATAAGGACAAATGTCTGGAAACACTCGTTTGGACCTCCAACCATTTTTGTCTTGGAAAATGTTGATAATTGGATCACATTTTAGTACTTTTTAATGTATTGTGATTTTAGATTCTGATATAAATACTATTATCTCTTTATGTGAAATAGAAAGTTAATAGGAAAGTATTATTTTTATTGATCATCTTATGGCTGACATATACCTTAAAGAAGGTGTAGCCAACTCCAGTCCTCAAGAGCTACCAACAGGTCAGGATATCCCTGCTTCAGCACAGGTGGCTCAATCAGTGGCTCAGTCAAAGACATCTGCTTGTCAATCCAATTTTCCTTGTTTACCACTTTTAATTCTTCATCAGGGTCTTTGTAATAGGTCCTCTAATGTCTAGTCTTTGACTGAGCCACCTATGCTGATGTCCTGAAAACCTAACCTGTTGGTAGCTCTTAAAGGGACATATACGGTGGAGGTCTTTTGTCGCCTTTTTCCCCACCATAACTTTATAAGGTATGCTAAACCTACCCAGCCTTTTAAAATTGCAGAGCCAGTACAACCAGCCTCACACTGATGAGATCAAACAGGTCAAAACAGCGGTCTGTTAGTGGTTTGACTGGCTTTGCATCTAATCCCATGCTGTGCTTAAAAGCTGTGTGAACAGCGAGCATTAGCTTATAAGGGTTCTATGTAAAAATGGATTTCAGTCAAAAGGTGTGACATCGTGTGTTCATGTGCATGTCATTTCCCAGAATCCCTTGCCGCAGTGGAAGCATTGTATGCTGGTGATCATGGTGAAAGCTAAGGTTGCAGACCTGTCTTAAGGCATATGAATGTGCTCACACATGATATTTTTATTTGCTATAGGGATGCAGCGGCCGTTATTCGAACACATGCGTTGTATACCTTGGAATACCCACGTCAATGTGCGTGATTTCTTCCAACCATACCACCTTTAGACGCGAGTGCAGAAAATGGCATTTTACTGTTCTGGTTTTTAAACACCTGAAATTGACACAGTAGCACAGTACTGTATACATTCCAATTCATTAATTTCATTGCACATAAAGAAACAGAATCCATGAAATTCAAAAAGCAACCGCGATAAACAAGTGTGCCTGGGGCGATTGGCCACGTTAATGCCACATGGAGTACAGCAGAGAACACGAAAACGGCTCCGTGGTTTGTTCGAATAATGGCCGCTGCATATATATATATATCTATATCTATAGATATATATATAGATATATATATATATATATTTGTGTGAAAAAGCAAGTACACCCTCTTTGAATTCTATGGTTTTACATATCAGGACATAATAACAATCATCTGTTCCTTAGCAGGTCTTAAAATTAGGTAAATACAACCTCAGATGAACAACAACACATGACCTATTACACCGTGTCATAATTTATTTAACAAAAATAAAGCCAAAATGGAGATGCCATGTGTGAAAAACTAAGTATACCTTATGATTCAATAGCTTGTAGAACCACATTTAGCAGCAATAACTTGAAGTAATCATTTTCTGTATGACTTTATCAGTCTCTTACATTGTTGTGGAGGAATTTTGGCCCACTCTTCTTTACAACATTGCTTCAGTTCATTGAGGTTTGTGGGCATTTGTTTATGCACAGCTCTCTTAAGGTCCAGCCACAGCATTTCAATCGGGTTGAGGCCTGGACTTTGACTCGGTCATTGCAACACCTTGATTCTTTTCAGCCATTCTGTTTTAGATTTGCTGGTGTGCTTGGGATCATTGTCCTGTTGCATGACCCAAATTCGGTCAAGCTTTAGCTGTTGGACAGATGGCCTCACATTTGACTCTAGAATACTTTGGTATACAGAGGAGTTCATGGTCGACTCAATGACTGCAAGGTTCCCAGGTCCTGTGGCTGCAAAACAAGCCCAAATCATCATCCCTCCACCACCATGCTTGACAGTTGGTATGAGGTGTTTGTGCTGATATGCTGTGTTTGGTTTTCGACAAACGTGGCGCTGTGCATTATGGCCAAACATCTCCACTTTGGTCTCATCTGTCCAAAGGACATTGTTCCAGAAGTCTTGTGGTTTGCTCAGATGCAACTTTGAAAACCTAAGCCGCGCTGCCATGTTCTTTTTAGAGAGAAGAGGCTTTCTCCTGGCAACCTTTCCAAACAAACCATACTTGTTCAGTCTTTTTCTAATTGTACTGTCATGAACTTTACCATTTAACATGCTAACTGAGGCCTGTAGAGTCTGAGATGTAACTCTTGTTTTTTTTGCAATTTCTCTGAGCATTTCAACGCGTAGGGTGGTCCTGGGAGATTGTGAGAAGTGTGCTGCAATTTAGTCCATTTGCCGGTTATTGAGTGCTGTGTGCCAGGTGCTGTATCTCATACTGTGAGAGAGGGCATCTGGGTGTGTGCACGCAACTAGTGACACATGTGGAGTCAGCGTTCACATCAGCAGAGCAGACACAGCTCGTAAGGCAGCCCTGAGTGTGACTGACAGAGGTGATGCTAGCATTATGGATCCAACGTCGGTGGTCACGCAAGGGGAGGAGAGCCCCCGCAACTCGGTCCTGTGGTTGGCAGCTTTTGGAGAAAGATTTGTGCAGACTGTGCCTGATTCCTACCCTCTTGTTGTAAGTAGGGTTTCAATTTTTATCCACCGGAGCAGCTTTCATTTGTTCACACTCCCTGCTTATGCCTTATTTCATGGTGTATGCTGATTGATTTTATCATTTATTAAATTGTCTTCTCCAGTTCATAGGTTCATTGTTACTGTACTTTGCGAGTCTAAGTGTGTTTAGTGTTATATGTATATTTGTTTCATGTACAGTTAGTCTGGTTTACGCTATGATTGGTTGTTCTCTCTTTTTCTTTTTCATATCATGATATTTCCTGCGAGACACGTCTGGTAGACTACAGGTTTCCATGATTTCACTTCCTATATACTTTATATGGACTACAGGTTTCCAAGTCTGGACTTTTTATATGGTCAGATTATTATTTGCACTGTATTTATTTGTATTTAGACACCGGGTTATTTGTGTGTAAATGTCCTGATATGTAAAACCATAGAATTCAAAGAGGGTGTACTTTCTTTTCACACAACTGGATATACAGTCCGTCAATATTTGCTGTATCACATATGAAGTGACTGTAGAGTTCATATTGGAGGTGAGGAATAAAAGAGGTACTAGACTGCACTTCATTGCAACTCTTCAACTGTAACAACTTTGCTTTCTAAATGCTCTGACAACTTTTACACATCTATAAACTAGCTTTGTAAGCTGCAGTTTAACCTTCAGTGCTACACTGCTCTCCCAGGCCTGATTTATACACCTGTTCTTTCAACTCTTCTCCTCATCTACTCCATAACCTGGGATTTCTCTCCTCCTACAGTACATTTCCCTCTCTGCATCTCATTATACCTCCCCTATTGGTTTTCCTGATTGCTGTTTCCTCACTCCTGTGTAAACTTTACTATTCTCTCCAACTTCCTCACTCTCCTCCTTCTATTCACATTTCTACATCTCCCCTCCACGTATGCTTGTACCCAGACACTGCACCACTATTTGCACACCTCTTTCCCAACAACCTCTACAGTATAATTCTCAATAAAAAGCACACCTAAAAATCCTCTTCTCATCTCTCTCCCTCTCTTTACTTCTTGCTGCTGGGGATATCTCTCTTAATCCTGGACCCAGCCATATAGACACCTGCTCTCTCCTACGCCTCCCTGCCTCCTCCTCCCTCCCTACTAATGATGTTAACCCATCTAATTTATTACTGACCAACCTGAAAACTCACCTCTTAAATTAAGTATCCCAATAACCTGGACCCGTGGCTATTGTCCCACACCCACAGTCACTACTACCAACCATTTTGGCCAAGCTACTGCCCTCATTCCCTCACCTGCTGTCTCTGTAAGTCTCCCAATATAGTAATTAGTAATAGTAAATAGTAATTAGATTATAAAAGAGCAGAAAGTGGTGCTCAACAATAATAAAATATGTGACTAGTGTAGCCAGGTCCACTTACCTCCTTGTCCATGGGGTAGGAAACTGCTACTGAGCTGTCCGGGTGCCACCAGCGCTACAGGCAGAGCCGGCATAGGTGCGGGGAGGCTGTGGTCTGTCCGGGGAGCTGCTCCAGTGGCGGAGGCCATATTTTGATTCTCGCGCATGCACAGAAGGTATCCCGCGCATGCGCAGTGCATTAGAATTGCAGCAGCCATTAAGAAAAGCTAGCATGGGACTCCAAGTCCTAGCAGCCATCGGGGCTGCTTGTCACATGGGCGAGCACCAGGACGATACATTTGCCGTGCTTGGAGGAGCATGCCAGTCTGGAGCCGGAGGCAGAAGATAGAGGTAGTGTCCAGGGAGCAGTGCTTCCCTGGACTTGGCCTAGATTTGCTCTTTAGGCCCTGAGCCCCCACCAAGTTTGTGGTTGCTATTGGGAAGGCCCCAGATAGGGACGCTTCCCCTTAGCCCTAATAGTGCCAAGCGTTGCTTCATTGACTGTTAGAACTGCAGTATCAGCAAGTGACGCCACGTGGTGAACTACGGCCTACGGTCTGGGACCAGACCACCGGCACTTTACCAGAGACACTTTACAAGGGCACACGCCTTGTGGGAGATCCCTCCAGTGGCGGGTCAAAAAGGATTCGGTAGACGCGGCGTGGGATCATTCTGCGGTCTGACGGATCAATGTATTGTATGTCTTTATTGGTATAGCGCCATTAATGTACATAGTGCTTCACAGTAGTAATACATGTGGTAATCATATAAATAACAAATAATATAAATAACAGGTCATGGAATAAGTGCTTCAGACAAACGTAACATTTAGGAAGAGGAGTCCCTACTCCGAGGAGCTTACAATCTAATTGGTATGTAGGAGGAAAATACAGAAACAGTAGGAGTGCATTTTGGTAAGTGCTTCTGCATGGGGCCAAGCTTTATGTATCGTGTCTAGTAATATCTACGGTGCTACTCATATGCTTCTTTAAGCAAGTGGGTCTTAATAATATCAATATCTTCAGGTTGATCCAGGAAAGATACCACATGCACCAATGGCCATACACACTGTGGGTAGCGCTACTCCACACACACTCTTTGGGTGGGCCTTGTCTGTGGGCACTAGCGGGTTAAGTGCCCAGGCACCTCAGTACTTGGGGGTTCCACCAGGGTGGTGTTACTGTGGGGGGCAGAGTATTGTGTGGTCGCTGTATATGTTGTGTTGCATAGTTGGTTATTATAAGTGCGTGTTCAGTAAAAACGTATTTATCATACCCTGGTGTGTATTTACTGCTGTATTGTCTTGGGAGGGGTCACCCTACTGTGTTAGGATCCTTCTCAGGTGGAGGCGCTGTGTGCTAGAAAACGAGATCACCCCAGGCTCCCTTCAGCGGAGGATCAGGCCTCCTGTTAGCCATTCAGGTAATGGCAGCGCAGGTAGTTTTCCTAGACATGGGGGGAAGGTGGCTACACTCGTTAATGTCACATATATTGATCAGATAGTCTGTTTTTTTTTATCACTTCACAGTCTAACAGTGCATAAGAATAATAACAGTGATAATACACTAGTGAATATGATGTATATTCCAATAAATGTAATAACAAGGGATAATGATGAAATCAAATAAATAGAACATAGTACACTCCACCACTCAAAACCCTCTGGGGCAGGGATTTCCTTTCCTATTGTCTGACTTTGCTGCGCTTATTGTATTATTATAATTCCCTGTACTGCATTGTCTTTGTGAAGTGATGATTTTCTATATAGTTTCTAGATTGTATACCCTCTTCTTTATAGTTTTTCTACCACACAGAATTCCTTTGATGTTGGCTATATCCCCCTGTTGGTCTCATATCACCTTGTTTTTTTTTTTAAATTCTATACAGTAGTTCACCATTTCATCATTTTTTTTCTCTTTTAATGTATTTTGCTTTGTTTCAATTACCTCTTTCTCTACCCTACCCAATCTTTCCTTTAATTTCATCTCCAATTGATGGAATGCATCTGAATATTCCACCTTTTCTATTCCATTTTTTATTTCTTGATTTTTCGATTTCCGTAATCTCATAATCTAATGTCCACACTAGAACAGTACATTTGTATTAAAATGATAACAATGGAACTTCAAATATTAAAATCCTCCACTATTGGTTTAAATAATTATGTATTTATTGGTGAATGGAACCGTATTTTAGACAATTGTTCTTTTCAAATCATGTAGCTTTAAATATCACATTGGAGGCAATCTCTAAATAAAATAGATAATGACATTATGGAAATCAAAATTGTACTAGAAAAGGTAGAATATTCAGATGAATTCCAAATATCGGAGATGAAATGTTATAATATTTTATGACTTTTTTAAAGGGTTGGCAGTTTTCACATGCATGTGAACTAGATATACTGAATATATTATCTGAAAATAAATAGTTTCTTGATAAAAAATCTCAGTAAAGAAAAAGGGATAAAAATGACACTGGCTGCTTGGAGACTGTACAGATGATTTACGTCTACAGTTTCTAGTTTGAGAACATCTGTTTTTTAATGATCTATCTAAGTATGAACTTCCTATGTGATTTTATCATATAACATGTGCTCATCTAATGGCTGTTTGGTTTAAAGTCTCTGCCAACTTACTCTGTAATACAAGCTTCGGAAATTCCCTCAAGTTATCAGAGAGAAACAGATGCAGGGATTCAGCATACTGTACAGTATTTTTTTCTCTCTTTCATTATAAGTGTAGCCAAGTGCCCCTGGCTATAGACTTCTACTGGCCACAACACTATAAGTCCTGATAAGAACAGGCAGTGTTGGGGTTAAACTCCTGTGCAGGTTCTTGCCTGCTGTTGCAGCCTGGATTGGTACTATGTTGCTTAACCAGGGGCAGGCCTAAACCGGCAGTTAGAGTGTCATACCTGACGAGAAATTGTTCTCGCTGAGCATAAATAATAGAGTATTTTTTGCCTGACTAAAGTAGATTTGGGAGAATTATTTTTTGCTGTTTTTATGAGAAGGAATTAGTTTTTTAATTAACATATGTTATCCCACCCATTATTAATCATTGGTGTTTAGATTTTAATATGGAAAATTCTTGTTAAAGAAAAATATTGTGATTCTAACATTGGTGTTTAGATTTTAATATGGAAAACTCTTGTTAAAGAAAAATATTGTGATTCTAACATTTCTAATCAACCAATTGATACCAAAATAAATAACTTAAGCATTTTATTGTAAAAAAAAAAAAAACATTGTAATTTTTTAACAGAGTATGTAAGATGCAAACTGAAGCTAAGTTTTGCATATCATTGATCTTTATGTAGTGGGTGTACCCCTAGGGTACTATAACTACTGGTACTGCTGTCACCTGTGAGGCTAACAAGAGGCCTGAACCTCCGCCACTGGGAGCCTGGGGTATACTTACACACAGTGCAGCGCCTCCACTGATGAGGGATCCCAACGGGGTGGGAGTGTGCCCTCACCAGAACAACCATACAGTAAATACACACACAGTTGAATGAGAACAGTATTTACTTAGCATGTACTGTAACTTAGGTAAATTTATCAGAGTATAACATCCTTACATCAAAAGCATCAGAGTATCACCCCTGCATGTCAATCATGGCAATACATCACATATCAGTAATTGCATCACCCTTTGGTCCTTGGTGTACCAATGTGCCAGGGCACTTAACCTCTGAGTGTCCACCAGCTATAAAGTTAATGTGAATGTGGGGGATAGCGCTTCCCTGTGTTGGGGCCCATTGGTGCACTTAATATACTACCTTCCTGGTTATGGTCCTAACCAGGATAATCCTTGGATGATCAGCAGCTCTGCAACGTGATCCCACGGCGCACTGCGCTGCTTTCTGCAGAAATGGATATGCACGCTGACTGCCCAGGGGCGGGATCCCGAGCCGGATGATCCCTTTGCAAATAGTCTCTGCTATGAAGTCAGATGCTCGTGCAGCTACACGCTGTAATGACAGTCAGGCACTGTCCTGCAGCCTCTCTCTCTCTATGAGTACAGTGAAGGAGTCCCTGTCTTAAGGCAGTTCCCTACACCAAACAGTCACTCTCTACAGTGTCTCAGGGGAATAACTGGGCCCTGGGGGTATACCGCTGGCCTAGTCTCCGAAGCACTGCTCCGTGGACCTAACCTGCACCTTCAGGTTCCTGGTCTTAACTGCTGACTTCCTTAATGTGGGTCATTAAGCCACACCTTCTTCTCACAGGTAACGTCTTGCAATAAGTTATTTCCTGCTCTAAGCAGAAGCACATTATCACAATTTTTTCCCTGCAGAAAATGGTCTCACACCCTTTTTGTGTTAGGGTATCGTGAGATTATTATTAAGAGAGGTCACTCAGAGTTTGTATAAGATAAGGTTGTTGTTTATTGTAATACAACACAATAACAAGAAAACATAATAAACAAAATATGCTAACAATCCAATTTATCTATGCAGAGTTTTAGTTATTCATTGTATGCTGTCATACTCACGATCAATACCTAATATTGCGGCCCATTCCTTGGTTTCTGTTGCAGTGAAAGCCGGTCCACCATCAGAATGAAAGGCCTTAGGCTTAGCAACGCTTACTAAGGAATTGAGACAATTAATCGTAGAGTTTGCTGTCGTACTACGAACGGGGTATAACCACGTAAACCTTGTACAAGCATCAACACAAACCATAACATGTTTGTAGGAATGTGATGGAGGTAGTGGTCCAATGTGATCCAAATATATTAAATCAAACGGCTTACTCGGTATTGCGTTAATAATAAATGGTGGTGTCTGATGATTAGGACTATTTACCAACAGACAAGGTTTACAGTTTCTTAAAACTGTTAAACCGTTTTTATCATATTCGGCCACCAATATTTCTGTTTCAGTGTCAACAAAACTTTTTCTCTCCCTAGGTGAGGGTGTCCCACACTGTCATGTGCTTGTGTAGCTATCAGCATTCTGCTTGCTACAGGTGGAACAATTAATTCATTAGTATCAATTACAACTATGCAATTATTGTTGACCAATTTATATGAGTATTTTTAGGATAACCAGGTGGATTAGGCCTGGTAGTATCCAGACAGGCATACAACTGCATCGAGACTGACTGACTTCGACTGTGCCCTTTTCAACACTTTGTTAACGGCAAATTTTTGACTTACAGTTTGCGCAAGACAATCTGCAAACTGGTTACCCATAGTATGAACCGAAGAACCAAGCGATCTATGCGCTGGCTCATGTACAATTTCAATATCAGGCTTTTGATCAAGATAGGCAGCAATGGCCTTCCACTTAGCAATATGTGTTAGTGGTTTTCTTTTGGCATTTAAAAATCCATTTGATTTCCATATTGGGAAATCCTGTAGTGCAGAACGTGCTAAGTATGCGGAGTCTGTAACTATAAGTACATATCCAT
This sequence comes from Ascaphus truei, assembly GCF_040206685.1. Taxonomy (NCBI): domain Eukaryota; kingdom Metazoa; phylum Chordata; class Amphibia; order Anura; family Ascaphidae; genus Ascaphus; species Ascaphus truei. The sequence continues at coordinate 155,790,194 of NC_134484.1, forward strand.
TAACTGTAAATGCTTCTTTCATAGCAAATGCTAATGCATGAATCTCCGTAAACTGTGCTGTTTGATCCCCTATAGGTAATTGCCAACTGTGCAACAGATTCATATCTGCGTCATATTTAGCAATTCCCGAACCTGCAGATTTATTTACTCCTTCTTTGTTTGAGTCTACAGCTGAACCATCTGTGTAGAAAATGCATGTGTATTAATCATTTGGATGTGTCTGTGTTTCCCATCTTACTCCGTCAAAAAGCGATGGTAAATCATCCACTGTCAGTGTTTTGTCATGCACAAAATGTATTTGAGGATCCTCTATAATAGTGTACCACTTTAACCAGCGGCTTCTTAACGCCTTCCTGTCTGGCACAGGTATTGACCCCACTCCGAGTATAATTTTCACTAAGGCCACCAATCTCAAATCTCTAGTAGCACCTAGTTGCCCACTGTCTAAAAAGAAGTCTCATTCGTCTCATGCAGTTAATGGCTTTTTCACATGTACTAGATGCACAGCCTGTATGTATGGATCTACGAGCATGTGTATAACATCAAAAAGGGTCTAATATCCCAAAGTGTGTCCAATCATTTTTTGAATTGCCACAACAAGGACCCTACTGGTCTTTGCTGTCAAGCAATTGAAATTGCTGCCACCAATTGGAGGGGGGGTGACAAGCTCAACCAGATTAGCAGACGTGAAGCGTTCTGGATTTATGAGCTTAGAACCCTCTCTCCAAATGGATTGAATCTAGACTTTGATCTAGGGGTCTTTCTTATTAAATAGAATAGGGTATTTTAATTAGTGTATAGTATTGCACTTTTTAAATACATTATATTCTCTTTTTCTTTTTTATGATTATTATTATTTTTATATATAATTGTTAGAATTATTATAATAATGAGATTATTTATTTAAAATAATTAGTTCTTGAGGCGCATGCACGAAGGATCGGGGTATGGAAGCTTGATTGAATAGCTCCATCCCGCGCTCATAGTAAATAAAGAAATAATCACCCCAAAAATAAAAACTGGTGCATAAGATTGAACACACGGCTGAGTGAATACCCCAGGATGGCCCCAAAGAAGCCGATCGGCCAGAAAAGACAAAAGCTAGCTGATGTGCGGGCTTATTTCGGCGGCGCAGCTGCAAGCGAGCAAACGGGAGAAATGGCGCCAGACACTGACACAGAACTGGAAGGAGACGATGAAGGACCAAATAATCAGTCCCAACTCCCAGTCCGGCGCTGCAACTTTGAAAGGCTTTATAATGAAGATGCTCCTGCAGGCGGATATCAAAGAAGTTAAGCTGGAGGTCGCAAAGCTGGGGACCCGAACGGATGATCTGGAGTCCAAAGTGGATCTCAACATCAGGGCAGGGAAAAAAACGGAGAAAAAAAACGCTGACATACAGAAACAAATAGATGAGCTAAAGGAGCGGCAGGAGGATGCGGAGAACCGCGATAGGCGAAATAATATCAGAATCCGGGGGGTCCCTGAAGAAGTGGGGGACTGTGAGGCCTACACTGCACGCTGGCTAGAATCCCTGTTGCCAGACAGCAATAAAGAGGCCCTGGCGATGGACCGTTGCCATAGGGCCCTGCGATCCCGGCCAGTCCAAAATGAAGAGCCGCGGGATATTATCCTCCGGCTACACTATTACACAACAAGAGAGGCAGTGTTACGCCAAACGAGGGTCTTGCCTTTTGTGGAATTTGAATCCAACAAAATGCAGATATTCCAGGACTTATCCCCGCTCACCCTTATGAGACGCCGCTCACTGTTTCCAGTAACCAAAGTGCTCCGCGAGAACAACGTGAGGTACCGTTGGACCTTCCCGTTCGGGTTACAAGTAGCGCGGAACGGGAGGTCCCTCACCCTGAAAGACCTGGTGGAAGGGCCAGATTTCCTTGCTAAACTGGGCCTGTGGGGCTCCCCAGCAGAAGCGGTGGGCGAGGAGGCTGCCTTAGAACCAGAATGGAGCGGAGGAGCAGGAACGCCAAAGCCCAAGAGGAATAAGTGAGAAGGACAATAAAAGGTCACTAAATGACTCATACAAGGTTCTGTGTTTTAAAGTTATGGTTGCCTGGTTGAGGACCTAAGTTGATGGCCAAGTTTGGCCACCCAGCAGGGCTTTCCCGCCACTATACCCCAGCGTACGAGCTCCTAAGAGCCCCCTGTGGGGACCCAGAGACACCCCCCCCTCCCCCCGGTCACCTGTCGAAATCGGCGGCAATCCCTGCAATGAAAAGGAAAGAAACTAACCTTCCGTGTCGGTCCACGAGGTTGGAGGAAGATGGCGGGCGAAATGGCGCTTCTCAGATCCCACCGTGAGGCGCAGAGCCAGGAAGCGGTGAGTGAGCGGGAGAAGAGAGCCACACGTCCTCCACGAGGCAGCAGGAGTCCCAAAATGACGGCCGCCAGAAACCGGATGTGATCATCTGGAGGCGCCGGAAAAGTCAGCGCCATCTTGGAGGAGGCGGAAGTAACCGGAGATAGAAGGAGGCGCGCCGGAACAAGAGGACGGAAGGGGGCGGCCCTCGTGTAGGACTATGAAAGGTCCCTGGGCACGTCCCGAAAAATGGCCAAGTATTAAGTGGGGAGCAGGCAGCCACAGGGCAGAATAGAAAAGAACGGGCAAACAAGGGAAAGCCGAGGGGCCCCAGACAAGAGACACCCCCACCCAGACATGCTCCAACGGAGAGAGAGGGAGGGTCGGGAGAGACACGAGGGGAATGCACAAGCTAGCGCAGACGACGGGAGGGTGATGCAAGGGGGGGGGAGAGAGGTAATAATAAAAAAAAAAAAGGGGGAGGGACTATTAAGATGAGCTCACGCAACTAGAACAGCGGTGAGGAGAGAGTCCCGGGCAAATATAGGGACCAGGACTGGGAAGCTCGGGCTAGAACCAAGGCAGAACATAGCAGCCATTTACAGTTACAGTTTGGTTAAAAAGGTTAGATAACCAAAGTTAAAGGGGGTGGATAAAGAGAGAGCGCAGGCACGGGGGATGGAGGGTGCTTCATATCCCGAGGTCGGCATGTGCTATGGATGGGAGCTGGGGGGGAGGGCCCCCCGAGTGCCCGTCAAAGTTCTTTGGGGAGAGACAGTGGGAAGTGGTCCGGAGGCCACGGGGCCCCATTCCCCGAGGGCGTTGGACTCTGCTACAGGACACGGTGGTCCTGTAGCTGAGAACATGTTGCTGTTAGTAAATTTGTATTTACTTGTTGTTTTTTCCTTTGTGTTTCCTTTGTGTCTTCCCTCTTGTGTCACATCCTGCCACCCCCCCCCCACCTGCTTCAATAGCGACCAACACAGATGACGGTTTCGCTGGAAGAAATAGAGCTATGGGCAAGACCTCACAGCAGGGGCACGGTTCGGCCACAGCGGATACTGAGAAAGAACCATACAAAGAAGATCCAATGATTAGAGAAATAAGATGCATCTCCCATAACATTAAGGGATTCAACAGCCCCAAAAAACGTAAGTTGGCTTTTAGAGATTATAAAAGATACAAAGCGGACATTCTCTTCCTCCAAGAGACCCACTTTTCTAAACCTAGCTTTCCAAAATATTTAGATAAAGACTTTAATACAATACACCTAGCATCAGCACCAGAAAAAAAAGAGGGGTGGCCATTGTTATCCACAAAAACTTATTGTTTGATTTAGATAAAAGGGTGGTAGACGCTGAAGGCAGATTTATCATATTAGTGGGGTCCATACAGGGTCAGGCCCTCACACTGGTCTCAGTTTATGCCCCGTGCGAGCGGGCAACAGATTTCTTTGCCCTCTTCTTCCGGCGTCTGCAGCAGGTAGCGAAGGGCCAGTTAATCGTAGCTGGTGACTTGAACAGGACACTGAACCCCAAACTGGACAGATGTACAGCATCTAACCCCCCCCCCCAGACGGGACGTACTAACCATTACCCAAGGACTCTGAGACTGCCAATTAGTGGATATTTGGAGGGAGCAGCATCCACAGACCAAGGACTATACATTTTACTCCCACCCCCACAACCGATATAGCCGGATGGATTACTTCCTGGTATCTAATAGATTGGTCCCAGTGGTCTCCGATTCGGGAATACACGATATTTCGTGGTCAGACCACGCACCTATAGAGCTGCGGTGCATGTTAAATTTGCTGGACAGACCTGGAGCGGGTTGGAGGCTCAATGAGTTGATGTTAAAAATTCCTAAATTACAATCAGAGATCGCGGACAAAATCAGTGAGTACTTTAAAGAGAACGAGGGGAGTGTATCTTCACCTGCCACATTGTGGGAGGCCCATAAGGCTACCCTCAGAGGTTCTCTTATGTGGCTAGCCGCTAGACGCAAAAGAGAACAGGAGACCCAGATAAAAGAGCTAAAAGGTAAATTGGCGTCCCTCACCGCAATACACAAAAGGTCCAAACAAGTCCTGGAACAAATTCAAGATACTAAAAACAGTTAAATATGCGGCTGGCGTCTCAGGCTGAAAAAGAAATGAAAAAATTGGGATGGACCCAGGATACCGAGGCTGCTAACAGTGTATTGGGTGTACACTCTGAACACACTCCATCCAGCCGGCATCAACCAGGAGTGGGAACTAAAACACTTCCTGATGGGGTAATGGCTACTTTTGGGGTGTGTTCACAGTGTTCACCCAAGTACACTGAGATCTGGGAGGTGACATACTATGTTACTGTCTATCATGCGGTTGCCATTGTATCCATATATATATGAATTATGTGAAAATCGATAAAATGTTTAAATTCTTTTAATATGGATCTTATGTATTGGCAATACACTTTATGAGTATCTATATATATATATATATATGAACTTCTTTGTTATACATCTACATTCTTCCATTATATGATATAGCTTTATATAATAATAATGATGCTAGTATCTTAATCATCAGTAGTTGTGATTTTAACTTCATCCATAATATGTTCTGTTTTGTTTTTAAGTTTTTCTATGTGAATGTATGTATTTACCTTGTTGGTAGCCACTGCTATGGGGAGTGATGTGTAGTTAGTGATCCACTTTATTGTTTAATCAATCACAGGTGAGGTTCAAATACGTTCCCTGTTCTTATTGGTGGCATACACTCACCACCCCCTATATCAAGTTGGCTGCCATACACTGTCAGCACTCTTTGAAAAAGTCCATAGCCTGGACGAAACGCGTCAGAGTGGTTGCCTGATGTTTGCTGCTAGCGATCAATAAAGTTTTTTTAGACATCCATGCGTTGGCTGCTGAAGTTGCTGTGATCCGCGGACCACCTTACCTCTTTTCTTGAAAAAGAAATGAGTTGGACTAAGCGTCGATTCTTTGAGAAGGCGAACAAGCCGGACACCCTTTTAGCAAATAGACTTAGAAACAAAAAACCAAACTACCATATCCAATCTATTCGCACGCAGGGGGGGGAACTTACCTCGAATCCTAAGCGGATCGTAGCAGAATTTAAGAGCTACTATGAGTCGCTCTATGATGGGGGTAAGGTTATCCATAATCAGAAAACGAGGGACAATCTCCGAGAATTTTTAAAAGAAGCGAACTTACCAACATTGAGCGGAGCGGAGAGAGACGCACTACAGGAGGACTTCTCTTTAGAAGAGTTAACAGAAGTTGTAAAGTCCCTTAAGCCTGCCAAGGCGCCCGGCCCAGATGGTTACTCGAACGTTTACTACAAAAAATATCTAAAACTTCTAGCCCAACATTTGTTAAAACTCTTTAATTCGGTCTTACAAGGGGCCTCGTTCCCAGCACAGATGCTCCAGGCGTCAATCTCGCTGATCTACAAAGCCAGAAAGGACCCGGCAGACTGTAAGAGCTACCAGCACATCTCTCTAATTAATACGGACATAAAATTTTTTTCTAAACTAATAGCCAATAGAGTGGGTATCGTTCTTCCCGGGCTGGTACATCCAGATCAGGTGGGGTTCATAAGCGGCAGGCAAGCGGCAGACAACAACAGACGAATAATTGATTTAATCGATCTGGCCCAAAAGCAAAATATTCCGTCATTGGTGCTGAGTCTCGACGCCGAAAAAGCCTTTGACCGGATAGATTGGCCCTACCTGAGAGAGACGCTGGGGGCATTCGGCTTTGAAGGATGCATACTGGGAGCCATTATGGCACTATACGAGGGGCAGGCAGCAAGGGTGCGACATCAGGGGTTCCCATCGGAACTTTTCCAGATCCACAGTGGCACTAGACAGGGATGCCCGCTGTCCCCCTTGTTGTTCACCCTATGTATTGTACCCTTGGCGGCACATATAAGGAGTAACCCGGATATCTCGGGGATAACATTAAAAGAGCAGTCACATAAAGTGGCCCTGTACGCGGATGATGTGATCCTGACATTATCCAAGCCTCTTACCTCTCTGCCCAATGTGTTCTCAATCCTGGGGAAATTCAACCAAATTTCGGGGTTCAAAATTAACCAGGCCAAATCAGAAGCCCTCAATCTAAATCTGCCTAAAACAATAGAAAAGCTAATCGGACTCAATTTTAACTTTAAGTGTGCAGCTCTGACTCCAGTATTGGGAGCTGTAAGCTGTGTCTCGCCCCGCGGGATGAAACTACATGATCAGTCCCCTAAGGGACTGTGACAAGGCACAAAGTAAGATTGGCTACTGAGAACATCCAGAGGCCTGGTATCAGAAGAGTGTTCACTGTATGACCTGATGTATGCAGTGGATGCCCAATAAAGAGCTCCTGTTTTATATACCCCTTGCCTGAGTATACAGTCCATCAAGGTTGAGGGTATGAAAGATTGGTTTCACCGTGGGGACTGTCTCCAGCAAAGCTGGAGCCTGCGGTGGATGGAGTAACTTGCACTACAAAGAAAGAGCTGAGCATCCTACACCTAAAGCCTATCCTGTTTCCCCACAACATCGCAGAACCTCAGCATCTCCTGTACACAAAAGTTACTTGCACCAACAGACACCTGTAGCAAGGGCAGATCTCCCGGGGGGGAGGGGGGACGGGTGAAGCAGCACTACAGTAATAACAGTCCTTGCCTGCAATTAGGCTTGTCCCAGTTTGTTCCTTGCCCTGTCCCTGTCATAGCCTCTGTGCCTGTTCCTGTGGATTCCCTGCTGCTGACCTCTGCCTGTGACCCCAACTACAATCATTGCCACCAGCCCTGAACCTCTGCCTATGACCCCATCTAGGCCTTGTCTGCCCCCTCCTGTTTAGGCAAGTCCTGACATAAATACACATTAGAAAATAACTCAGCTAAACAGCTGTACTGTTGAGATGTCTGAGCAGGTTTCATCCTCTTCTGCTGGGAATGCTCCTGCTTCTGATGTTGGAAGGATTAGAAGCCTTATATTTACAGAAGCCTTATATTAGAAGCCTATATTTAGCTGTCAGGCTGCCCCTGCATATCAATAGTGAATGATGGTTAGGATATGCCTCTAGCTGGGCTTAGTTAGTGCTCTGAAGGTCCATCTTAAGTTAAATGTTTTGTTTGCCAACAGCTGGCAGTTATTTTAAACTGAATTCAGGAAATTTTTACCCGACTAGAGACACTCCAGGGTCTACCGCTTACCGGTAGCTTCTCCAGCGCCAGTCCCATTACCTGCCTACGCCCATGGAACCACGGATCCTGACGCCTCTGCGTTATGGAGGGGACACTATTGCTTGTAGAGGGTTTCTGAACCAATGTTCGATTCAGTTCAAACTCCGGCCCACCATGTTCAGCACTCAGCGATCCAGGATAGCATATGTAATTTACCTACAAAAAGATGAGGCCTTGGCCTGGGCTTCCCCTCTTTGGGAGAGAGAATCCTCACTGATCAACTACTCCGTTGCCTTTCTCCAGGCATTTAGAAGAGTATTTGATGCTCCCGGTCGCGTCTCCTCTGCTTCAGCTTCACTCACTTCGAATCCGACAAGGAATCCTTACCGCAGGCCAGTATGCCATTGAGTTCCGAACCCTTGCTGCGGAGACGGGCTGGAATAATGATGCTCTGGTGGCAACATTTTGGCAGGGGCTTTCTGAGTGTTTAAAGGACGGACTGACTTGCCGGATCTTCCCAAAGATCTGGAGGAACTGATTGCCCTCTGTATCAGAATGGACCTCTGGATACGAGAATGGCAGACAGAGCAAGCTCAGTCTCCAAAAACACCAACAATTCAGCTTGCCCCCCACTTTCAGACCCCTCTTTTTACACCTCTCCCTGAGGAGGAACCGATGCAACTAGGTGACACCAAATTACCTGAGCAGGAGAGAACTAGGAGACGTGTCAGGGGGCTGTGTATGTACTGTGGGCTCAAATGTCACCATGCCCGAGACTGTCCTAAATCAGGAAAACTCCAATGCCCAGTGAAGACAGAGGAACATTCTCTGGACATTTCTTTTATTCTTCCTTCACCACAACCTTCACGGCTCCTCCTGCTGGTTTCACTCTCCTTGGGACCAGCATCCATTTTCACTCAGGCTATTGTGGATTCAGGAGCCACAGGGAACTTCATAGAGCACGCATTTGCGAAACTCTTCCTCTCTGTACTAGGGAGATTCCGTTACCAGTAGTGGCTATTGATGGAAGACCTCAAATACCTGGGACCATCACTCTCGAGACTAATATGTTGCTGGTCACGGTCGGGACACTTCACAAAAATCACTATCTTTCTATGTGATTTGCTCTCCCTCGACTCCAGTGGTTATAGGACTTCCCTGGAGGTGGCACCACAACCCCAAGATCGATTGGGAGACCAATAAAGTGACATCATTGGGACAATATTGCCATGGATCGTGTCTTCCGGCGTCTCGCACCATCTCCATGGTTCGGCTACCTACTGAGACTTCTGCATCATGCCTTCAAGTTTGTTACCAGGAATTTGCCGACCTATTCGACAAAACAAAGCAGAGGAGTTAACACCACATCGACCTTATGATTGTGCAATCAATCTACTCCCAGGGGTCATCCCTCGTCGAGGCCGCACCTATCCCCTTTTGGAACCAGAAACTAAAGCTATGCGGGAATACATTTCGGAGAACCTTCAGCGTGGGTTTATCCGCAATTCAAGTTCTCCCACTGGAGCGGGTTTCTTCTTCGTTTCCAAAAATGACGGTTCTCTCAGGCCATGTATCGACTAGAGGCCTAAATTAAATCACTGTAAAGAACCGATATCCGCTACCCCTCATTCCTGAACTCTTTGACCGCTTACACCAGGCTACATCTTCACCAAACTGGATCTTCGCGGAGCCTACAATTTGATCCGGATCAGAGAGGGTGATGAGTGCAAAACAGCATTTAATACCCGTGACGGCCACCACGAATATCTAGTCATGCCATTTGGCTTATGCAACGCACCGGCCGTATTTCAAAACTTCATCAACGAGATTTTCCAGGATCTTTTGGACCAATTTCTCGTGGTATATCTGGATGATATCCTTATCTTTTCCAGTTCTTTGACCGAACATCGGGCACAGGTTAGATTGGTTCTCCATAGACATCGGGACCACTCCCTCAACACCAATCTCGAAAAGTGTCAATTCGAACAGAAGAAGATTTATTTTCTTGGGTACTTCATCTCTTCCCATGGGTTCAAGATGGATTGTGCAAAAGTATCAGCAGTGCTGAACTGGCCATTACCGTTAGGTCTCAAACCGATACAGTACATCGATTTCTTGGGTTCGCCATCTACTACCGACGATTCATCAGGAATTTTTCTAAGGTGGTTGCACCCATTATGGCGCAGACTAAAAAGGGGCGAATACTAAGATATGGCCCACTGAGGCTCTTCTGGCTTTCGAGAAGCTCAAGTCCGCCTTTTCTTCCGCACCTGTTATTAGCCATCCAGATTCTTCGAAACGCTTTGTGCTTGAAGTGGACGCATCCGATCTGGCAGCCAGAGCCATTCTTTCTCAAAGGAAGGATTTTCATGGGAAACTCCACCCATGTGCCTTCTTTTCTAAAAAAAATTCTACCGTGGAAAGGAACGTTGGTGTTGGAAATCGGGAACTTCTGGCTATGAAAATGGCTCTTGAAGAATGGACACAGTTTGAAGGGTGATGCTGCACTCCTAAAGAGAGAAAAAATAATATAAATACCGGTGCTCCTGGTTCAGGAATCTCTGCTAGGTACTCCCAATATCATATTTGAAAGGAAAAAACCTGGGCACTGCTGATTTCTGCTAGAAAATTTATGATAAGCCAATAGTTGACGTTTCGGCCTCAAGGGCCTTTCTCAAAAGCAAATGGCATAATGAATAAATAACATGAAAAAAGTTGTTATTTTTGAGCCGAGCATCATCACACCATGTGACTGGTCTGTGATGGCACTGGCCCTATTTAAGACCAGGGCCATTTCAGAACCCCGAAAGTCAGAGATAGGACAAATTCTGTGATGAAGAAAGAAGAATACAAAGAAGACATCTTTAAAGAAAATAAATATTTACACCATCTTTTTCTACAAGCAACAAATGATCGAGGACTTTGGGTCCAGTTGAGAATCCAATGTCCTGCAGGAAGAATGGATATGGATTACAAATAGGCTATCGGCCCTAGATTTAATTTGAATGCTTTTGTGTTTTGTTTTTTTGGCTATCGGCTTCGATTCATTTTTACTGCTTTTGTGTTTGTTTGCTTTTACTTCACCATTGGGCTTGGATTCATTTGAATGGTGTTGGTCTTTTTTTTTTTTGCTATTGGGCTTGGATTACTTTCTATTTTTGTATGGTTGGGCATCACCCCTTTATTGGGATTTTCTCACGGTGCCCATGAAGATGAGGAGGACGACCTATTATATATTTAATATATATATATATAATATATATATATATAATATATATATATTTATTTATTTAGAGTCATCATTGATTGCTAATATGGCTACCTAGGCCCTCATTGAGGGCTTAGGTAGCCACAGTGATAATCAATGGATTTAAAGACTTTATTGTTATTATATTGTTATTTATTGCAATGTACCTTTGTAATACTTTTAAATGGTCAAAATGCCTATTAGCCACATTTGGCTATTGCCCATTACTGTGCGGGGGTAGGTTTGTTAGGAGAGTAGGCATAGGTGTGGTGGCTTATGGGGATAGGTGCCACTGGGGAGGGAAGTTAGGTCACCCAAAGAGGTTACAGGGGGAGGTTTTTTAATCACATGCATGCCATAATAGCAGTTGTATGGCTTTGACGTACAATGGGTATTAGGGTATTTGTATTAACATGGTCAATTATGGTCATGCCTTAAAAGTGGCTCGCAGGCTTATAAGCTTTGGCCAAAGGGATATCTAAATGACCTGTTTTCAAGAGATATATAGGTATTTCACTGTGTATTTTTGTCACATTGTATGTTGCTCTGGACTTCTTTGTTTCTTGTTTTATTTGTATTAACCCCTTTGTTACCTGAGTGGCTATGAAGGCTTGCATGACACATGCCCTGATGACCACTATAGCTTCCAAGGGGTTGAAACATATTTATATTTGAAAGGCAGATGCCATGTATATATTGCATTGCAATGAATTCATGGTATCTTTCTTAGCATATGGCAAATGTGATACATGACGTTACAAGCCCAGATTTAACAGAGTTCTGAGAATATATGCCCTTGGGAGCTAAAATCACTGACCCTGTAGACACTGGAAATTGGAAACCAAATTGTTTCCTTCAACTAAGGACTTTCTCCCTGTTCCAAGGACTTTCCAATCCGAGACTCAAAAGTCCTAGAACCTCTGCCTCAGGCACCAAGCTTAGAGGCCAGTCTCCTTGTACCTTTCAGGACCATTTTTGTACTGTCCCTTTTTTTTATTTCAACAACAAAAGGGAACAGTAAGTAAATTGGGCCAGGGAGTACAAAAGTAAAAAGGGGGTGGCGGGTTGAGAACGTAAATAAGGTTACAGCTTGACAGGTTTGCAGATTTATTGGAGGGAGAGAAAGATGCAGGTTTTATTAGGCAGTCCAACATCGTTGATAAATTAATATTCATGGGGATTGTAACAGGAGGATGCATACTCAGACGCCTCAACCCAAGTGCGAGGGCCAAGACATTGAGAGGATAGAGCTGGGTCTACAGGAGAATAGAGAGCCAGTTAAGATCAGGATTCCTAGTAGGGTTGGGATCTGTTCCAGTGCTCAGTTTGCTTTCAAAAATGGGAGAGGAGAGAAGGTAGATAAAAGAAAAAAGGATGAAGGGCATTGTAATCAATAGAGTACTGTGAAGGGAGGCGTGCAGCAGGCCCATAACAGACAGCATAGAGACAAACCACGCTATCTATGTGTTTAAAAGTAACTGACATTGTGACGATCGACCCCTAAATAGTGTTGGGACTGAAGGGGTTAATGTGTAAACTGTGTGTAATAACTTGCATTCCCCTTCACCATCTGTATTTGTCCCAGATTGCAGCTGAATTTCCCAGCTGCAATGCGTTTTAAACAGTGTGTCCCCTAAATCATCTTGGGAGGGAAAGGGTTAACTGTATTGTGTGTTTACTCCTGTGTTCCCTGCCCTAACATTTTCTGCCCCGGTTTGCAGCATCAAAAATGCAGCTACCCTATGTCTCAGGGGTTAAAACCTGCAGCCCCATGGATGTCTATGGGATTTTTAAAACGACCTGCATGAGGGCACTTTTTTACTTCAATAGGTGACGCTGTCCCATTGAAGTAATGGCACCATAGGTTAACATGGATTCCTGGTAAGCGTTACTAGAAGGCTGCACATATATTTAAAACATATTTCTCCCAATAGAAGGTATAGTTTAGAACCTGTAATACTTTTTGCTATATTATAATAAATGGAGATTTGATGGGTTAAGTGTATGCAAGGGGAGAACACTTAAAGTCCTTTTGTGATGTCCTACACTTCCCGACCTCTGTGGATAAGTAACACCAGAGGTGAGACAATATGCTGCTCAAAGGGGCTATGACTCACCCCATTGAATATACAGACCGGGTCTCACAACTAGGTGATAACCATTTCGCTTATCAAAGGTGACACACTGAGACAAAGCTTTGACAGTCCACTGACACTTCAGCCAGACTCACTGTCTCCAGATATTCTGGGCCCTTTTTACTAAGCAGTGCTACCAAGCTGCTCACTGAGCATGCTTAGAGTTACCTGGGCTGGCCTTAAGACCATTTCCCACATTACCTGGCAGGATCTGATAGGAGGAAGATAATTCTTTGCCAATCCGATGAGACTCATGTTAAAAAAGAGGTCCCTTAGGCTAAGGCCCCGCTCCCAGAGTCAGCGCGCCCGCACTGCAGACAGGCGGTGCGCTGACATACACAGACCGCGATATGCGGTCTGTAGGGAGCGGGAGGTGGGAGGATTGACAGGGAGGGGGGGCGTGGCTTGAGCGGAGGGACCCGCTACTCTCCCCCCCACTCCCTCCACGGGCTCGGGCTGGAGCTGCTGATTGAAGGTAAGCAACACACACACGCAGGCACACACACACACACGCAGGCACTCATACACACACACACACACGCAGGCACTCATACACACACACAGACAGACAGACAGAGGCAGGCACTCACGCACTCAGACACAGACATACACACACACACACACACACAGGCACTCAGACACACACAGACAGGCATGCACGCACGCACTCAGACACACACACAGACAGGCACTCACGCTGCTGTCACTCTCCACACTCCTCCCCGCTCCCCGAAGCCTCTCCTCCCGAAGCCTCCCCTCCCCATTGGCTTACAGCCACACCACGTGACGCGTCAACCCTAAGGAACACCATTTTCTTGTGTCCCATAGTGGCTGACGTGCCACAGCGTGTAGTGCGCTGTGCCGCCAGGGAGGACCGGGACCGGCTCGGGAGGATTCCCCTGCTGGTGGGGAACTCGCGTGTGGCCACCCGCGCCAACGAGCGCAGCGGGACCGAGGCCTTAGCTTTAAAATACAATCAGGCTGTTCACAGGGTTTGTTGCCATATGTATGCACCAGCAGACCAGCCTTTACACTGTGTTTTCCCTAGATGGATGTGTAACATACTATCTATGACTGCACACTTTGTTGGCAACTGCCTAATGCAAGCAGACATCTTAATAGCATGTGTATATGTTCTGGGTAATGTTGCAATATATATGCCTTGTTACACTGTGTTAACCTTTTGACTACAGGGTGTAGCCATCTACACTGACCGTGTGATTTAAGGTAATCAGTGCACGTTCTACCTTATCAGTAGGAGCTCCATCTGGGGCACCTTATGTATGTGATTTCTGGATATATTCCTATGCATCATATCACACATATTCAGGGATTCCTTCACTCCTGTATATTAGGTGCCTCTGGTGGGCTTTAGAGGAGCCTCATACCCTCGGGAACATCGGGTTAGCACCACCTAATTTTAAATATTTTCACTCATTTACCCTATACCTCCACGTGTGTATTCCCTATTATATGCCAATAAACTTTTTTTGTTTTGCGCCTTTTGGCACTTTAGTCTAATAGCTTGGGTTTATATTTTGTCCCCCTAATGTTGTCCCCATAGAGTGCAATTGTGGGTTTATTTTCTAGCTAGGATTCTCATTCTGACTAGTTTTCTGTGCTCAGGATCTGATAAGAGGAAGATAATTCTTTGCCAATCCGATGAGGCTCATGTTAAAAATCAGGTCCCTTAGCTTTAAAAGGTGCCTGCAGCTTCATCCCTGTGCTGTTCATGATGTCCTGAATTCACGGGTGAACTGCTATCCCTGCGTCGGGATATTTCGCCCTACACCATCTTGTAAGTGTTTTTATCCCATGTTATTCGTTTTACTGTGTGTGTTATTCTGAAAAGAAATAAACGTACAGGTTTATTTTATTGCTGTCTTGCTCCAATCAGTGATTTTGTGTTGATAAGTTCTGTTCCACCGTGAGAGACATATAAAGAAATGAATGAGTACTTTCCCTTTTTGTTTACTATTTTTACCTGTAATGTTAATCCTTTTGTGTACTGGTACCTTTTCCTGTAAACCCTATTATTTTAATTGCTCTCAGGCTGATTGTGATCTCTTGTGCTCAGTGAAGCTACAGTATCTACTGCATACACAGTATGTGAAGAACTCCCCAGCAGGGGACAACCCGGTGAAAGAATTGATGAATAGATGAATAATCAGAAGGATTTATTAAATAAAAAACATGGACAAAAAAGAAAGCACTGATGCAGTCACTCTAACGCGTTTCATTTCACACGCAGGGTGCTTGATCAAAGAGTGAACATAAATCACTGAGTGATGTTCTTATTTATGTTCACTCTTTGATAAAGCACCCTGCGTGTGAAACGCGTTAGAGTGACTGTATCAGTGCTTTCTTTTTTGTCCATGTTTTTTATTTAATAAATCCTTCTGATTATTCATCTATTCATCAATGCTGTGCACCGGTTTGTCCCCTGCTGGGGAGTTCTTCACATTCTGGGTCTAGAGCAGAAGATCCATTACGCTGTTTAAATTTGGAAGCCAAAGGCCACCATACATTTTTACTATCTACATGAAAGAGATGACGTCACGCGGTTTGGGCGGAGAGGTCTGAGGGTCCCAGCGGGAATCACTACAGGCGGTGACGCGGAGCTGTGAGAGCCGCTGCCGAGCAGAGAGAAGCAACGCGGGAGACGTGGATTCCACACTCGACATCAACCGTGCCATGAGAGATGTGCCAGTCGAGGTCTACTCCCTGATACAAGCGTGCAGACATCTACCCAATTTACCACACCAGGCTTCCCCCTCTCCAGCAGCCCATTACAAAGCCATGAGTACTATCACCCAGTGAGGGATTACTCTATGATTATACAGCGGAACTTCTGCCTTATTTCTTTATTTGTGAGAGACTTTTGAGCGCCGGATTCCCTGAGCATTTCATGCTCTGATGTATTTTTTTTTTTTGGTCTACTGCATACACAGTTTGTATTTTTTGGATTTTGCTTTGTTGTGCTCTCTCTGGGAAATCTGTGGTCTCTGACTTGATGGCTGGTCTCAACTCCCCCAGAAACCAATGTGCATTTTTTTTAGAAGTGATCAAAACTTCTTTGAGTATCTTTGCTATCCCAGTAATGGGTGAGATATTACTGTACACAGGCGCAACTCCAGATGGCAGAGTTGCGAGTGGTACTCTAGGGTGTACTCAGCACCAGTTCCAGGTGGTGGCAAGGCAGCAGAACTGATGGAACAGGATGTTGTTGAGCCAGTGAGATATAACATAACTCTACAAATCTCTAAATCTCTAAATTTCTTAAATTGTAAGAATTATGAAAAAATTATACTGCATGCTTCATGAATCACTCTTTTACATTACAATGCATTCCCTGACAGTTTTAAACTAATGAGTTCTGCTAGGTCTTACTTTATCTGTGTATTCTCTTTTTTCATAGAATGTAGGACACCCTTATTTTAAGAAATAATTGCTTGTGAAACAGATGTTCACATGCATTAAGAATGCTTGTTTACTCCTGAGTTTGAAAACAGCTTGAAACAGATTCATGCATTCAAATTGCTATCTTATGATTTAATCTGAAAAGGCAAAAACATTTTTGCAATTCATGTTGTAATGAACAATTTTGTTTTTGTATTCTCTGTTTGCCAACTGAAGATATTTTTGAACTGGAAATATACCAGTGAGCTTTTCTACCCATTAAATAATAAAACAAAAAACATAAGTATGGCACGTGGTAGCTTTACAGTGCCGCTGAAATCCCTTGAAAGTGAATGGAAACATAAACACTTTTACAGGTATAGAAAGATTCAATTTAATATATTGCTTTCAATGGTGTGCTATAGTTTCTCATGTGGTTGCAATATTTCGTGTGAACACCATATCAGCTTTCAAAATGATTTCAAAGTATATAAATAAATCATTACTTTATTTCATTATTTTCTTTATACCAGCCTCTGCATCATATTCCTTGCTTTCTGAAATCCATGTATACCCAGTAGTATGTATTACATGTTTAAGCTGAAGTTGACTAATTGTCTTGGAACTCCCAGACATGATTTGGTAAACAAATATGCATAAGTCATTTTGTCTAGCATTGATTTTGTTAAGACTCCCGCTTACTTGCTCTTTATAAGTGTACATCCAAACCCATGATTCTTAATAAAAAATAGAAACAATCTGGAACTGTCTAATCACAGAAACCTGATGAGAGAATCTAATATTTCTGGGGGAAATAAAACTGTTAAGTTGTCAAGGTTAAGACTGCTGTGTTTCAATAGTCCACTCTGCTGGTGATGGATTGGTACATGCTCAAAGGATTTCATGGTGGCTGTTATCCTTCTTTATTTTACAGAGGTCAAGGATCTTCACCAGAAATTATATAGCCCCCAATGGATGGCTTATATGTTATGCACTATCAATAATAAAGGGACGGGTAAAAGGTAAACATTTTTCTAGCATTTTTTCTTTAGAGATATTGTAGATCGGAATGAGGAACTCCAATCATTTTAGTTGATGACACATCCCTAGTGTGGCTGAAACATCTTACACACATACAGTACTGTATATGAGATCAAAAAGGTCAGTCAACCCTCTGAGACTCTGCTTGCATTCTAGAAATAGACCTTTGAGGGGACCCGTGCCAATGGAGGAACAGGCCAACTCTATTGCTGCGTTATATTTTTGCAAAAACAGACATAGATGGTAAACACCAAGAAAATGTAACTGGAAAGGTATTAATTCAAAAGCGTAAACCAGGCTTAAAATAGCAGTCCCCCCCCAAAAAAAACGAAAATTAAGTTGGTAACATACACTGTTAGTTTATATTGAGCTGATGGATTTCTTGCTTTTCAGTTTTTCAAAAACATTTGTTTTTGCTGAGTTTTCACCCATTTGTTATTTCACTAGCATCGGTTGTTACCATGGTGGCCTCTGGTGTGTTAATGTGCGTTGATGTCAGTGGCCATTTGAATTTTCCTGGGAGGCAATTTTCAGTCAGTAATATCTCAAGAGTACTGCTACAGAATTCAAACAGTGCAGCATTGCTAAATACAGCAAGGAAAGGCAGTGGTAAAAACAAAGGAGACATTTATTTTTTGTGGAGGGTAGAAGGGAGGCTGTTTTTTTTAAGTGTTTTAAAACATTATAAAACTCTGTAGATACCTATATTAATTTATTTTGTGCCAAAAGGAGCCTGCTGTGCATTGAATGGTTATTGCTTTAGGCTACGCTTATAGTGCCGGTGTCGTCAGGCTATGGTTGCTGGAAAAATCAAATAGAGATGACTTCCAGCGATTGCGACCAAGCCGTCGCTCCGTCGCGTCGCGCTTACTATAAGCGCACGCGACAGCGGAAATGCATTTGTTTAACGTGGTGTCGCTATCACCGGCACTATAAGCGCAGCCTTACTCATTGCATCTTTTAACTCACCAGGATAACTGGCTGCAATATGAACTTGCATTTAAATAGTATGGGGACTTCAGTGCTTTTGTGTGGCACATTTGTGTAGAATAGTAACTACTCAAAATATACTTTGCAGATGTGGCGCCATTCAAGTTTCGTCATGCAGCACTTGGAGCGAGTGGAGCGTGGCCCCAGTGCAGCGGTGATCACGACAAAGTGCGATCACGGCCTAGTTCAGAGCTAATTTCCCAGAAGGAATAACACAGCCCTGCTTCTGAATAGGACTCCTGCTGTCACTAGTGTGTAAGAGCTGCGCAGAGAGATGCAGCCTCTCTGCTTCTCGCAGCACAGCTCTTACAGCATATATCACTATTTTTATTATTATTTTTAGTACATGGGATTGAAGCAAGGGGTCTCCGGAGTTGAACCACATTCATTTCATCGGGCATCACCGGTCAGCAGGGCGATGATATACAGTAGGGTACTTTCAACCTTGCAGAGGGAAAACGAGAAGGGGTTAATTCGAATTGAATTCCACATTGGTTAAGAAAACCTCTGCATTCGTGGGGGTCACCAGCGTAGCGGTAAGGAGTAGGGAGACGCGGTTCAGCAGACATAGTAAGATCCGAGGAGGGTGAGAAAGTCGGTCTTTCTGCCAGTCTCGTAGGTCAGCAGCTGCTGCTGAGAAAAGTTAGCAAAATCCTGGTTTAAAGAGTTAACCTGCGTCTCTAACCGATAGAGATGTTCAAGAGGGCTTGCTTGGCCCACCATAGTGGGGTCCACGTTCGTTGGGCTGAGAATACTGTAACGCTTGCGTTCACCACGAACAAGGTGGGACCCCGGTACTGAGGTGGGAAAGTATAGAACTGCATACCCACAGCAGCGGAGACACGTCTGGAGGGTGGATAGTCAAGATTGCCAGGTCTGGGTTGGAGAGAGTGGGTTAGTTGTGATACTTGCTAAGGTCATGGGGAGGTGCCAGGAGGATAGTCAGAGTCCAAAGTGCCGTGGTCAAGGGTTGGAGCCAGGAGAGCAGTAGATAGTCAGTTTGCCAGGCTCAGGAATGGAGACGGTCGGATGGTCTGAGGCAAGCCGCAGTCGATAATCCAGAGCAGTGTCCAAAGTCTAGCCGGGTCGGTACACAGGGAGGCAAGCAGCAACAAGATAAGTAAAGCAGAAGGCACAAGGCAGAGACAGAGACGTGGGAAAACAAGGCTACCAATAACTATGCTCAGCCAAAGAGGAAGTGACAGAGCTGAGCATATATGGAGACAGGAGTCCAATGAGAGAAGGGCGTGAAGTGGAGGAGTGGCCTCTGTGGAGGCAGGGATAGGCTGTGAGAAGCACGAGACAGGTGAGGGCAATTCTAGAGTTGATGCGCAGCTGGGGAACGATGCACACGCGTCACGTGTGTGTGCCGCGCGGGGTGGATGCGCGGCACAAGCGGAGGGGTGGAGCCAAGCTCCATAGGAACTATGAAAGCCCTGCATGGGCGCATGCTCTGTAAGGTGCG
The DNA here is from genome assembly GCF_040206685.1 of Ascaphus truei. Taxonomy (NCBI): domain Eukaryota; kingdom Metazoa; phylum Chordata; class Amphibia; order Anura; family Ascaphidae; genus Ascaphus; species Ascaphus truei. Next base: position 155,809,976 of record NC_134484.1, read on the forward strand.
CGGGAGGCTGTACAGCAGGAGGGAAGGAGGAAGCACGCCGCGGAGGACGTGCTCTTGGATCACTTGTATTGTATTGTATGTCTTTATTTGTATAGCGCCATTGATGTAAATAGCGCTTCACAGTAGTAATACACATGGTAATCATAATCCCACTTGCAGCGGTATGCTGTGCAGCAGGAAGTAAGGAGGGAATACGCTGCAAGGGACGTGTTCCCCTATTCCTTACAGGTTATCTATCAAGATGAGTACATGGGCAAATAAGGGAAATTGAATCAGGCAGAGCTGATGTAATGCTGCCACTAGGTTGCTTATTCATAACATTTGCATCTCACTTAGAGCAAGATCCACTAAGATCCATTCAGCTATTTGACCTAACATTAACCTAAATTAACGTTAGGTTAATTGTAACACATACAGTATACACTAAATAAAATAACGTTAACCCAGTACTACTCCTTGAAATAACGTATGGTTACATTTTTCCAGCCATTAGTTAATTAATGATATGCAAAAGAAGCATTTCCCCTGTAGCCAGGTATCCCCTCCGGACCCCCGGTTTCACTCCTTACCTCCGCTGGGGTGGGGGTGGTGTAGGGATGGCGACAGGTTTGCCGGCGGCTCCCTTTGCAGGGTGCCGCCATTGCTGGTTGCGCATGCACCCCTGGAAGGTCGCGCATGCGCAGAACACCCGTGGCGGCCATTAGGAGTTGCGCAGCACGCCATGTGGACGCGGCCCCAATGCAACACAGACCCCGCGGGACTACAACTCCCATGCTGCATAGGGAGGTAGTACCACATGACGCCAGGGAGCAAATCCGAAGGCTGTATTCTCCAGGAAGGAAAGGGGATATGGGGCATGCTGGGAGAGGAAGCGAGCAGTCAAGACCTGGACCTTGAAGGTGCAGGTAGGGTCCACAAAGCTATGCTCCAGGGACTCAGCCAGAAGCTACCCCCAGGGGCCCAGTTAGTCCCCTGAAACACAGTAGAGGAAATTATTGTAATTGCTGCAGGGAAGGCCATAAGGAAGACCCTTCTCACCATAGCATTAGAATGAGGATGCTGCAGGTCACTGCCTGAAGGAGAGTGCAGCTTGCTATCTGAGAGCAGATAAGGACTCCATATCAGAGACTGCTTGTAAGATGCCATCCGGCTGGATGCCCCTCCAGAGAAGTCAGCCTGAGGATCTACCCAAGAGAGGAGCATCAGACCGTGCCGCGGAACCCCGTTGCGGGTCTACTCATCGCTGCTGTTTATCCTGGTCTGGACAAAGACCAGGGAGGTATTCTTAAGTGCACCACCGGGCCTCAACACAGGGAAGCGTGCTATCCCCTCATACACATATTGAAAGAGAGACACTCAGTGGTTAAGTGCCATTAGACATTCAGTGTTTGGGGACATTCACATGGACTGTGTATTGTTGGGTCATATGCTGGGGCTGTGTTACTGTGTTATGATATGGTACATGCATTATATGATAGTTAGTAAATACTGTTCTTATACAAACCTGTGTATTTATTGTGTATGTTGGTTCCGGTGAGGGAATACACCCACCACGCTGGGATCCCTTATTGGTGGAGGCGCTGCACCGTTCATACGTGTATTCCAGACTCCAGTGGCGGAGGCTGAGGCCTCCTGTTAGCCACACAGGTAAAAGCAGCATGCGTAGTTTCAGTACCCATGGGGTATAAGGGCTACACCCCTAACATCACATAGCCACTAAAGGTTGTTCAGGTTAATGCAGGGATTTAAGGCCAAGATCACAAAGCAAAAGCTCTCTTACTTTGGTCACATCATGCCAAGCAAGTCGCTTGACAAGGATGTCATGCTTGGAATGACTGGTGGTACAAGAGGAAGAGGCCACCCAAGAACTCGCTGGTTAGGTACATCAAGAAAGATACCGGACTGAACATAGCAGAATTGAAAGAAGCCGTGAGAGACCGGAAGACATGGAGCACACTGATCCATAGAGTAGCCGAGAGTCGTACTCGACTGAACGGATAAGGAAGGAATATTATGGTCATACCTATAGGTGGCGTTACCCCCATCCAGACCCTGAAATATGGAGAGAGAGATACCTGTGCACAAAAAGAAACACATCTGAGTTACCTGGGATATGCAGAGCATATTTAGGACTTTAGTAAAATAAAATAAAAAAGGACTAATTTTAGGATCTGGATTGAAGTACCACCACTTTTAGGTTAGACCAGCGTTAAGGATGTCATGTTATTTCAAGCTAGTGCAGGGATGTGCTAATTTAACCTGAAATTAAGCCTATGCTAATAAGTTAAAATATAGTTGTTGTTTTCCATTTAATTACCTTTGTGGATATGCATTAAACTCAGGGAAAATAACGTCTGTTACTAATTAAAGAGGTGCTTGGGCTTTATATATTACTGTTATGGACAAAGCATACTTTACCGACAAGGGCAAAGAGGCAAACAGTAATTGTATTAGAAATACTTGCACATATGACCAACGTTTCGATCCACACAAGGGGATCTTCCTCAGGGGGGTTGCAGCGAACAAGTGACAGCTATTGACTTACATACCCACGAACCAAGTGCTCTAGAACACACCCACCAATTAAAAACAACCCAAACACGCGAAATTGCAGGTGAGTGGCATAATCAACAGTAATCAACAACAGCCATAGTGGAGTCCCACCATAGGGCTCAGTCCGTTCATATGACCAGGCACTGAGTGGCATCCCTGATCGCCATGGTAATAGTAATGCGCATTGAGCATGTCAACCCGCATCGTGGTCCCGCTCCAGGGGCCTTGTACGCTGTATCGTCAAAGCATCCTTGGATTCCATAGAGACCTGTACACGCATGCGCACCCCAACAGGCTACTCCATTCATTTCTATGCGAGCAGTATGCCGATATCGTTGTTTCAGTAAATAAAGACCGGATGACCATCCATAAGTAGATTCCGCAATAAAATTGAAATGCGTATCTTATCTCTGGTGGAGTATTAAACTAATTGTATCAGAAATGGTGACAGGTAAAACTGAGAACCTATAGTAAGCATGGCAAATACTGATATGCATGCTCATAAATAAAGGGAGGCAGTAATGACTGATGAAAAACCTGCAATTGCACAAAGTAAAGTGAAAACATCAACCAAGTGAGGGTAAGTGATGTGAGCAATGGTAATTAAGTAAGAGGAGTAATAAAATAAATGGGAGATGCTTCGCACAGGACACTTGAAAATAGGGTGACTAAATTGTCTACAGAAAAGCAGATAAACATGCATAATAGCACCAGAAGGCAACATAATGTTCCAGATAGGGGCTAGAAAAAAAGGCAATACAGTACAAAATTAAAAGACATATAGGTGAACTGTAATAGGATCCTATAGAAAACATCCAAGGTTCATATCCTCGTTCAGTCCTTTTGGAGACATCGTATCCAATTTATGGATCAGTCTTGCCTCAAGTTGAAGTAATATCTTTTGTCTGTTCCCGCCCCGTTGTGGCACATGCGCCTGTGCAATTGACATGCACCAGAATGTGGCCAAGCCATGTTGTTTAAGGTTAAAGTGTCTAGCCACTGGCAACAATTTCAACTCATCCATATTGGTAGAATCAGAGAGGGCCTTCCGTATGGTGGATCGATGCATAGCTATTCTTTCCTTGAGCATCCCAACATGAAGGAGCCCACAGGGACATTTAATGATATAGACCATACATTTGGATTCACAATTTAAGAAATCCACTATTTTGATGGGATTACCTTTATGGGGATGCATAAATGAACTGCCTAGCATGAAATATTGGCAGTTCACACAACCTTTACACTTATGTACTCCCGGAACCTTAGTAAACCAGATTGGGGTAGTGGCATACTTCTCCACTGGATCTGCTTTAGTGAGATAATCCCCTATACTGCGTCCCCTCCTGTAGCAGAAAAGGGGTGGGGATGTTAAATATTTGCCAATACTCTTGTCATTAGCCAGTTCCTCCTCACACTGCATTGAAAATTGCCCGAGGTGTTACTAAATGTAAAGTAGAAAAAATGAATGGTCACTACTCCCTTGTACCGACACAAGCTTGATAGATTAAAAAATAAATTTTATTGCAAAAAAAGGCTGGACATCATGGATAAGACCACTCTGACGCACACACAATAACAAAACAAAAATTTAAAAACAAAGAATATGATGTCTAGCGCTATAAATAAGTAAATAAACATATAATCATGGAAGCAAGATAATGTTAATATCAATGAAAGATAATAATTACAAATAATATATAAATATAAATCAATTTATAGAATGTTTTTATAATATCTATGGTTGGCCTTTTTCTGCACAGACTAGTCAGTGTTAATGTGTCATCAATTACATATGTTTCTATTCTAATGTGATCATTGTTATCTGCTGAGTCTGATTTATAGTTGTCCAATCAGATCTTGGTTGCTTCTATATAGACGTGTCTGTTACCAGAAAAAATGTACTCTTTGATAAAGTCCCATGTCGGGATGAAACGCGTCAGAGTGGACTTATCCATGATGTCCAGCCTTTTTTTGCAATAAAATTTATTTTTTAATCTATCAAGCTTGTGTCGGTACAAGGGAGTAGTGACAATGTGAAAAAAGCCTTCAATTGACTTGGCTCTAATGAATTGACTACTTACAAGATGTAAGAGTCAAAAAGGCAGGGTTGACTCAAACGGTCAGAGGTAAGTGGATGATGCAGTTGTCATCAAAGTGGATCAGGTCCCCAGGATCACCTGGTGCTTTGGCGCCGTTTCATTGATGATGTGTTTTTAATTTGGAAGGGAGGAGAAGAAACGCTAAACGCTTTCTTTGATTTTATTAATACAAACACAAAAAATTTGAATTTTACCAGCACTTTTAGTTCTAACATGATTCATTTTTTAGATTTGGAGATATATATAGCGGATAATAATATCAAGACCAAAACCTTTTTTAAGCCAATTGACAAAAATAATTATATTCTGAGAACCAGTGGACATTTGCCACGTTGGATGGACAATGTGCCACTGGGACAGTTCAATAGACTTAAAAGAAATTGCACAGATCAAGAACAATTTGTTAAACAGGCTGATTTTATTAAACAAAGATTTCTGGATAAAGAATACGATGAGAGGTTATTGGATAGAGCGATTGTAGAAGCTGGCAGCCGCAATAGGAGTGAGCAACTGAGACCTAAAAGCAAAAAGAGAAAAGAACATTTAGAGTTTGCATTCATTACGGGCTATAATAAGGAATCTAAAAATATTCAGAAAATCCTGAATAAACACTGAGATATCCTGAAAAATGACTCTATACTGGGGAGTGTGGTTCCAGAAAGACCCAATGTTTTGTTTAGAAGAGCTGACAATTTGAAGACTAAGCTGGCGCCCCAGTGCACTAAGAAAAAAAAACCCAAGTAAGAATAATTGGTTGAGCGAAAACAAGGGGTTCTATGGGTGCAAAACTTGCAGGGCCTGCCAGTTCAAATCTACAAATAACGCAAACTTCTGCTCCAATGTCACTAATGAATGCTTTACTATAAAAACAAGTCTTACCTGCAGATCAGACCACGTCGTATATTTATTAGAGTGCCCATGTAAATTACAATACGTGGGCAAGATTGCAAGACCCATTAGAACGAGGATCCTAGAACACCTCAGCAGCATTAAACGACAAATAAAAACCGATAGTGTTTCTGATCATTTCTCCACAGTACATCAAGGAGATGCAACAGGTTTGACTTATATAGTAATAGAACAAGTGAAACAACACTGGAGAGGGGGAGACAGAGAGAATGAACTTCTAAGGAGAGAATCCTTTTAGTTTATTTGCAAGGTTGTTACAATTTTATAACTAATTTGTATAAACTGTCTGTAATTATGGTGAGTCTGCCATCCCAGATCGTATATCCCCTGTGATAATTTCAGTGAGTTAATATGTTTTGAAATTATAGGCTGTCCAAATAGACTCCAAATGTATCACTATTTATATTTATATTCCCACAAATATTCAATCCCTATCCTGTACACCAAACATCCCCCTAACTATGCATTTACCATGATGTATACTGAGATTTTAACCCCATGTGTGCATATGAGCAATTGTATTTGTACTATCCACCCCAGTAGCACTTTAAGGAATAGCATACACCTGTTGATTAATTAGATCATGTACCAGTGTTGATCAAAGAGAGTTGATCAGAAAGATTCCCCTTATATACAGCACTCTATTGTCATTCATATAGTCGAGGGTAGACGATAAATGGTCTTGCAGTAAATTACTACTGATCTATCTGGCTGACCAGAATCACTGCGGATATCAGAAAAAATAATAACATTTTATTAAATCTACATAGATAGTTAAAAACACATATACATTGTTAAAAATCCCTAATGTGGCTGATATGTAAATGGGATGAAAATTAATTTGGTCTAATGACATATACCATCATATCATGACTCTCAGAATTATAACAGCAGGTCTGATTGTATTAGATAGGTATGTCGCAGAAAATTGGACATGTGTCACAGCTAGTCAGCAAATATATGATTGGTCTCTGACTAGAGTGTGGGGTGGGTTGCTACTGTGAACCAAACCAAATATTCATAAGGCAAATACAAATGATCCTGTTATTACCATAGTGTGCAGGTAAGCAACATAGGTCTATTATATTGCTATGGTCGTCTCTGCAAGTGATTATTTGTCTATATTATCCGAGTATCACCTCACTATCACTGTACACTCAATGACTGGAGTCAAATGGATCTCATCAGCTGTATATAGAGATAGTGAGGAACTGCTATAGTGTAACAGTACATATATTGCATTTGTATGTATAATCCACCGTGATACAGCGTCCCTCTAACTTATCAGTAAGTGCAGGGCATATGGACTAAGGTGTCGTTACCTATCTTATTCTAGCACTGCCAATGGCATATGTATACCCGATAAGGTTAGAGACGCTAAGCCGACAAGTATGCCGCTCAGATCAATACAAGCCTGTTCGTGATCCTTGTTACTGAGAGTCGCCACTCGAGTGACGTCACGACTGTGACGCCTTACGTCCCGACGCACGTTTCACGTGTCTTGCAAGCTTCTTCAGGGGGAGGAGGGATATGTCTCTGATAGCCCTGGTGGTGGTTATATACCCTCAGATAGACTTAATTAATAATATTCCTGTGCCGTGATAAGCGGGATCGGGTCCAGTAAATTCACATCCACTGCAGGAGGTGGAGGTGAGACTGGGGGGTATACTTGAAGAGATTAACCTCTTGGATGTCAGAAAATACCTGTACTGTCATGCTTGGAATGTGAGGATTGGAACAACTCAGTAAGTATATTGGCAGAGTGTAATATATCAGTCATATCTTGGAATGGCCATAATATCCATATTAAAGATAATAAATATATGTGGCGTGTTGTCTTATTGCGTGTTTAATCTGTAGCAAACCATATATATTAATGTGGTGAATAACAAATCTGTATATATGTGTGACTCGGTGTAGAGGGGGAGGGAAGGGGAGGAGAAGGAAAGGGGGGGGGAAAGGGAGGGGAGTAGTAGGATAAATAAGGAGGGGGAGGGCTAGGGGAAGGGGAAGCCAAAGGATAGTGTTAATACAGTGAACCACACCAAGTGAGATGTGAAATAAATAAATGTGAAATAAATAAAAGATAATTATGGATAATAATAATGTAATGTCTCGTGTAGGAATGTGACTCTCATAAGAAAGGAAACCCGCCCCTAATGGTCAATGCAGGTTTCAAGTGAATTATAATTATCTACTGAAGTGTATTATGTGTAATATACTGTGTAGGAATGGATGTTCATAAACTCTTTTAGGTAAGTGTATAACTTGGCATCTAGAGTGCATTAAATCACAAAGAGAATAATATCCCCAACCAAAAAAAACCAACAACAAAAAAACCACAAAAAAAGAATTCTAATGAAATTATTAATGAAATCCAAATATATAGTGATTGCAGTGTAGGAGTGTGACTGACAAATAAATGGCCTGCCCCTAATGGTCAATGCAGGTCTATATAAATATAATATTATCTAATAAGTGTTATGTGTAATATACTGTGTAGGAGTGATTTGATGTATATACACATATAAAACCTAAACCTAAGGGAACCATTAATAGAATATACAGTATTCACATTGACCTAAATAAATGGTGAAAATATAAACCCTTCATTTAGGCCATTTGGTGCCAGAGTGTTCAACTGGAATATCCATCGACTTTCTTTTTGTAATAATCGTTGATCCCAATTACCACCTCTTTGATCTCTGGATATATGCTCTATTCCACAGAAACGCATTACTTTGGTATCACCTTTGTGATGTTCGATGATGTGTCTAGCAACTGGAGTGTCTGTGACATTGCGGACATTGCCAATATGTTCCAAGATCCTCGTTTTTAACGGTCTGTGAGTCTTTCCCACATACATAACCCCACAGTCGCATGTCATGAGGTAAATTGTGCCACAGGTTAAGCAATTGATAAAGTCTTTTATCTTGAATGTGACAGTGTTGTTGGAGCTTTTAAACTGTTTGGTAACTGTCATGAAGGGACAGGCTTTGCATCGGGCGCATGGGAATGAGCCACATGGTTTGGCGCCCAGCCATGTTTTCTTCTGAGTTTTATCAAAATGACTATGAACAAGCCTATCTTTGATATTTTTATTTCGTCTGTACCCTGTAGTGGGTAATTCTCTGAGGACTTTGGATAGATCTGGATCACCGAGTAGGACATGCATGTCTACAGAGGATGTTTTTGGTCATTTGAGATTGACTATTGTACGTAGAGATGAACCTACTAACATTCTCTTGGGGTATAGGTTGTTTGGGTACCAAGAGTGTTGTTCTTGGAGATGTCAGAGCCCTATAGTAAGCTTTTTTGATTACTTTGTTACTGTAACCTCTAGTTTGGAACCTACTGGTCATGTCTTTAGCTTGTAGGATAAATTCTTTCATAGATGAGCAGTTTCTGCGGAGTCTTAGAAATTGTCCTACAGGGATGTTAGTGGTGACATGTTTGGGATGGTGACTGTTGGCTTTTAACAAGCTATTAGTCGAGGTGGGCTTTCTATAAATGCTTGTCTCAACCATCCCTGTATCAGTCCTAGATATGGTGATGTCTAGAAACTCAATCCTATTTTTATCAAATTGTGTGGTCAGTTTCAGATTGAATTTGTTGTTATTTAGACAATCAATAAAGGTGTGCAGAAGTGTCTCACTACCATTCCATATCAGGAAAATGTCATCGATGTATCTGACCCACAATTCAACACATTCAGTATAGATTTCCATTTCTTCAATGAAGACCACCGTCGCCTCCCACCAGCCTAGGTATAGATTGGCGTAGGTGCGAGCACATGTGGTCCCCATTGCTGTACCCTGTATTTGATGATACAGGGTACTATGGAAAATGAAGAAATTGTGGGTCAGTACATAGTTGAGTAGTGTAAGGACAAGACCGTTGTGTGGTTTACAGTCATTATTTCTTGCTTCAAGAAAATAAGCTACAGCATCCATACCAAACTGGTGAGGGATGCTGGAGTATAACCCCTCCACGTCTAAACCTACTAGGATAGATTCAGAGCCTAGAAAAACACCTTCTAATTTCCGCAGCACATCAGTGGTATCCTTGACGTATGAATCTTAGGCCTAAGATTCATAAAGATAAAAGACCTCCACTAGGAAGACCTATTGTCTCAGGCATAGGGAATATTACAGCGAACACAAGTGTGTATCTAGATAAAGTCCTACGTCCTTTTGTAGAAACTTTGCCTTCATACGTCAAGGATACCACTGATGTGCTGCGGAAATTAGAAGGTGTTTTTCTAGGCTCTGAATCTATCCTAGTAGGTTTAGACGTGGAGGGGTTATACTCCAGCATCCCTCACCAGTTTGGTATGGATGCTGTAGCTTATTTTCTTGAAGCAAGAAATAATGACTGTAAACCACACAACGGTCTTGTCCTTACACTACTCAACTATGTACTGACCCACAATTTCTTCATTTTCCATAGTACCCTGTATCATCAAATACAGGGTACAGCAATGGGGACCACATGTGCTCGCACCTACGCCAATCTATACCTAGGCTGGTGGGAGGCGACGGTGGTCTTCATTGAAGAAATGGAAATCTATACTGAATGTGTTGAATTGTGGGTCAGATACATCGATGACATTTTCCTGATATGGAATGGTAGTGAGACACTTCTGCACACCTTTATTGATTGTCTAAATAACAACAAATTCAATCTGAAACTGACCACACAATTTGATAAAAATAGGATTGAGTTTCTAGACATCACCATATCTAGGACTGATACAGGGATGGTTGAGACAAGCATTTATAGAAAGCCCACCTGGACTAATAGCTTGTTAAAAGCCAACAGTCACCATCCCAAACATGTCACCACTAACATCCCTGTAGGACAATTTCTAAGACTCCGCAGAAACTGCTCATCTACGAAAGAATTTATCCTACAAGCTAAAGACATGACCAGTAGGTTCCAAACTAGAGGTTACAGTAACAAAGTAATCAAAAAAGCTTACTACAGGGCTCTGACATCTCCAAGAACAACACTCTTGGTACCCAAACAACCTATACCCCAAGAGAATGTTAGTAGGTTCATCTCTACGTACAATAGTCAATCTCAAATGACCAAAAACATCCTCTGTAGACACTGGCATGTCCTACTCGGTGATCCAGATCTATCCAAAGTCCTCAGAGAATTACCCACTACAGGGTACAGACGAAATAAAAATATCAAAGATAGGCTTGTTCATAGTCATTTTGATAAAACTCAGAAGAAAATATGGCTGGGCGCCAAACCATGTGGCTCATTCCCATGCGCCCGATGCAAAGCCTGTCCCTTCATGACAGTTACCAAACAGTTTAAAAGCTCCAACAACACTGTCACATTCAAGATAAAAGACTTTATCAATTGCTTAACCTGTGGCACAATTTACCTCATGACATGCGACTGTGGGGTTATGTATGTGGGAAAGACTCACAGACCGTTAAAAACGAGGATCTTGGAACATATTGGCAATGTCCGCAATGTCACAGACACTCCAGTTGCTAGACACATCATCTAACATCACAAAGGTGATACCAAAGTAATGCGTTTCTGTGGAATAGAGCATATATCCAGAGATCAAAGAGGTGGTAATTGGGATCAACGATTATTACAAAAAGAAAGTCGATGGATATTCCAGTTGAACACTCTGGCACCAAATGGCCTAAATGAAGGGTTTATATTTTCACCATTTATTTAGGTCAATGTGAATACTGTATATTCTATTAATGGTTCCCTTAGGTTTAGGTTTTATATGTGTATATACATCAAATCACTCCTACACAGTATATTACACATAACACTTATTAGATAATATTATATTTATATAGACCTGCATTGACCATTAGGGGCAGGCCATTTATTTGTCAGTCACACTCCTACACTGCAATCACTATATATTTGGATTTCATTAATAATTTCATTAGAATTCTTTTTTTGTGGTTTTTTTGTTGTTGGTTTTTTTTGGTTGGGGGTATTATTCTCTTTGTGATTTAATGCACTCTAGATGCCAAGTTATACACTTACCTAAAAGAGTTTATGAACATCCATTCCTACACAGTATATTACACATAATACACTTCAGTAGATAATTATAATTCACTTGAAACCTGCATTGACCATTAGGGGCGGGTTTCCTTTCTTATGAGAGTCACATTCCTACACGAGACATTACATTATTATTATCCATAATTATCTTTTATTTATTTCACATTTATTTATTTCACATCTCACTTGGTGTGGTTCACTGTATTAACACTATCCTTTGGCTTCCCCTTCCCCTAGCCCTCCCCCTCCTTATTTATCCTACTACTCCCCTCCCTTTCCCCCCCCCTTTCCTTCTCCTCCCCTTCCCTCCCCCTCTACACCGAGTCACACATATATACAGATTTGTTATTCACCACATTAATATATATGGTTTGCTACAGATTAAACACGCAATAAGACAACACGCCACATATATTTATTATCTTTAATATGGATATTATGGCCATTCCAAGATATGACTGATATATTACACTCTGCCAATATACTTACTGAGTTGTTCCAATCCTCACATTCCAAGCATGACAGTACAGGTATTTTCTGACATCCAAGAGGTTAATCTCTTCAAGTATACCCCCCAGTCTCACCTCCACCTCCTGCAGTGGATGTGAATTTACTGGACCCGATCCCGCTTATCACGGCACAGGAATATTATTAATTAAGTCTGTCTGAGGGTATATAACCACCACCAGGGCTATCAGAGACATATCCCTCCTCCCCCTGAAGAAGCTTGCAAGACACGTGAAACGTGCGTCGGGACGTAAGGCGTCACAGTCGTGACGTCACTCGAGTGGCGACTCTCAGTAACAAGGATCACGAACAGGCTTGTATTGATCTGAGCGGCATACTTGTCGGCTTAGCGTCTCTAACCTTATCGGGTATACATATGCCATTGGCAGTGCTAGAATAAGATAGGTAACGACACCTTAGTCCATATGCCCTGCACTTACTGATAAGTTAGAGGGACGCTGTATCACGGTGGATTATACATACAAATGCAATATATGTACTGTTACACTATAGCAGTTCCTCACTATCTCTATATTCAGCTGATGAGATCCATTTGACTACAGTCATTGAGTGTATAGTATATACTACAGTGATAGTGAGGTGATACTCGGATAATATAGACAAATAATCACTTGCAGAGACGACCATAGCAATATAATAGACCTATGTTGCTTACCTGCACACTATGGTAATAACAGGATCATTTGTATTTGCCTTATGAATATTTGGTTTGGTTCACAGTAGCAACCCACCCCACACTCTAGTCAGAGACCAATCATATATTTGCTGACTAGCTGTGACACATGTCCAATTTGCTGCGACATACCTATCTAATACAATCAGACCTGCTGTTATAATTCTGAGAGTCATGATATGATGGTATATGGCATTAGACCAAATTAATTTTCATCCCATTTACATATCAGCCACATTAGGGATTTTTAACAATGTATATGTGTTTTTAACTATCTATGTAGATTTAATAAAATTTTATTATTTTTTCTGATATCCGCAGTGATTCTGGTCAGCCAGATAGATCAGTAGTAATTTACTGCAAGACCATTTATCGTCTACCCTCGACTATATGAATGACAATAGAGTGCTGTATATAAGGGGAATCTTTCTGATCAACTCTCTTTGATCAACACTGGTACATATCATATCTATACCCCTTGAGCACCTGTCTTTCCATCCTATGCACCTATTTACATTGGTGACTGCGGTCGCATTCACGTATTCTAGATTAATTAGATCACCAAGATATAAAAGCATGCAATGTGTCATGAGACTCCACACTCCTGAGGAAGAAAGCAGTCGCTTTCGAAACGCGTAGAGTGGGAGTCTTATTCAGAGAGGAGCATCCAGCAGAGGATTTGCAGGAGGATCCAGCCCTCACCGAGCGGCGAAACCGGAAGTGACGTCACACGCCAGTCGGAGCAGTCTAAACAGCTGACCGGAGGCTGAGGCGGAGGAGTGGGGGAACGTTGTGGGACGGTGTGCCAGCTGGCTAAAATCTTGCTACACTAATGCAGTGTGATATGCCCGTTTTTTATTGTTAGGCCTCGTTCAGGGTGCCAGGTGCAGGACTCGGAGGGAGGGCGGGAGGGAGGCAGTGCTGCAGTTTGCTGGGCGATCTGTGTTTATCCCCCAGCAGACTTTTCAGCATTGGGGAGGGGGCGGGGTTACACACAACAGGGTAAGTATCCAAGTTGCAGTCATGAAATCATTCTGAAGAATGATTTCATTGGCTGCCTAGGTCCCTGTGACGCTGCTGCAGCTCCAAAAAACGAAATTTTCGTTTATTGAAACTGTAGTCAGCTTCAACTCCTGGCTTCGGAGACAGGGCGGTTGCTACCCTGACAACCAGTATTCAAATTGAATACTTTGTTTCTCACGGCAGCACGCATGGCAGCACGCCCTCCCTCCGAAGCCAGCACCCTGAACGAGGCCTTAGAATGTGAGTATAATATTTTATTGCTATAAAGCTATTTTTATCTTGAGTGATCTGCGCTATGCCAGTTTTTCTCTCTACATTGGGGTACGTGATCCTGGGGACCTGATCCACTTTGATGACAACTGCATCATCCACTTACCTCTGACCGTTTGAGTCAACCCTGCCTTTTTGACTCTTACATCTTGTAAGTAGTCAATTCATTAGAGCCAAGTCAATTGTAGGCTTTTTTCACATTGTCATTTTTGCTGCACTTAAATTTATTTTTGTTTCCTCCCCATGCTCCCCGTGGATTTTGTGTGTTTTGCTGTTACTGTGGGGGAAGAGTGAAGACTACCCCTTCCAGTGGGTTCCAGAGCAGGGGGTGAAACTGTATTTACTTACATTTTTATCACATTTTTCACTTATTTAAGTTTTTGATTAGTCACTTATTATTAGTGTCCACTTTTTATTTGTTTGCGCCTGTGTTCACTTTACCACTATACAAGGGAGTAGTGACCATTAATTTTTTCTACTTTATTCACTACCTTGGAATGGAGCACACAGAGGTCTCATACCATTAGCAGGTGCTAATCACCAGTATCCAGCAGAGGCGGTATCCAGACGATCTACGCGCCGGAGCGCACTGCATGCCGGGTCCCCAGTCAGAGCGCAGCTGTTCGTTTCTTGGACGCGGCCCTTATGTCATCTACATCGACAGGCTGAGGGATTGGTGCGTGCGCCAGACGGCAGAGCGAAAGCGGCATCCGTTAGAGCCTTGAACAGGAGTGCCCTGCTTTCCTGGTCTCAGCAGCCGTGTACCCGCATATCATTCAGGTTACGGGAGTTTTTCCATCTACACAGATTTACTGATGGGGTGACAGGGTTACTAATCGGTTAAGGGCAGCGGTTTGGGACATTCATTGAGGTTACAGGTGGTGTGGCTGCGGTCAGATAACCATGTACCTCTAGGTTTTTCATCTGCTAATCGACCCCCGGTTGGTTTGTTATACCATAAAGCCACCCCGTGTCTAATAATTTCATTACTATTATATTCCTGCATTGAGACCACTTCCCTTGTTGTACCTGGACAGTGGCTATATACTCGCCTATATACCTCTACATGGTTGTGTCAGCATTGGAATATTGGAGGTCATTCTCCACTTTTTTCTTGTTACAAAATGTAGATACCAAGTTGAAACGACTATTCTCCGTGGTTTTTACTGTTGATTTGAATAAATCTTCTCTCATAGGTAACCGTGCCTTCATGAGTGCTTGATCAATTTCAGACTGGTCATAGCCTCTTTGGTGGAAATGCTCAGCCATTTTTTTGAGCGCAGCTTCCACATCCGCTGGGTTGCTGGTGATCCTCCGCAGTCGTAGCATCTGCGAAAAGGGAAGCCCCCTCTTCAAAGGGTGTGGGTGGTGACTCGACATCCAGGAGCATATGTTTATCTGTTTCCTTAGTATGGATCCTTGTGCAGAGTGTACTGTTGTATTTATACACTATAGTGTCCAGAAATACAATCTCTGTTGTACCATGGTGAGACATAAACCGTATGGTTGATGGTAGTTGGTTCAGAAAAGTAATAAACTCAACTAAGTCATGTTCACATCCACTCCAGAGCAAGAACACATCGTCAATGAAATGTGAATAATGTAATATGCATTTGGCATGTGGGGCATCATGTAGCAGATGGGTATGTTCATATGTGTCCATAAAGATGTTAGCGTAGGCCGGGGCCATATTGGACCCCAAAGATGTTCCCACCAACTGCAGGTAATACAGTATGATCTTTCAAATCTGAAGTAGTTTTTATGGAGTATAAATTCTATAGGAATCATTATGAATTCAGATGGAGGTCCAACATATTGGCCAGGGCGGTTGAGATGATTCCTAATACCCTCCATACCTTCCTGGTGAGGTATATTAGTATACAGGCTTGAGACGTCAAGGATATTCATAATATCAAGTGTAAGTGCTGCCAACTTATTGATGAAATCTCTGGTGTCTCTGATGTAGGAGGACATATTGTACACGATAGGTTGCAAGTAAAAGTCCACAAATTGTGACAGTGGGTGACACAATGATCCCCTGGCGGATATATGACGACTTCCGCCTCCACGTGGGGTGGTTTCCAGCAGGAGCGTCCCACCATAGACAGTCTCTGAACATATGTGGTCTGATTCCAGACCACAAGTTACGCTTCACTGTGTGTCGTAGACAACACACAACACTGCACAACACAGGGAAATGGGTCCCCAACTATTGGCTTCCCTTTACTGCTGCAAGTGCCTACTGTGAGTCGGGGACTAACTGGGGCCTGCAGGGGAAATCTGGCCTAGTCCCAGGGCTTCTGGCACCTGGGACCCTACCTCCCTCTTCTGTACCCTGCTCCCAACTCAACAACTGCCCTAAAAATCCTAATTGTTATCACTGTTATACATGCAGCAGCCCTATTGGCTGCCTGGCAACATGTGGTCTGCAGCCCCTGATGCTGCTGGGACTTGTAGTTCCCAGCGGATCTATAGCTGTTATGGCTGCCACTGGCTGACAATCTCCCTGTAGCAACCACACAGCCGTCCCCCTCACGTAGCCTGGAGGTAAGAGGGGGACTTGGCTACATCATATAAAATTGAGCAATTGTTAGTGGTTTAAGTGGGATTATGATTATCTCTGTTTTCAACATGTTACATTTCCGGAGATGGAGAGCCATCCAGTCTGAAATAGCAGAGAGACAATCAGTGACTTGAAACTGGATGTAAGGCGTAAGAATAGGGGTTAAAAAATACTGTTGTGTGTTTTCTGCATAGAGGTGATATTTGAAAGGAAAGGAGCAAATGAGATCACCAAAGCTAATGAGAGTGCATATAGGCAGATATGCACTAAAACAGGGGTGCGCAAACTGGAAATTTTCTGGGGGGCGCAACATATACAGAGGCCCCGAGCTCCTCCCCTAAAGCATTTAAATTACATGCTGGCCTCTGTAAGTTCCCTCACCTTGTCATCGGCGGCTTCAGGCGACACGTTGCCATGGCGATACGTCGTCACATGACGTTGTGACGTCAGAAATTCCGGAGATAAGGTAAAAGTAGGGGGGCACAAGCAAGGGGAAGAGCACGCATGAGGGGCAGATGAAAAAGTTTGCCCACACATACACTAAAAGGTACTAAGCTTTAGCGTGTCTTAACTCCCATTTCTTTTGAATGGGAGTAACGGCATGCTTATGTTTAGCACAATTTAATTAAATTGGGCAATATAGAGAAAAAGTGGTCCAAGACAGAGCCGTGAGGCAAGCTAACAGACAGGACAACAGGAGAATAGGAAGAACTGGCACTGAATGAGTTGTTCTAAAAGTAAGAGGAGAACCAGGAGAGTGCTTTATTTCAGATACCAAGAGAGTGAAGAATTTGCTGGAAATGAAAGTGGTTAAAGCAGCATAGATGTCAAGAAAAATTAGGATGGAGTAGAGCCCTTGAGTTTGGGCAATCTGTGAGGGTAGTTTCAGTGGAATGAATGGTTCGGAAGCCAGATTGCAATGAGTCAAAGCGGTTGGTTATGATTGGTAAGGAAATTGCGTAAGTGTGAATAGACGATTAAGATGTTTGGATGATAAGGGCACGCGAAAGACAGCGTGATAGTTAGAGGGTGAAATATAATCAAGGTTATTGTTTTTGAGATTGTGTGACTATTGCATGTTTGAAAGCAGAGGGAAAAGTGCCTAAGTGGAGGGAAGAGTTGAAAATGTTTGTAAGTATAGGGATTAGAGTAAGAGGTTGGATGAGGTAACAGAGAATTGGGTCAAGGTTGCAGTTAGTGGAAGGAGAGGAGGATAGTAGCAGGGATAAATCCAATTCTATGAAAGGTAAGAAGGATTCCAAAATAGAGAGAGAGGGAGGGAGAGGATTACGAGTTCCAAATGGGATGATAGATTAGATCTACCTTTGCTTTCAAATAGTTGCCAAATCTTTGTGTAGTTGAAAGAGATATTGAATCAGGGGATCTCTGGAGCTGAATCCCATGTATTTCAGTTTCAGGGACCCTCTGCTTCCCAAGATAATTTGCTCTATAGGTGGTGCTGGTAGCAGCTCTGGCTGTGCTAGCTGGGGTTCTTGTAATGGTGCCTTCAGCAAATACAAATATCCCTTGTGAGCACATTAACATGTCTCAGACAGGTCTGCAACCCTGTCTTTCCACATTATCGCTTGGCAAACAATGCCTACACTGCAGCCAGGAATTTTGGGTGACATGCAAATGAGCACACAGTGTCACCTTTTGCTTCTTGTCCATTTTAACATGTACCCCTATAAGATTATGTCTGCTGTATTACACAGTATTTTCAGCACAGTCTTAGTTAAATTAGTACATAGCCAGTAAACATACTCACAGACAGCTATTTTGACCACTACCAGCTTCACAATGCATGGCCAGTATAAACATCCTCCCACTGATGAGACCCAAAAGTCTGAAATGGCTCTCTGTGAATAGGTTTATTGGCTATGCACTTCTTTAACCCAGGCTGTGCAAAAAAAGCTGTGCAATACAGGAGGCCAATGGGGAATCCCTGGTGTGGAAGCATTGGCTGCTAAGAGAGAATAGGGAAAACAGGGTTTCAGACCTGTCAGAGCTGTAAATGTACTCACAAGTGATATTTCTATTTGCTGTGCTGAAAGTTCATAATTGGAGAGACTGTCAATTATTCAAAAAGTGCCCTTGAGTGTGAGTCAGGGGTGTTGGCTGACCCCATCGTGTGTTCTGGTCTTATAAACGGTGTGAGACCTTGATGTGTAATGCTGCTGTACATACCAATGAAATTGGACAATTTAGCCCTTGGTCTTAGTGTCTGGTCTGCAGCCTCAATTCAGTTCTGCAATGCAGAAAGAAGCTGTCCATTACTTTCTTGCTAGCAGGGCACTTCCTTAACCAGATATAAAATGATTAAGTAACTTAGGGTGTGACTAGAAAATTAGTGGCAGATGTTCCTTAAGTCCAAGACTTCCACTGCCCTATTATGTTGATCTGGAAATAGGGAAAACAAATCCTGTGCAGCAGCCAATGAATATAGAGCCATCTGCTGCTCCAATACATAGTAAATAAAAGGTATTTGCTCTTGTAGCAATTTGAATACAGTTTTATACAAAGTTTGTTGATGAATCGTCAGTAAAAACCAATATGGGTTGAGATTAGATTACAATATTACAATAGTATGAAATATTTGCAAAATGTATCTCCGCAGTGTATCTTTAATAATCCCTGAAAGATGTCTATAAATATACATAAACCACAGATATTGTGAAAGACCACATTTTTATGTGCATACATTTTGTTATGGCTAATTTCATGTTTTCCAAAAGATAAAAAGGTTTTTTTTTTTTTCATTTCTTGTGGTTAAAACAATCAATTAAATGCTTTGAGTAATAAAAAAAAAAAGCACATGAATGACAACAGCTACACGTATATTATACATTATACAAGAAGTATTAAAGTCCATAAGGCATCTTTGTTCAGAAGACACTTTATTGTCCATTTGCATGAATTGGCCCTAATATGGCCCTAATATGTTTCCTGGGGCTGGAAGGTTTCTGATTACATAATACCACTTAGTAAATATGGGTCTAAGCGACTTATTCTACATCCGCTGGTGACTTCTCCATTGAAGTCAATAGGGAGTTGCAGCCGAAAATGGCCTGATTGGCCACATTGGAGGATATACAGTAGAATAAGCCCCTAAATGTCTTGTGTTGTAAGAGGTCTCTCAGGCCAGATCACTGTGCTCCTCTCTGCTCAGACATTAGGACCAAATGATTAACCAAAACATCTAAGAGAAAAATGGAGATTAAAAAGGGACACCCAAAGAAAGGATGGAGAAAAGAGTCCCTTATTCAATGCACAACCACCTCGAAACCGCCATAGGTCCTATCAATATTATTATAGATCAGCCTAGTTGCCCTTCGGCATGAAACTAGGGAATGAGGTAATTAAAATGGATAGGTAGGATAGTTCTTTAGTAAAGGAAAAGCAGTGATACTGCATGGTCTCATCAGTAAATTAAAATTAAACTTTAATGTATAAATATATATATATATTCTCTCCTTAGCTGCCATACAGCAGTCCCCTACTTTGGATTATCAAAAATTGTCTCGTCAGTGATAGGGATAAGGTATTATTACCTCCTTCCCTGATGGTACTCTTCTTCCATCTGTGGGTTGTTTATTAAGTGTATTCTTATTCTGCCTTCACGGATTGCCGTTGTGAGGGGGGCAGCCTTTGAGCATTCAGACTTTCTATTTCTATACTATATGAATAGTCAGCTATCATAGTTAATATCTACGGAATGATCTTTAACTATCCATCTCAGTGTTCCACAAAATGAGGGAACTCTCTTAGCTCAGCTATTTTCAATACAGCAAAAGTAATGTATAGAGGTAATTGACGGTGCACAAAACAGGTAGTTACTGTATATAGGTAAACCAAAGAGAAAGGAAAAGCACTGTGTACAGCATGTGCGCATCCAAAGTAACCATAAATAGCAACAATGTGGATTCCTGAGCTCTATTGTTAGTTAAGCATACAGCCTCAGATTGTACTGTTGTAAGCCCTGATAAGATCATGGGAGGTGATAATAAAGGTCCTTACTAGGCTGATCTAATGAGGCTGTATGCAGTAACTCTGTAGATGGATTCAAATTAGTACATTCAAACTTGTGATAGGAACACGGAGATATCAGTGACATTTCCGTGTTCCTGTCAGGGATTCTATAGCTAAACACTGATAGCTCTGGTTGGTACCGCAGCCCACGGAGCATACACAAGTTTGAATATACTTTGAGTTTACTTACTTCACCAGAGACCATACTGTTTCATAAACGTATCTGAATCAATCCTGGCAACACTACTTAACCTGTTCCTCTTATGTGTCTAAATAAAGCCGCTAATTAAAGATATTATCAATTGTATCACTTTAACACTGACAATTTAGGGACTATCTTTTCCCTTACCGTGTGATCTGTTATTTAAGGATCTGAGTGTGAGTTGGTTTGGGTACTAACAACCATTAACTGATGTAATAAACACAGATAATTCACTATAGCTGCGTCTTAATTTAGTCTGTTTTATATTGCAGGCCATAACTGACATCACAAACATTTAAAGCTTATCATTCACCCAGGACAGGATTATTTCCTCCATTAAAGCTATTGTCCCTTTATTTGTTACACGTTTTATACCTTAGTTTTATTAATAAATATTTGTAAGTTTATTTAAGTCCTTTGCTTTGTCTGGTGCTTGCAATTTCCGGTGCAATCATCTGGTCTTCTGTGACAATGCTATCTCAAGAACTAATCCTGATGGTTCCTTAAATCACTGGAAGGACAATATTTACATAAGGTACTCCATTTAACATTTTACTTAATACATTTCTACTGAGACGTCTACTTTTGCAGATACCTTTAATATATTATGTTTTGGTGTAGGTGTTATTTAATGTTATGTATTAGGCAGATGGTGTTTGGTTAGAAAACAAGCTTGTATAGCCAGCTGTTTCATAGTAATACACAGCAAATAAAAATACCATTTGTGAGAATATTCACGTCTCAGGTCTGCAATCTGGCTTTTTGCCATTATCTCTGATATACAATGTTTCTACTGCAACCAGGGATTCTGGGTAATGACATGCAAATGAACAGACTGTGTCACCTTTTGCTTCTTGACCATTTTTCCATGGAGGCCTAACAGCTTATGCCTACCACATTACACAGCTATTTCAGCACAGCCAGGGTTACAATTAATGTACAGTATGGAAGACACAACATTTTTAAAATCACAAGTGAAACTGTAGACAGAGGAGCTCACTAGACTCAGTGATAATAACCCTCACACATCAAGGGGCGGTAATTGATGAGTGTGATACTCAGTGTATATTATAAACAGAGTGGAGGATTCTGTTGGGAAAAGGCTCAAAAACTACCTCTGATAATTACATCTGGTGCCACAAGGTAATAGTGTAGGGAGGCACAAAGGCTGTTTGTGCTTAAAATGTTAGCCAAAGTAATTCACAATAACAAAAAAAAAATGGTGTGAGTTGGCCATAGAGTATAATAGCAGTGACCCCATAATAAACCTTGTCATGGTCTTTAAATATATAAATGACCTGATACCAAAGAGAAAACGCAGAGAATATACACCCGTTTCCTGATTAGTCTGGCTATCAGAATAGTCACATACAGTAAATAGCAGAGATAATGCAATATTTGTAGCAATTCTATCCTCTAGAGATAAAAAAAATTAGTAACCATTTAAGCAATAGTTCAATACAATGTTTTTGTTTAGGAGTCAGTAACGTAGCAATATGTGCTGTATACACAGATATTTTGTGTTAAGAGCCAGTAATGTACAGTAGCAGTGTGTGCTGTGTATACAGATATTCTGAAAAGGAGCAATGTGCCTTATAAAATGTACTGATACTAATATATCCTTTTTCAATGTAGCACCTTTTCCCCCACCCTAAGTGAGATCATATAGCTACCGGTGTATTCTGGTGCGGTGCATACCTGTTTGGTAGAACAGAAGGCCCTGAGAACTCCACGATTGTATGGGAAGGCATCAGGAAAGGCTTTTAGTGAGGATCCTTTATAGCAGGGGTGAGCAAACTTTTTATGCCGCACCCCCCTTTTCATCCATGAAATTTCTCGGCCCCACCCCCTGCTTGATGTAATCAAAATCACATGACGTCAGCGCACGTGAGCTGGTTCAGCCAATGAGGGCGAACCAGCATTGTGATGCGTCCGCCACACGTCTACAATCTCCTGCAGCCAAGTTTACAAATCGCTTGGGCTGCAGGCGTGGCGCAGGCAGTATACAAGTATTGGATCACTGTTTATTTTATTGTTTGCTGGCATCTGGTAATATGTTTTTTTCTGGTGCACAAAGGCAGTCCATTTGAGGGGGCATTCATCCACCTCTTTGCTACATCCCTTCCCTCTCCTGCCCCCTTTTTTCCCCTCCCTTTTTCCTTCTCCCATTTGCTTTCCCCAGTGTCATCCACTCCTACCTACCAGTTTTATGTATTATTTATTTATTCCTGTTTTAAATGTTGCCCAGGGATTAGGGACCCCCATAACCAAACTCAAGGGGGGTACTGATGAATCTCCCCTGCTGATAAATAATCCGAAGTGACCCCCTAACCCAAAGAAGAACCCTCAGCCCCCCAAAACTCATCCTCCCAAGCCCCTCCATCTACCATCTCTGCCTGACCTTCATCCCTCCGTTAAGCCATTGTGTCTCTCCCTCCCCCCCAGTGTCTCTCTCTCACCTTCCCCCCAGTGTCTCTCTCACCTTCCCCCCAGTGTCTCTCTCTTCCACCTTCCCTCCAGTGTCTCTCCCCCTCCCCCCAATATGTCTCCTACCTCCATGTCTCTCTCCCCCCTCAATATGTCTCCCACCTCTCCATGTCTCTCTCTCCCCTGCCCTCAACATGTCTCCCACCTCTCCATGTCTCTCTCTCCACCTCCCTTCAATATGTCTCCCACCTCTCCATGTCTCTCTCTCCCCCTCCCCTCAATATGTCTCCCACCTCTCCATGTCTCTCTCTCCCCCTCCCCTCAATGTCTCCCACCTCTCCATGTCTCTATCTCCCCCTCCCCTCAATATGTCACAAACACACCACACACCACACACTCTCTCTTACTTTCACTACTAAGACACACTTACTTTCACTGCAGTCCCCCATGTCAGCTGAAAACTGGGACAGGAGGAGGAGGGTCTGTCTGTGTGCAGGGAAGACCCCGCCCTTGCTGGAGGCAGACCACACAGAGACAGCAGCAGGGAGCTTGTGAGCTGCTTGGCTGCCCATGCACAGCTCTGCCCGCCCCCAGGCTTCCCCGCATGCAGCCTGCACCACCCCTAAATAATCTTGTGCCCCCTAGTTTGCGCACCGCTGCTTTATAGCACAGTGCCTCCAGCCGGTGAGGATACTGTTGTAGCCAGGATGGTCCTCACTGGCAACTCAGGTAGTGGCCCAGTCAAATAGCTAGAAGAGATGGATTCAACTTGGTCTTTATTAGCAGCATACATGTAGTTATCACAGGCACATTCCCTGAAGTAGTACTCACAGGGCTTGAAGCCTAGCAGGCCTCTTATCAGCTCCTTTATCCCTGATGGGATAAAGGGTAAGTGCTTCTACTCCACAGGGGGAGGGAAGAGAGCTCCTGACTTCTGGGAGAGTGTCAGCTTATGTACCCCAGGGGAGGGGCTTGTAACCCTGCCCGATAACAGGGCAGGTCCGATACTGACAGTGATGTGACCAGACAGTATCCCCCCCAGGAATTACACTCTCTGGTTGTTGTTAGGCCAGCCCCTGGATACAGCAATAGTGTATCCAGGTGGCAACAACAAGCTAGGCCTCCATAAGAGAGTTTATCCCACACAGTGCCTGTGTCTAACAGGACATACTGTTAGGGCCACAGAAAAGATGATAGCCAGGGGACTAGGCAACATCAATCATCCAATGCTCAGATCTAAATGTATAACTAATTTCAATAGGGAAAGTGTAAATCCTATCCGACACATCCTTACCTACAATAGGTAAAAACCTTTGGCGATAGTATGCAGCGTGTCTGCAAATTTTATTTATGTTGATATACTGTAGGGAAATCAGTCTTTTATACATAATTCAGAAACAGAGAAAAGTGGCCAGATATTTTTATACATAATTCCCATTATTAGATCTTCATATTGTTGCGTTAATGTTTGAAAGTAGGATAGAAGTGGGTAGCTTGTGATTCACCTCCCTGTATATATTAATCTAAAGTGTGTAGGCAGCACGCTGCTCGCTGAGAGATTTGAGATGCTCGGTAGGAGCTGCTTCAGTAGACCATTAAATAGAGAATGTATTACAGTATTTCAGTTGAAAAGGTAGGCAGCGTTTGATGCAAAAGTGCCCGTTCACCCCCTGCTATGCAAGGTCATTTGTCAGATATCTTTGGGACTGTAGACCAGAAAGTGGGGGGATCTTGGTTTTTAAAGTAACAGAGGAGAGGAAAACAAAGTGTGGTGCAGACACCCGACCGTCCTGCTACGAGAGGCTGCGTGTCAGACGCTCTGAAAGATCAGGTAAGCGAGTGCTGTTACTAAGGGGTCTTTTTGTACTTGCTTAGGCAAGTATATGTTTGTTCATTTGGCTCTGAAGGATTAGAGCATTAAATTAAAAAGGATTTTCGTACGAAACCACCCAACTGCATCTCTGAGAGAGGCCACTTGTCAGATACCTTGGGGACACTAGAACATGAGGTAAGTGATCTTTTTAGTTTTGTGTGCTGTTTGTTTGAGAGAGATAAGTGAGTAACAAGTAGTACAAAAGGCCCATGGCCACCCCGTTATGAGAGGCTGCCTGTTGGATTTACAAGGAAATCAAGTGCTACAGTCTCTGATGATCTACAGTGTATTGCCACTTGAGAGAGTTTATAAAAGTAAATTAAATACATTAAAGCCATAGGCGAGAACTGACGTACGTAGGCCTCTTGTAAATTAAAGATAAAGTAATGTGGGAGTAACGCGAGGTACCAAGACACCATTGATAACAAGCTCTCCAACCTTTCTGAGGGTCTATGGTGTCACTGTCGACCCGATGTACTTTTCGCATCATTTGTTTTCTCAAGGGGGGAGCCTCCCACATCTCACACGGAAGATGTGCCTCATCTCTGGTATTAGGTCATTTATATATTTAAAGATCACAAAAAGTTTTATAGTGGGGTCACTGCTATTATACTCCAACTCACACCATTATGTGTGTTATTGTGAATTCCTTTGGCTAGCATTTTAAGCACAAACATAGTTTGTGCCTCCTTACACTATTACCTTCTGGCACCAGATAATGACCAGTAAAGAAAATGAATCAGCACTCAACAATACATCAAGTACTAAAATAAATAATCATGTAACCAAAGCCAATTTTAAAGCAGCTACTGTAAGTAATTACTATTTAATGTGTCCCTCACAGGGTGTTCAAAAAAAAATAACTCAGCCGAGTCCCATAAGATGTTAACACTTTTGACAAATACAGTGTATATTCACAAAGTGCAATGTTTCTGGGCCGTGGCCCTTTCCTCAGGCTTGGTAGGCGCACAGTATCTGAACACCAACTGGTCCTAAGTGAGGTCTTTTTCAGCATTATATCTAAAATCTTCCATTTGGTGAGTACAGATTCTATTTTTTTCTTTCTTTACCAGATCATTACCAAACAGAGATGGTTTTGGAACATTTTCCTAACAAAATCCTACACTCGGTTTAGAATATACACTGAGTATCACACTCATCAAGTACCGTCCCTTGATGTGTTAGGGTTATCACTGAGTCTAGTGAATCACTCTGTCTACAGTTAACTTGTGATTTTTACAAGTGACATATTCCATACATTAATTTTGATCCGTGATCTCTTATTTTAATATTTGATAGTAAAAGTTATATTTTATTTACCATTCCTCTATTTTCACAAAGGTTTTGAGTGCATACAAATACATTATAAGATTTATTTCTCTCCTCCCATTTTGCATCAGTGTTTTACTGTAGTGCACCGTATTTTCTTTACTTTGAGATTAAGCAAGTACATCTTTTGTGTTGTATAGCCTGGGTTAAAGAAGTGTTTAGCCAATAAACCTACGGTACTCAGACAGCTGCTTCAACCTTTTGGATCTCATCCGTGTGAAAATGGTTATACTGGCTGTGCAATGTGAAGCTGGAAGCGGTTTTAACCACACATTAAATAAGTTATGGTGGGTAAAAAACATGACAAAAACCTTCCACCATAGGGTAAATAAAAAATACCTATTGTGAGCACATTCACGCCTGGATAATGACATGCACATGAGCACACAGTGTCATCTTTTGCTTCTTCTCTATTTTAACATGACCACTATAAGCGTATACCGCATTACACAGCTTTTCAGCACAGCCTGGGTTAAGTGCATAGCCAGTTAACCTACTCACAGACAGTTGTTTCAACAATTTGGGTCTCATCAATGTGAGGATGGTTATACTGACTTTGCAATGTGCAACTGGAAGTGGTTTCAACATATTATAAGTTATGGTGGGTAAGAAAGTGACAAATAGTAATACACATAATATGAACATATTGAATCATTGACCAATTAAATGTTTTTTTTTAATAAGTTAATTTCACTAGATACAGTAGTGAAAAGGACAAAGAAGACAGTTGACATAAAAAAGTATAAGGCACAAGAATATATTGTGAACATATAAGTGAAATACAGCAAATACAAAAATGGAAAATAAGTAGTGTGGCGAGGTCTCCCTCTGGGTTCCCCCTTGGCTGCCCCTTACCTCTGCTGCAGTCAGTCAGAGTGGAGAATGGTTTGTTGGTTTGAGACTAGACTAGGTAATCACCACTGTCATTAAGGTTATGGTGGGTAAAAAAAGTGACAAAAACCCTCCACAGTAAAGCATAAAGCAACTGCAAATATTACTGTATGTTCATTTGCATGTCTTAGACAGGTCACTTTTTTTACCCACCATAACCTTAATGACAGTGGTGATTACCTAGTCTAGTCTCAAACCTGCAAGCCATTAAGACCAGCCTCACACTGATGATACCCATCAAGGTTGAAACATGTATGTGAGTAGGTCTAATGGCTTTGCATCTCTTCCCAGCCTCTGTTTAAAAGCTGTGTTTAAAACAGCATGCAGTGGCTTGAGGATTGGCTTGTGTAATATGAGCTTGAGACAAAAGGTGGCACTGAGTGCTCATTTGCATGTCATTTCCCAGAATCCCTTGCTGCAGTGGAAGCGCTGTATGCTGGGTGACAATGGGGAAAGACAGGGTTGCAGACCTGTCTAAGACATGCAAATGAACACACAGTAATATTTGCAGTTGCTTTATGCTTTACTGTGGAGGGTTTTTGTCACTTTTTTTACCCACCATAACCTTAATGACAGTGGTATATATATATATATATATATATACAGTGCTTGACAAATCACCCAAAAATCTACTCGCCGAACCAAAAAATCTACTCGCCACCTAGTCCCGCCCCAACCCCGCCTCTAGTCCCGCCCCCAACCCCGCCTCCAATCCCGCCCCCAGCCCCGCATTTTAAAAAAACCATAAATGAAATAAATTTAATAAATTCCTAGTAAGAACATTCGTTTTTGACATAAGTTTATTTATTGTATTACATTATACTACAATTTGTGTGTGTGTGTGTGTGTGTGTGTGTGTGTGTGTGTGTGTGTGTGTGTGTGTGTGTGTGTGTGTGTGTGTGTGTGTGTGTGTGTGTGTGTGTGTGTGTGTGTATAAATGTCAAATCTAGAAAAAAAACCCAGATGTGAATGACTAGTTTCCTGCACCCCTTAACTAGTGTCTGGATGCCCCTGCTTCACAATATTTAAAGCAGCAATCCCACCTGGGATCTTACCTGATCCGCAGTCCCTCAATGTCCAGGTACGCTCATTCCCACAATGTTATACATTGGAGGGGATGTGTTCCCTACCTGTCTTCTGGGTTAGGGGGGGTTCCGATGTCTTCCGTGTTAAGCTTGAGTCAGATCTGGAAGAAAGCAGTATAAGTTATTTCGGTGTTGTATAGGGCAGTTAAGATATACAGGGTAAATAAAATATCCAGATCCAGATTGTGAGAGAGAGTGAGACAGAGAGAGGGTGAGACAGAGAGAGGGTGAGACAGAGAGAGGGTGAGACAGAGAGAGGGTGAGACAGACGGAGAGAGGGTGAGAGAGATGGAGAGAGAGGGTGAGAGAGACGGAGAGAGAGGGTGAGAGAGACGGAGAGAGAGGGTGAGAGAGACGGAGAGAGAGGGTGAGAGAGACGGAGAGAGAGGGTGAGAGAGATGGAGAGAGAGGGTGAGAGAGACGGAGAGAGAGGGTGAGAGAGACGGAGAGAGAGGGTGAGAGAGACAGGAGAGAGGGTGAGAGAGAAGGTGATAGAGACGGAAAGAAGGTGAGAGAGACGGAGAGAGGGTGAGAGAGACAGAGAGAGGGTGAGAGAGAAGGAGAGAGGGTGAGAGAGACGGAGAGAGGGTGAGAGAAACGGAGAGAGAGATGGTGAGAGAGAGACGGAGAGAAGGTGAGAGAGAGACGGAGAGAAGGTGAGAGAGAGAGACGGAGAGAGGGTGAGAGAGACGGAGAGAGGGTGAGAGAGACGGAGAGAGGGTGAGAGAGACAGAGAGAGGGTGAGAGAGAGACGGAGAGAGGGTGAGAGAGAGACGGAGAGAGGGTGAGAGAGAGACGGAGAGAGGGTGAGAGAGAGATGGAGAGAGGGTGAGAGAGAGACGGACAGAGGGTGGGAGAGACGGAGAGAGGGTGAGAGAGAGCCGGAGAGAGACGGAGAGAGGGTGAGAGAGGATGAGAGAGAGACGGAGAGAGGGTGAGAGAGAGACGGGGAGAGGGTGAGAGAGAGACGGAGAGAGGGTGAGAGAGAGACGGAGAGAGGGTGAGAGAGAGACGGAGAGAGGGTGAGAGAGAGACGGAGAGAGGGTGATAGAGAGACAGGGAGGGGGAGAGGGAGGGGGAGAGAGAGGGAGGGAGAGAGCGAGAAACCGA
Organism: Ascaphus truei; assembly: GCF_040206685.1. Lineage (NCBI taxonomy): Eukaryota > Metazoa > Chordata > Amphibia > Anura > Ascaphidae > Ascaphus > Ascaphus truei. The sequence continues at coordinate 155,839,597 of NC_134484.1, forward strand.
GAGAGAGACGGAGAGAGGGTGAGAGACGGAGAGAGGGTGAGAGACGGAGAGAGGGTGACTGTGGGGGGATGGGGTGACTGGGTGTGGGGATGGGGTGAATGGGTGTGGGGATTGGGTGACTGGGTGGGGTGATGTGGTAACTGGGTGGGGTGATGGGGTGACGGGGTGTCTGACTGGGTGGGGATTACTGACTGTGACTGGGTGGGGATTACTGACTGTCTGACTGGGTGGGGATTACTGACTGTCTGACTGGGTGGGGTGACTGGGCAGGGGGCAGGGGGGTGGGATGACTGACTTTTGACTGACTGGGTGGGGGGGAGTGACTGACTGGGTGGGGGGGGGAGTGACTGACTGGGTGGGGGGGGGAGTGACTGACTGGGTGGGGGGGGGAGTGACTGACTGGGTGGGGGGGGGAGTGACTGACTGGGTGGGGGGGGAGTGACTGACTATTGACTAACTGACTGGGTGCGGGTATGACTGACTGACTGGGTGGGGGGATGACTGACTGACTGGGTGGGGTGAGGGGATGACTCACTGACTGGGTGGGGTGGGGGGATGACTGACTGGCTGGGTGGGGTGGGGGGATGACTGACTGACTTGGTGGGGGATGACTGGGTGGGTGGAGTGGGTGGGTACCTCTGGTGTCCTACACGTTCTCTCTCTTTTTTTCTCTCTCTCTCTCTCTCTCTCTCTCTCTCTCTCTCTCTCTCTCTCATATATACACACACACACACACACACACACACACACACACACATACATACACACACACATACACACACACCACTCTCTCTCTCTCATACACACACACACACATACACACACACTCACACTCTCTCTCGTTGGGGGGGGGGGGGTCGGGGGGGAGTGGAGACAGCCACGGGGACCGAGGGGAACACCCCTGCCCCGCGCGTGCAGCCACAGGAGCGGAACCGGAGGAGGGGAAATCCCCTGCTGTCATCGCCTGCCCCGCGCGAGCAGCCACGGGGACAGGAGCAGAGACCAGAGGGGAAGCGGGTTCGGGGGGGGGGGACATTCCCCGCTATCATCTCCTGCCCCTGGCATGCAGCCACGGGGACAGGAGCGGGACCGGAGCACACGCGGGACGGGGTGAAAATCCCCCGCTGTCATCTCCTGCCCCGCGCGAGCAGCCACAGCCACAGGGACAGGAGCGGAGATTGAGGGGATGAGGGGGGAAGCGCGAGCAGGAGACAGGGAACGAGCGCGCGAGGAGCAGCCATTACTTACCCCAGCAGAGAAGGGCTCCATTCCACGTCACGGCCAATTGGCCAATCAGCCAGGAGGATATTTTTTTGTTATTTATTTATTTTTACATTTGTGGGAGGGGGAAGCGGAGACAGCCACGGGGACCGAGGGGAACACCCCTGCTGGCATCGGGAGCAGCCACGGGCACTGGGGGAAAGCCGGGATCGTGGGGCAACCGGGACGGGAGGGGGGAACATCGCCCGCTGTCATCTCCTGCCCCACGCGAGCAGCCACAGGGACAGGAGCGAAACCGGAGGGCAAGCGGGACAGGGGAGGGAGGGGGGGGAGACATCGCCCGCTGTCATCTCCTGCCCCACGTGTGCAGCCACAGGGACAGGAGCGGAACCGGAGAGCAAGCGGGACAGGGGAGGGAGGGGGGGGGGGGGGAGACATCGCCCGCTGTCATCTCCTGCCCCACGCGTGCAGCCACAGGGACAGGAGCGGAACCGTGGGACAGGGGGGAAATCCCCTGCTGTCATCTCCTGCCCGACAGTAGCGGAGACTGGAGGGGATGAGGGGGGAAGCGCGGGCAGGAGACAGGGAGCAGCCATTACTTACCCCTGCAGAGAAGGGCTCCATTTCGCGTCACGACCAATTGGCCAATCAGCAAGGAGGATATTTTTATTTATTTATTTAAAAAAAAAAATTTGCGCAGAGCAGGGGAAAAAAGTAGCTGGCCACCGGCCAATTTCCGTTCGCGCCTGGCGAGTGGGCGACCGGGTTTGTCGAGCACTGTATATATATATATATATATATATATATATATATATATATATATATATATATATATATATATATATATATATATATATATATATATATATATATATATATATATATATATATATATATATATATATATATATATATATATATGTATGATGTATGTCTCTGTGTGTGTATCTCAGTGTTTCTGTGTGTGTGTGTGTGTTTTCCAGTGCTAACCATACTTCCAACTTTCCTCGTTGGAATTCTTGCTTCTCTATAGCTTTTTTATTGGCTTGATTAGGCAGACATGAAACCTCCTCTGTCAGATCTCTATTCTTTCTTTCAACAGTCTCTATAACCCTCAGAGTCTTCTCGTAGCCCTCCTTCCATTTACGCACTTGTGAATTGGGACTCCAGGTCTCCTGACGTGAGACTTCTAGCTCTTGGTTGAGAGCATGAAGCTCCCGACAGTATTCAAAAGTAAATGTAGAATAAAATAGGCTAGAAAGAATAGTAGAATAGGGAAAATATCATGAATGCAGGGGAAAAAAATACATGAAAATATTTGCACAGGCGGGGGCCATATTGGCCCCCATTGCAGTTCCCTGAACCTATATATATTTAAATAGTTTTTGAAATCTAAAAAAGTTGTTAGTCAACACAAATCTTAAGAGGTCCAGAACAAACCCTCTCATAGCTAAAGTATGTCTTTATCCGCAAGATTCAGTAATCTATCCACTGCCCAGAGTTGTTGATCAAGCGGAATAGATGTATATAAACTATACAAATCCATGATGATTAAAGTATCGTCCTGTGTCAGATCCTGTAAATCATTCAATTTTTCCAGAAAGTCAGTGGTGACAGTGGTAAATATGTTGCAATTTTAGACATTAATAATTGTAAATAAGTGTGAATGAAGGATGCTAAAGCCTGTAATAGCGAATCATTTCCCGTCATAATAGGGCTGCCTGGTGGAAAAGGCACTGTAAGTTCTTTCCTTATGTTCCTTAGGCATATGATAAAACACTGGTGTAATAGGAAATGGTACACACAAGAAGTCATATAGTATTTTGTCTATCAATTTTGTGTCAAGTGCACTCTTCATGATGACATCAATGCTCAGCTTGAACGACATTGTAGGATCTCCATCTCTATATACAGCATAATGCTGTATATTAGACAGCTGTCGATTTGCCTCATCATTATATTGTTCTGTGTTCATAACAACTAGGGCACCCCCTTTGTCCACTTGTTTAAAAAACAAAGATACATCGCTAATTAATGAGCCCAATATAGGTCTTTCCTTTATATTCACGGTTTCTTTCCATTTTGATATATGGCACAAGCTAAGTTGCCCAATTTCGCCAGACACCACCTGGGTAAATGTCTGTAAGGAGTGACTGCACATAAACGGAATAAACTTACTCTTGTTACGTAAGATTCTCCTACCGTCATCCACTTGTAGGTTATTCCCCTAGCTGTGTGGGGTGCTCAAAATCTCTTCCAGAAAAAAAAATCATCTTTCATTTTAACGATCGAAAAAAATGAAACAACAACTCAGTTTTTAACTTAAATAAATCCCCGTCAACCGTAGGGACAGAGGCCTATTTCCTTGTTCTGCACTTTCTTTGCCGCTGTGGGGCTCGCTCTGTTTCCGCTTTCGCATGGACCCTGAAGAATCGGATTCTATGCTGGAAGGCGAGCCCTCTTTTAAGTCACTCCTCACTCTATCATTTCTAAAAGTTTTCCACCTATCACTCCATGTATACAGGTGCACCGACGAGTATTCTAAAACTTGCTTTAAACTTGTCTTGGAAAATCTGGGGCTATCACCAACAAGACCCAGGTACATGCTGGGTACATTTCAGTGACATTTCTGCAGAGACTAATGGCCCATCGGATTAACACAGCAGGCGTCCCTGGCAGTCCCATTCAGTTTGAATGGGACTGCCAGGGACCCCCGCTGTTACTCCAATGGGCCATTAGTCTCTGCAGAATTGTCACTGAAATGTTGCAGCATGTACCCAGCATATACCCAGCATGTACCTGGGTCTTGTTGGTGATTGTCCCAGATTTGTTTTAGAATACTCGTCGGCACTACAGTACTTGATCATATTGATAATCTAAACTTAAGTATCTCGCCTGATTTTATTTTGTAATAAATCATCATGAAACTGTTGTATAGTAGCATCTAATTCCTGTTTTAATTTAGTTAATTCCTCAGTTGAGTTCTTAGATCTAATTTATTGATCTCAATTTTAACTGCATCAATCTCACTCTATAGATTTTCCACTGTGAGTAACATTAAATCCAAACTACATTCATTCAGAATCTTAAACCACGTATCTAAAAATTCTTATTATTTGAGCGGAGGCTTGGCTTAGTATACGGTACTGTACGTAATCCTCGTGGGCTCCTCTACATACAGTAGTCAAATATGTCATAATTGTGTATGCTGCAACAGAACAAAGCCTACCTTTTTCAATATAACGGCGATGCAAGACGAAGATTAAGGTTAAAGCGTTAGCAGGAAGGAAAACATAAAGGGACTGTTTATTAAAGCCTTCTGGCTGCAAACTGGAGCACAACTGGTGCAATACTCTGCATCAGGTTTTAGCAAAAGAAAAACGTACATTTATTTCAGATGGTATTAATTTTCTCTCATTCTGTATATATGGTGCTGTTGTTTTGCACCATCCTGGCCACAGTATTGCCAAAGTCTTCCTGCTTTTTAAGTCACACTTTTATTATTAACCACAATAATCTTTAGAGCCATTTGACATTTCATAACTATAAAATAGGTCTCTCAGTCGGACTGGCAAAATGTGTTATATCATGAACAAGATACTGCACTAGTGTCTTTTTCTAATTGAAAACATTATATAGCATTCATTCAGATTGTTAAAAAAAAACTCTATAATTAGTGAATTATACAATAATATCTTCTGCCCCAGTCAGATATTTATAGATTTTGCTTTTCATGCGTGTATTAAATAAATGTGCATAACTATTTTAATGGGAGATAGCATAGCTATAGCATAGCCCCTTTAGTGAATACGGACCTTAATGTGTTCATTGGCATGTGCCCACCCAGGCTCTTTATATTAGTTTATTGGCAGGTGACTAGATAGTAGATTCTACATAAGGCACACGCTGTAGATCCAAGGTGGGGAACCTTGTCACCAATCGCCACAAGTGGCCATGAAAGTGTGGCAAATTTGAGTTTGCCAGATCCCACAGTAAAATAAACTTTTTCCTGACAGCGTGTGCTGGTTTCCGCTTTATGAATGAGTCAAAGAAGTGAACCAGCCGCAGGTGATAGTGCTGAGGTGAGGGAAGCAGCAGCAGGTGATAGTGCTGAGGTGAGTGACGCAGCAGCAGGTGATAGTGCTGAGGTGAGTGACGCAGCAGCAGGTGATAGTGCTGAGGTGAGTGACGCAGCAGCAGGTGATAGTGCTGAGGTGAGTGACGCAGCAGCAGGTGATAGTGCTGAGGTGAGTGACGCAGCAGCAGGTGATAGTGCTGAGGTGAGTGACGCAGCAGCAGGTGATAGTGCTGAGGTGAGTGACGCAGCAGCAGGTGATAGTGCTGAGGTGAGTGACGCAGCAGCAGGTGATAGTGCTGAGGTGAGTGACGCAGCAGCAGGTGATAGTGCTGAGGTGAGTGACGCAGCAGCAGGTGATAGTGCTGAGGTGAGTGACGCAGCAGCAGGTGATAGTGCTGAGGTGAGTGACGCAGCAGCAGGTGATAGTGCTGAGGTGAGGGAAGCAGCAGCAGGTGATAGTGCTGAGGTGAGTGACGCAGCAGCAGGTGATAGTGCTGAGGTGAGTGACGCAGCAGCAGGTGATAGTGCTGAGGTGAGTGACGCAGCAGCAGGTGATAGTGCTGAGGTGAGTGACGCAGCAGCAGGTGATAGTGCTGAGGTGAGTGACGCAGCAGCAGGTGATAGTGCTGAGGTGAGTGACGCAGCAGCAGGTGATAGTGCTGAGGTGAGTGACGCAGCAGCAGGTGATAGTGCTGAGGTGAGGGAAGCAGCAGCAGGTGATAGTGCTGAGGTGAGTGATGCAGCAGCAGGTGATAGTGCTGAGGTGAGTGACGCAGCAGCAGGTGATAGTGCTGAGGTGAGGGAAGCAGCAGCAGGTGATAGTGCTGAGGTGAGTGACGCAGCAGCAGGTGATAGTGCTGAGGTGAGTGACGCAGCAGCAGGTGATAGTGCTGAGGTGAGTGACGCAGCAGCAGGTGATAGTGCTGAGGTGAGTGACGCAGCAGCAGGTGATAGTGCTGAGGTGAGTGACGCAGCAGCAGGTGATAGTGCTGAGGTGAGTGACGCAGCAGCAGGTGATAGTGCTGAGGTGAGTGACGCAGCAGCAGGTGATAGTGCTGAGGTGAGTGACGCAGCAGCAGGTGATAGTGCTGAGGTGAGTGACGCAGCAGCAGGTGATAGTGCTGAGGTGAGGGAAGCAGCAGCAGGTGATAGTGCTGAGGTGAGTGATGCAGCAGCAGGTGATAGTGCTGAGGTGAGTGACGCAGCAGCAGGTGATAGTGCTGAGGTGAGGGAAGCAGCAGCAGGTGATAGTGCTGAGGTGAGTGACGCAGCAGCAGGTGATAGTGCTGAGGTGAGTGACGCAGCAGCAGGTGATAGTGCTGAGGTGAGTGACGCAGCAGCAGGTGATAGTGCTGAGGTGAGTGACGCAGCAGCAGGTGATAGTGCTGAGGTGAGTGACGCAGCAGCAGGTGATAGTGCTGAGGTGAGTGACGCAGCAGCAGGTGATAGTGCTGAGGTGAGTGACGCAGCAGCAGGTGATAGTGCTGAGGTGAGTGACGCAGCAGCAGGTGATAGTGCTGAGGTGAGTGACGCAGCAGCAGGTGATAGTGCTGAGGTGAGTGAAGCAGCAGCAGGTGATAGTGCTGAGGTGAGTGACGCAGCAGCAGGTGATAGTGCTGAGGTGAGTGACGCAGCAGCAGGTGATAGTGCTGAGGTGAGTGACGCAGCAGCAGGTGATAGTGCTGAGGTGAGTGACGCAGCAGCAGGTGATAGTGCTGAGGTGAGTGACGCAGCAGCAGGTGATAGTGCTGAGGTGAGTGACGCAGCAGCAGGTGATAGTGCTTAGGTGAGTGACGCAGCCTATTTTGATCTGGTTCAATACTGATTGGCCGGCGAAGCCGGCCAATTCAGTTAAACAGCAATTCTACTTGTTGCCAAGTAGAACAAAGAAAAACCAGTCAAACAAATATATAAGGGAATCAGCAAGTGCACTGTAAAAAGTGCACTTAAAAAAGAAGGGTTAACTCAGAAGACCCCATGATGGGGGATACCGAGCAGAGCACCCCGCCTAACGCCCACTGGGAGGCAAACTCCGAAACCGTCCCAGCGGACTCGGCATACGTGAACTCTGCCCGAATACGGGAGTGCACCAGCGCCCGGAACACTGCCACGATGTTCGTTGGGACCCCCTTCTCCAAACGCTGCTTCCTGGTCTTGTAAATGGCTACCTTAGCCACTGCCAGGAGCAGGTTAACTAGGAGATCCCTAGGCTTATTGTCTCGGGACACTGGGCACCCAAAAATAAAATGATGAGGAGAGAAGTTTAACCAGAACTGCAGGAGAAGGCTCCTCAAGAAGGACAAGAGGGGCTGCAGTCTGGCGCAACTCAAATAAATGTGAAATACGGACTCCCGCTCGCCACAGAAGGGACAGGCGGCGGGGGAGTCCGTGAAGTGTGCCAAATACTCTCCTGTGCTCAGTGCACCGTGGAGGACCCTCCAACTCAAATCCCCGGCGGGACGGGGAACCAAAGCTGAATAGAGCTCTCTCCACCGGGGTCTCTCGTCCTCGTTCCCAAAAAATACCCGCCTCCAGATGGTATCTGGGCGGGTGACAAGGGCGAGGTAGTGCACTATATGGAGCACCAGAGAATACAGGACTTTCCTCGGCATGCCGCGAAAACATGCCGGGGACATATCCCCCAACCTGCTGAGGTTGGGGGAGATAGAAGCCCGAGGGGGTTGCCGTGGTTTGGGTTCTGCGCAAAGATCCGGAGAGCTGAAGTTGATAGGTTGACAATGCTGGTGAAAGAAACTGGTCGCCAGCTGGCACCACTGTGGAGACGGATCCGCGAATAGGTATCTCTGCAGGTATTGGAGGCGGAAAGTGTGTAACTGGGAGCGGACACACACCACTCCCTGTCCACCCTCCTCCAAAGGAAGGCACGCAACCCCCGCAGAGACCCAATGCTTCCCAATCCAGAGAAAATTCATCAATCTCCTCTGGATCTTGTTGATAAATTCAGGGGGCGGACCCATGGCTATCAGCCGGTGCCAAAGCTTACTGGCCACCAGCTGGTTGATCACCAGTGTACTTCCCCTAAGGGAAAGGCTTCTCGACAGATACACCCATGACCCCAGACGAGCAATGACTCGTTCTTCAAGCTCACTGAAGTTTTCTGGGGCTGGGTCCTCTGCAGCAGACAGGTAGACTCCCAGATATTTGAGAGTATCGCTCCCCCACGAGATATTACGAAATGCGGGGGGCAAAGAGTCCACCTGTAAGGGACCCACCAAAATGCCGGAGCACTTGGACCAGTTGATCTGAGCAGAGGAGGCCGCGGTGTAGACCTCTTGGCACGCTTGTGCTCGCTCCAGATCATCCTGGGCCACGAGGAGCACGTCATCGGCATAAGCCGACAGGACTACCCGCATGCTGGGCTCCCGCAGCACCAGCCCAGTGAGCCTCCTCCTCAGTAGGCAGAGGAAGGGTTCGATGGCCAGCGCGTATAGTTGCCCAGACAGGGGACACCCCTGACGTACTCTCCGACCAAACACAAAAGGTGCCGTCAGGGACCAATTTTTACCAGACACTCTGCAGAGGCATACAGCATCCGGAGAAAGCCCACAAATTGTGGGCCAAAGCCAAACTCCCGCAAGGTCTGCATGAGGTAACGGTGATCCACCCTGTCAAATGCCTTCTCCTGATCTAGGGACAGGAGGGCGAGTGACAGACCAGTCCTCTGCGCGTGGTGTAGCAGATCCTGGACCAGAAAAATGTTGTCATGAATGCTCCGGCCCGGGACAGTATAGGACTGGTCGGGGTGAATCACCTCTGCCAGCACGGACTTGAGCCTCAGCGAGAGCGCTTTGGCTACGATCTTATAATCCGTGCTGAGCAGTGAGACCGGTCGCCAGTTAGAGATCTGGCGGAGATCCCGCTTCTTCGGCAGCAGAGACAGTATTGCCCGCCGACATGAAAGGGGCATCTCCCCAGTCTCCAGGGCTTCGGCCAGGACCTCGGTGAAATCAGGTCCCAGCATCTCCCAAAAAAAATGGAAGAACTCCACAGTCAGCCCGTCTAGCCCCGGCGCTTTTCCGTGGGACATGAGATTAAGAGCTTCAGAGAGCTCGGCCAGAGTCAAAGGTAACTCAAGCCGCTCTCTTCCACCCTCGCCGACCGTGGGAAGCCCCTCCCATAAGACCCTGCATGCATCCGGCTGGATGGACTCCGGAGAGAAAAGATCTACGTAAAACCTCCGGGTTCTGTCCCGGATGCTATCCGGGTCAGTCAGAGGGGTACCATCCTCTGCTAGCAAGCAGGTGATATGTTTACGGTTTCCCCTCTTTTTCTCCAGCGCGTAGAAGAGGCGCGACCCGCGACCCTCTTCCCGAAGGAAGTGGATGCGGGATCGCACATACGTCCCCCGAGCTCTCCGATCTTCCAAGTCCCGGAGAGCGCACTTCCTCTCCACTTAACGCACACTGCAGGAATTGGTCTCCTGCCACAGAAAGCCGCCTCTCGAGATCGAGCACCTCTTCCCTAAGGGTCTCGATCTCAGCATCGTGCCGCCTGCTGGCACCTTTAGTGTGCTCTTGACAAACGAGGCACAGATGAACCTTGCCCACGTCCCACCACTGCTCTAACGTGGCAAATGGAAACAAAAGAAAACAGCGCACAACGCCAAATGATGAAGCAAGTTCAACAATATAATTCAAATTAAAGGGGTAATATATCTGCGTACATAAAAAAGGTTGGTAAAGTGCATTTAGTGTGTATCACACTGTTTACCACTCGGCAGCTGTTGTCAGGAGAGTCAGGTGCTTGCTTCTCTCAGCTAGTGCCACTCCGTTGGTTCTGGGGCAGGACGTCAATCTTTTGCTCCCAAGGAGGTTTCCCTTCATGCTGCCAGGTTCAGCTGAATGTATTGGTGCTCAGTGAGGTCACTCCGGCTTCCAGGCCGTCTGGAGCAGCTCCTATACCTCAGCAGGTTAATCATCTGCACGGAGGTTAGACCGCAGCTTGCAGGGGCACACTCAGCGTGCCACGATGCCGCTCCGTCGCGGGACGCTGTGTGATGACGTCACTGTCTCCACAGCAGTGGTGGAATCGGCAGTGGCAAAGTCTGACCTGCAACCTCTCCAGACCATCCAAAAGATGAACTAAGAGGGTTCAGGTCAGACAACTCCCAGATGTAATCGGAAGTGCTCACCAAAACACCCTCCAAACCCCCACCCACGGGGGTCAGTCCTAGCCCATCTCCTTCCTCAGGTGACGCAACCGGGGCTTTTTTTCCTTAGTTGCGTCATCCGAAGGCGGTACAACCGGAAGGGGATCCCGGTCGACCCCCGGGTCCCCGAAGACAGGTATCTTTTTTGTGTCCGGTAGGGTAAATTCACCGAAACACAAGTCTCCGGGGGATTCTCTCCAACCCAGAGGGGCGTTGGGAGGCTCCCCAACATCTATTTCTAGGGGTAAGGCCTCATGCTGTTGAGCACCTTGGCCTTCCACCCCAGAGATGTCGGGTACCTCCTCTTGCATTCCCTCCAGATCTTCGAGGGGGGGGGGGGGCTGTTCATTTATGAGATCCGGCTCACACTGGTCAATCCCAACCAGTGGGCCGGATGGAGCCACCTTGTGCGGAACTGATGTTCCGTTCCCTTTAGGAGACATCCGCAGGTGAACGTAATCCGGTTCACCCACCTCGACTTCCTCAAATGCCCTCTTGTTTTTATTTTTAAATTTGCTCTTCCTGGGGATTGATTCCCCAGGAGAGGGTGCCGCTGCCTCCCCAGCAGGAGCTTCCTCCTGCTCCCCCGCACCTTGTACGGTGCTTACAATGGGGGTAAGGTGTTCTTGGGGGGGACAGCGACAACAGAGGGTGACTGTTGTGGGGTGGCTTTTACCTTCTCCCCTGATCTTTAGGGAGAGGTTCAGATGTCACCGCCCGAGATGGGGCAGCGACATCTTCTGCGGTCCCAGGGGGGACCTGGGCCCTCGAGGGCTTTACCTTCTCCCTCTGTTCTTTTGGGAGAGGTGCAGATGTCACCGCCCGAGATGGGGCAGCGACATCTCCTACGGTCCCAGGGGGGACCTGGGCTCTCGAGGGCCCCGCTGTGGTACCGGGTGTCTTGGCAGAGGGAGGGGCGGGTGCAGGATCTGAGGTGGGATTCCTGTTCCCTTTGGGGCAACTCCTACGAGTGTGTCCCAGCTCCTTGCACAGATAACACCTAACCCCCTCCATGCCATAGAAAAAAATATATTGAATGCCCTCGTAGGGCACCCTAAAGGAACCCTCCACAGATTCTGTGCTCCCCGGCAGCAGCAGTTGTACCTGCCGCCTAAATGAGAGCACATGCCTCAGCGCCCTATCCCTGCAGCCAAAAGGCAATTTTGTTATAGGAGACTTAATGTCTCCCAGGGTTTGCAGGTGCGGCCGCAAAAGGCTGTCTGGGATGAAGGGGGGCACATTTGAAAGGATGACCTTTGTGCCTAACCCCTCCATGGGTTCTATAGGGATCTAGATCCCCCCTACATTGATGCCTTTCTGCACCAGGGTGTGGGTGGCAGCCAGCGTATGGAGGAAGAAAATGCCCCTCCCATACATCTTGCTGGCCGCCACCACAGCAGAGGGACCCACAACGTCTGCCACAGCCCTTACATAAATCTCCATGTTCAGGCCAGGTGACATTGTGCATCTCACCCCAAGCTTCCTGCTCACACCGGGCGTGGCCCCAGCATTGTTGTCGCTGGGGTTGACACCTGCAGCTGTTATCTGTGCCCATGTTTGAACTGGGTCCGCAGGGGCCACGCTGCTAACAGGCACTGGGGGAGGCGTGGCCAGGGCACTGGAAAGACCAGGCCTAGGGCTGTGACTAAGAGTGTTGCTCCTAGGGGCCACAGTTTTTGGTGTCCTGTATCCGGGTGTGGTCCCCATTGCCACACTACTCCTACCTCCTTTAGGCATGATAATATTAAGCTTTTTAGTCAGGGGAGGAGGTAATGTTTAGAGAGAAAGGTGCAAAGAGGAACTGTCCTTTTAAGAACCAATTAACCTCTCTGCAAAGGGAGGGGAAAAAAAGACAGCTTTTAAACCCTGCTGTAGTTTCCTCTTTTTTCCCCTTATTACTCTCTCTCTGTTGCAATAAGCCACACAATTTATAAGTCTTTAAAGAAAAGACACAGAGCCTTTAATTGCAGGTGAGAAAGGAGGAATCAGGCTTAAGAAAAAAAAAGTGAAATTAGAAGTAAAACAGCCAGTTAAACAACCAGGTATGGGGGAAGGAGAGAGGGGTTGAAAGCTACAGTTTCCAGCCAGCCAAAGTGCAGCATGTGCTGGGTTGAAAAACCACTGCAGTCCCTGGGTGAAAAAACAAAAACGGTTTTTAAACCCCAAAAACAACCTTTAAACCTCTACAAAACACACAATCCCCCACAGTTTCACTCCAAAATAACACAAATGAAAAGAAGAATACAACCTGATTCCACAATGCCTAGGAGCTCTGTACATACACTTCTGAGTGACGCAGCAGCAGGTGATAGTGCTGACGTGAGTGACGCAGCAGCAGGTGATAGTGCTGAGGTGAGTAAAGCAGCAGGTGATAGTGCTGAGGTGAGTAAAGCAGCAGGTGATAGTGCTGAGGTGAGTGACGCAGCAGCAGGTGATAGTGCTGAGGTGAGTGACGCAGCAGCAGGTGATAGTGCTGAGGTGAGTAAAGCAGCAGGTGATAGTGCTGAGGTTGAGTGAAGCAGACGAACAGTGTTTGTTGTTTTCAATTTTCGATTGAACAACCTAATTTCTCAATTTTTACATGGTGTGGCGATTTTCACTTCTCATTCGCCACACCTGTGGCTACATTGAAAAATAGGTTGCCCACCTCTGCTGTAGATTATTTATACAACTTTAGTAAAATGACACTATTATTTGAAATATTTTTTAACAGATAATCCTTCCCTTGTGGTTTCTACCCGAATTATATTTTTCGGCAACTTTTTCTTCATCTTTTGTTTTGTTTGTGTGAATATATCATAATTATATACTGTATGGCAGCGTCTGTGGTCTAATATTGTATAATAGCTTGAAATCGGGGATTATGTAGAAGATCATAGTTTTATATAACATTTTTATCCTGCTACCTTATCATTTTGAGGATTTTCTTTGATTGAGCTTTTAATCGCTCAAGTGACATCTGTTTGGTCCTGTGAGCTGCTGGGAAACATTTCTGTACTATACCCTTTTTATAAAATGAATATACTTGATTCATTAGTAGATAACTTTCTTATAGTTATTTTGCAGAACCAATATCACATTGTAAAACACACCAAACTGCTGTGTAAGTGAGCTGTATTGGAAAATCTAAATGATGGTAGGGATATGTATTTCTTTAAATATGAAAGACCTTACACCACATGGTAAATACATAGTAATCAGTTTCAAATCATATTTATATCTTATAAACACCTGTTTATCTATTGTTATAGAAACAATATAATCAGAAAAATATAACATGTCTAAAGAAAGTCTTTGATTTAAATATTTAAAAAAAGATTCTGACATGCTAGAATGTTGCTGGACTTTGTACCAAAATTATTATACAGTTATTCTTAGTGTTAGTGCTTACTAAGTACAGTCTCTGAATTTTCATGTGCACACCCAAATCTGTAAAATGTTATTTATTTATTTTATCTCTACTTAAATCTGAAAACATAATATTTGTATTTTTGTTAATAAAGGTAGAAATAATTTTAGTCGCTGAATAAAAAATGTGTATCGCATAATAAATGGAATGTGTTGCTGGTCGCTTTGGCTCTCAATGGGTTAAAGAAGTTACCCTGCAGGTTATATTATTTTCACTTGTTTTGTTAAAATGATGATGTAACTGTGATTGATGAGGAGTTTGGAATGAATGTTACCTGCCATCGTATTACAATGATTTTGCCATTATTGATTGGCTCATTTCTACAAAAAATCTAAAAAAATTAATTAAAAAAAATGCAAATATCCCTAAAACTGTGAAGTGAGCATTTTAGCTATTATGTAAATGTATCAAGGTACAGCTATTCATTTTTCTCTCCATTTACTTAACAGTTTGTCACGGGAGACCAAGACTTATACACACATTAATACCGGGATTCTAGACTCAGCACAACAAGGTGAGCAAAATAAATTGTAATTTATTTTGTTTCAGACAAACACACAAATCTTGCACAATTACACTTAATAAAACACTTACTGGGTACAGGGAACAAAATCAAATGTCCTTGGAACGAAACAAAGTCTCTATACACCCCTGCACGCATGCAAGTGGGTGTGCAAATTAATCTGTGTAACAGTTCCTGGCTAGGGGCACAAGTTGCCACCCCTATATCTCCGTCAAAAGGAAAAAAGTTAATTCAGTCCTTACAGGGTTCGTTCGGGAACCCTTAGCTCTAACAAATTCCAGAAGAGGGGTACAATCCTTGGTTACGATATAATTAACTCCTCGCCTCCGGAACCGCTGATGCTGGAACTTGGTGAATCCGATGAAATCTTCAGATGGAACTAACAGGGACTGCTGGGCAGCAGGCATCTTTATAGGGTTAAGGGTCCTATACCTAACACGCACAACCAATCCCTCCCGTGGGAACATTTCTCCCACCTATCCCAGACTTGCCAGTACCTTGCAAAGAGGGCAGAAGTTGCTTCCCGGTTTGCTCTGAGCATGTTCCAACGTGACACCTGAGCTACTTAGCATACCGGGCCCAACCTTCTACCTGGCGACAGCAAGTTTGGGATCTGGCTACAAAGTGTGAACAGCCCATATTTTGTACCGGTTCCTGGTACTTAAAAATTTCCTGTCCGTCTTAACACCTCGGGTCTCTGAGGCTTTTCAACACCAGACTTCTCTAGACAATGAGGCACTGACTGCCCAGGGTGCCCTTTGAAGTACGGAGATGAGAAATCCCTCAGCTCATCCACCCTTACCATATTTACATGGTAAAGGATTTATTACTGGGCTGACAGGAAAATATTCCTGCCTTTACATTTAAAACCAGCACTGAAACACGCTTTATTTTTTATATGTGGTTTCTACCTGTATAAGGCTGCGGTCCCAGTCACTGCCACAGCGCACGGCTCGGCGTGCGCTGTGCGTGTAAGCACCGCCCCTCAATGGGGAAGGGCCCAGTACGCACCTTCACGCTGAAGGTGCAGCCGCGCCGTGCTGCAAGATTTTTTAAACTCAATCAAATTGAGTTTAAAACTTGCGACGGAGGCGTGGCCACGTCCGACCGGCGGTTCATCCAATGAGGGCGAACCTGATGTGTGACGTGATGGCCACGGCCCCGCAAATCCCCGACCACGCCCCCTCCCGTCGCAAGCTCCCTCTCTTTCTGTCAGATCGTGGTTAGCGCTGTGCACGCGCCGCCCCCCCTCCCCCGCCGGGCGCGCGTGTCACAGTTATGACTGGGACTGCAGCCTAAACAATATAAAACAAATATGTATGTGTGTCGTATATCTTCAGCTACATGGGATCCAAAAATTAGATTGCTAGCTCACTCCTTGTGTCGCAAACACAAATAGCACATGTAGCCGGGATCCCCTTTCTCACCCTTGATGTAGGGGGGGGGGGTGCGCTGCATAGAGAGTACTCCGATACGGAGGCTCCGCGTCATGCAAGACGCCATGTTCTGGTTGGAACCCGTATAGACCTAACCTAGACAGAGGTTGCGCATGCGCAGAGTGTGCGGCCAAAGCCCGCAAAGGAGGAGAGTGCTAATTGGAGGGGGTAGCACGACACTAGTCCCAGCAGCCCCGCGGAGACCCCGTGATAGAGTTGAGCCAATGGGCTGGGTTCTTTGGAGAGGAACAGGAGGGGGTTGCTCGCACGTTGGTTCAGAGCTGGCTGGAGAGGAGACGGAGCTTCAGAGTAGGGGAGGCCAACTGCCCCTGCGTAGGCTGCCTGCCCCCAGGCCCGGTCAGGCCCTGAGTCCCAGTAGAAACAAGCGGAGCTAGGGATTGCCATAGTGAGGTTCCTGATTTCCGTTAGTGCCACGAGATCGATAGCAGGACTGTTCTAATTGGTGGGAGGTCTGGGCTCAGACCCCGCTAGCCTGCCGCCGAGTGTCCGGGTGGGATCGCCTTGGACCGCCACGTGGGTGGAAGGATGACGTCTATATCCAGCGGAGCCTTTGTGTAGATTGTAACAGTACCGGGTACCGGAGTACCCGGCAGGTATTTCTACAAGTGCACCATCGTTTCATTCGGGACACAGTGGCTGCGCAGTCACACTCACTCACATATACATATCTATTCTGACTCACTTGAGGGTGGGAGGACTTATCCCAAGAGGATTGGACACGGGGTGGGATCACCCGGTGGGGGAACCCAGGAGAGTTGGCGTCCGCCGTGATGCTAGGTAGAGTGTCTCTTCTAGGGAGTGCCGCTGATATATATATACATATGTGTAAGGTATTACATGAAAGTAAAGTCGTTTGGTTAAGGTATCCTGCTGTGTGGTGGTATTTATCATGTATACGTCCTGCGAAGATCCACTCCCCCTCTGGCGGGAGCTGTCGCAGGTGGAGGCGCTGCACCCATTATAAGCATTGCGCGAGTACCCCAGGCTCTCCGTGGCAGAGATTAGGCCCTGCGAGCTACAGGTGATACAGCACAGAGTAGCAGCCTGCGTTCGATAGGAAGCATGGCTACATTTGGAGGCGCTGCTGAGATCTCAGACCTGGGGTGCCCCCTCGAGACTAAATTATTACCACCATGGCCCTTCCTACCCAACAGGAGGTACGCGACTGGATGCTCCAAATGCACAGGCCTGCCCGTCGTGCCGTAGCTGTGACCAGAGTACCCCTGGCCTTACCCCTAGAGACTTTGCTAACGGCCCTATGACAACTCCTGGGTTTTGCCAAAGCCCGCCTGGTGGATGTACTCATAGACCAAGATTCTAAATGGAACACCTTGCTTGTGGACTGCCGGCGAGACCTGGTAGTACTCGAACCCGCTGTTCCCCAATATTTGCCGCTGCCCGATGCACCGCCTGGCGGTCGCCCTCTTGTCTACCCCCTTCGAGACCCCCCTGTAAGGGAGCTAGATGAGGACGACCCCACCCTTCCCTTTGCTCACTACCCCGAGAGCCAGGCAGCTAGTTGCCGGTCAGAATCCAGTTATCCCGAGTCGAGCGCATCCGCCGCAGCCGGGGTGCGTAGTGATATGCTACAAAAACTCAATGACAAGATAGACCAGTTAACTACTCCCACCAGCTTACCGCCGCTAGTAGAAGCACTCACTTTAGCCACCCATGCCCAAAGCTAATGGAAGTTAAAGGACTTCTCGGGGACGCTCCCTGTGCCCACCGGGGAGGATGGGATAGAGACATGGAAGGAACACACTAGGGGAGTGATGGAAGAATGGTCTAGCACCGACGTGGTGAAACGGCAAAGACTAATGGAGTGCCTGCACCCCCAGCGTCCACCTTGATCAGTATTCATCGAGAACAATACCCCGAACTAACCTCTCGTATGATGATCAAGTTCCTAGTGGAAGCCTATAGCGCAAAAGAAGATGATGGCGCCCTGTGGGCCAAGTACTATGCCATAAATCAAAAGGAGGGGGAAGATCTATCTGCCTATATACACCGAGTACAAATCTCTCTCGGACCGTTGCTGCATCATAAATATGTGACGCCCTCTCAGATGAATGAATATCTCCATAAACAATACCTCCGAGGGTCCAGTCCTACTCACCCTATAGCTAGCATGATCCGTGACCACCTCACGCGGGGACCCCCCCCCTCGTTTATCCAACTCTTACAGCAGGTCAAAGAGCACGAGACGCATCTGATGTTACACTCCCCTCAGAAGGCTAAGACCAGCAGCAGCACTAAACCAAAAGGGAGTGCTGAGAAGAAGGAGGAACCCATGGACAAACCCGGCTCCGAAAAGCTGAAATACGCGGGACGGGTCTCACCTCCGTACGACCACCGCGCTACCCCCAGGGATATTTCATGCTACAAATGTGGAAAGAAGGGACACATATCGTACGACTGTCGGATGGGCGAATCTCGACATTGGAGCCCATCTCCCAAGAAGTTCACGCCACAGGCCATGGTTTGCGGGGTGTATGCGGCCGATACCGACACGCCCGGAACCCCTCAAGGGGGAGAAGACCCAGCGGAGGATGGTAACTGTGTGGGACCGGTAGCGTTGATCTGGGTGCTAGTGGACGGAATCGACTCCTCCGCTCTACTAGACACAGGGTCCCAAGTCACCATCATATACCGGGGGTTCTATGATCGCCATCTCCAAAAGCGGCCTGAGACCAGCCGAACATATCAAAGTACGAAGCCTAAGTAATGACGACTACCCCTTCGACGGCCTGGTGACCGTGGACCTGGAAATACAACAGCTCAACATGGGGAAATCTCACCCCATGAAGGTGGACGCCTTGGTGTGTCCGGAACCCAAAGATACGCCCAAATACACAATCATTCTCGGTACGAATGCTGATATTGTGCAGGCCGTCATCCGAGCCTACTTACACGAAGCTAACGAGCTACCCATGTCCAGCCTACAGTTACAGCTGGTTCAAGCCGACCCAGCCCCTCCCAAATTCCCCTCGGAAGACTACGGGCTGTTGTTCTGCGGGCGGGGAGGATTGACCCAACTCCTTCCAGGGGAGACGCAGAGGATCCCAGCTTGGTGTGCCTACGCTGACTGACTAGACGAAGAGCAGCAGTTCTCTCTAGAAAGCACCCCCGAAGAGGATGTCCGCCGGGGATATCGCCTTGTACCAGAGTTTCGCAGTTGGCCCGCCGCCATTCCCCGTCAAATTTTTGTAATGGTACAGAATCTGTCGCCCTTCCCCATGGCCATCGATGTGGGTCAACAAATAGGGAGTATTTATCCTGTCAGCTCAGTGGATGAAGCCGTGCAAGTAAACGCGACCAGAGTGGAAGATTACGGGGCATCGTTAGATTTTGACTTTGGCTCTTCCGAACTGCCAGAAGCCTGGAAGGAGCGATTACGAGTACAGCTAAAAAAAAAGAAGTGCCGTGTTCTCTACCAATGAGATGGTTGTGGGGTGTAGTAGCAATGCCCAACACACCATTCGTATGACTGATGAAAAGCCTTTCCGGGAGTGTTCCCGTCGACTCGCTCCCAGGGACGTAGAGGATGTAAGGGCGGCTATCAACGAAATGGAAGCAGCCGGGATTGTCATGGAGTCACAAAGCCCTTACGCCTCCCCTGTAGTAGTCGTGCGAAAGAAGAATGGGACAGTGAGATTATGGGTGGATTATCGGACGCTGAACAATCGAACGGTACCGGACCAGTATAATCTTCCCCGCATAGAAGAAATCCTAGATACCTTACACGGGAGCCAGTGGTTCAGGGTACTGGACCTTCGGTCGGGGTACTACCAAGTCCCCATGAGCCCCAAAGATCAAGAGAAGACAGCGTTCGTCTGCCCCCTAGGGTTCTATCAATTCACCCGTATGCCCCAAGGCATATGTAGGGCGCCGGCCACCTTCCAGGGCTAATGGAGAAGACTTTAGGGGACTTTAACCCCCGCGAATGCCTGGTGTATTTAGATGACATCATAGTCTTCGGGAAAACCCTGGAAGAGCATGAGGCTCGGCTCTTGAAGGTGCTGGATAGATTATCCCAGGAAGGGCTCAAATTCTCCTTGGATAAATGCCGGTTCTGCAGGACCTCCGTGACGTACGTAGGACACATAGTGTCCGGTGAAGGAATTGCCACGGATCCCGCCAAAGCTGTTGTCAACTGGCCCCTGATAATTTTGGAGAATTGCGCTCGTTCTTGGGGTTCTGCGGCTACTATCGCAGATTTGTGGAGGGGTACTCCCGTCGGGCCAAAGCCCTCAACAGCCTGCTCAAAATATATCCGGTGGACGCGGGCCAGAAGGCCCACCCTACCCGACAGCCCTTCGGGGACACCCGAGTGCGAACAAACTTTTAAAGACTTTTGACGGCGGCTCCAGTACTGGCCTATGCAAATCCCGAACAGCCATACATACTACATGTGGACGCTAGCCTGAGTGGCCTAGGGGCCGTGTTACATCAAAAATATCCAGAGGGATTGCGACCCATTGCGTATATCAGCCGCAGTCTCACTGCCAGCGAGCAGAATTATCCAGTGCACAAACTCGAGTTCTTGGCCCTTAAGTGGGCCATTGTAGAAAAACTTCGGGACTATCTGTACGGGGTGTCGTTCGAGGTACGGACAGATAATAATCCTCTCACCTACATCATGACTTCCGCCAAACTCGATGCGGCCAGCCATCGCTGGCTGACGGCTCTCTTTAATTACAATTTCACCCTGAAATACAAACCTGGCCCCTTGAACATTGGAGCAGACGCCCTGTCTAGGCGACCGGGGTTGGCCACCACCCCAGACGAGGATCAGTGGGAAGAAATCCCAGGGCCAGGAATAAGAGCTTTATGTTGCACCGCAGCCATCGTAAATGATCAAGTAGCATTTTCGGAATCATGAGTGGCCGACTCCCTAGGGTGTGCCTCCAACGCTATACCTGAAGCCTATCACGACCCTAGTGGAATGCATGTTACCCTTGACAAGATTATTGCCTGGAAAGATATGGTACGATACCAAGAGCAGGACCCAGTCGCAGGGGCCATTCGTCATGCTATCTGACACAATCGCCGGGCCCTCCTTCGACGGACGTAGGAGGTTTACTGATGCGGGAAGTGGACAAATTCGAGATACAAGACAATCTGTTATACCGAGTTGTAGAATATCATAATCACCCAAACCGACGACAATTAGTGTTACCGAAACAACTGCAGTACCTAGTATTGAAAGCTCTCCATGACGAACATGGTCATTTGGGGGTAGATAAGACTTTTGGACTTGTGAGAGATAGATTCTTCTGGCCCAAAATGAGAGAAGCCGTGGAGCATCACTGTCGTAGGTGTGTGCGGTGCATTCAGCGCAAGACTTTGCCCACTAGAGCTGCCCCAATGGGCCACCTAAAAAATACGGGACCTATGGACTTAGTCTGTATGGACTTCCTATGCATCGAACCCGATAACCATGGCATAGGAAATGTGCTGGTCATTACTGATCATTACACCCGATACGCTCAGGCCTTCCCGACCAAAGATCAAAAAGCCATTACGGTGGCTAAGGTACTCTGGGAGAAGTATTTCATGCATTATGGACTTCCTCAACGCCTACACTCCGATCAAGGGCGGGACTTCGAAAGCAAATTAATAAAAGAACTGCTTAACCTCTTACATATCAAAAAGTTCCATACTACGCCTTACCACCCTGAAGGGGATGCACTGCCGGAACGGTTCAACTGCACTCTACTAGACATGTTGGGCACGTTAACAGGAGTGGAGAAGACTAAATGGAGTCACCATGTGGAAACCCTAGTCCATGCTTACAATTGTACACAACACAATTCTACTGGGTTCTCGCCCTATTTTCTCATGTTTGGTCGTGAAGCTAGACTGCCTGTGGACATACAGTTGAGAGTCTCCACGGATGGAGTACACAATACTACCCAACTTCCGCTATGTACAGAGATTGCAGGAGAACCTACAGCGGGCCTATGTACAAGCCGAGAAATCCGCTGAAAAATTGAATGCTGGGAATAAAAGGCGGTTTGATCATAAGGTGAAACACAGAGACATTAAACCTGGCGATGCAGTACTTCTCCGCAACCTGGGAGTACCAGGGAAACATAAATTGGCCGACCGCTGGCGGGAGGGGGTGTACGAGGTGGCCTCTCAATTGCCCGGTCTTCCGGTCTACCGCATCAAAGACTCGGAGGGCCGGGTGAAAACCTGGCATCGTAATCATCTGCTCCCTATTCCCCAGGTAGAGGAAGGAGACTTGGAGTGGCCTGCATCTCCACTGGATGGGGGAATGTCATTAGAGAAAGAATCAGGGAACTCCGATGTTCTGGAAGATCCACAAGAGGGAACCTCTCAAAGGGGCCCTCAAAATGGAGCATCTGCAGGTGGAGCTTCGGGTAAAGAGCTCCAGGAGCAATCACCCCAGGAGGTGGCTCCGGAAAAGTCAGTATTAGACCCGCGGAGCCCATGCTTCGTGCCAATCCAAGACCAGACCGAGACCACAAGCCCCTCAAGGAAAGAATTCAACATGCCAGATGCCGATAGTCACTCTCCCATGGGAGTGACTGAACAGCTGTTAAGGAGGAGTCAGAGAAATGGGCAACCTCCAATGAGGATGGCCTACAATCAGTTTGGGGCACCCCACTATGAGGCTCAGCAGTGGGCTCGCAATCGAGTGCAATCAGTTATTGTGATGTTTAGCGAGATGTACAAGCTGATTTAGAGAACCACATGTATTAGACATTTTTCATTATATAATGATGTGCCTGTTTAGCGTTTTCCAAGCGGGGACTTTGGAATCCACAAGGGGGAGGATGTAGCCGGGATCCCCTTTCTCACCCTTGATGTTGGGGGAGGGTGCGCTGCATAGAGAGTACTCCGATATGGAGGCTCCGCGTCATGCAAGACGCCATGTTCTGGTTGGCACCCGTATAGACCTAACCTAGACAGAGGTTGCGCATGCGCAGAGTGTGCGGCCAAAGCCCGCGAAGGAGGAGAGTGCTAATTGGAGGGGGTAGCACGACACTGGTCCCAGCAGCCCCGCGGAGACCGTGTGATAGAGTTGAGCCAATTGGCTGGCTTCTTGGGAGAGGAACAGGAGGGGGTTGCTCGCACGTTGGTTCAGAGCTGGCTGGAGAGGAGACGGAGCTTCGGAGTAGGGAGGCCAACTGCCCCTGCGTAGGCCGCCTGCCCCCAGGCCCAGTCAGGCCCTGAGTCCCAGTAGAGACAAGCGGAGCTAGGGATTGCCATAGTGAGGTTCCTGATTCCCGTTAGTGCCACGAGATCGATAGCAGGACTGTTCTAATTGGTGGGAGGTCTGGGCTCAGACCCCGCTAGCCAGCCGCCGCGTGTCCGGGTGGGATCGCCCTGGACCGCCACGTGGGTGGAAGGACGATGTCTATATCCAGCGGAGCCTTTGTGAAGATTGTAGCAGTACCGGGTACCGGAGTACCCGGCAGGTATTTCTACAAGTGCACCAACGGTACCATCATTTCATTCGGGACACAGTGGCTGCGCAGTCACACTCACTCACATATACATATCTAATCTGACTCACTTGAGGGTGGGAGGACTTATCCCAAGAGGATTGGACACGGGGTGGGATCACCTGGTGGGGGGACCCGGGAGAATTGGCGTCCGCCGTGACGCTAGGTAGAGTGTCTACTCTAGGGAGTGCCGCTGATATATATATACATATGTGTAAGGTATTACATGAAAGTAAAGTCGTTTGGTTAAGGTATCCTGCTGTGTGGTGGTATTTATCATGTATACGTCCTGCGAAGATCCACTCCCCCTCTGGCGGGAGCTGTCGCAGGTGGAGGCGCTGCACCCATTATAAGCATTGCGCGAGTACCCCAGGCTCTCCGTGGCAGAGACTTAGGCCCTGCGAGCCTACAGGTGATACAGCACAGAGTAGCGGCCTGCGTTCGATAGGAAACAGGGCTACACACATTTTACACATATTCACATAACTGCAGCTAGGTTCTGAGCTGCAAAATGGGGACAATAAAGATGGTGGAGGGGACAACAGGTCATTAAGGTGCACACACACAACCCGTTTAGTCCCAACGCGATTTAGGGTTAACCAGCCGGGTATAATGCATTTATTAGTGGCCTGATTAACCCCCTATTGCCACACAGTTATATGAGGATTAATGACGAGAGTTATGGCAGGTGTTACTTGAAATACAGGATGTAGGATGTAAAATTGTATTTGGTCTCTAGCATGTAGTTTTTAATTGTGTACCTAATAACTCTTTTATGGCTAAAATATTTGCATAAATACTGGCATCACACTTTACTTTATGTATTGTTCAAGCTCCAGTCCTCAAGAACCCCAACCAGCCAGGTTTTAATGATATCCTTGCTTGAGCAGATGTAGCTCAGTCATTTCGATGGCACATTCTTTGGTGAAGCAGGGATAGCCTTAAAACATGACCTGCTGGGGCATCTTGAGGACTGGAGTTGGGGCATCTTGAGGACTGGAGTTGGGAACCACTGTTTTAGTTTAAGTAAAAAAGTTTAAGAAATATTCATTGGTCAGTAAATGTGGTATAGAAAGCAAAGCATATGACAAATTTGTTTGCTAAAACTCTGTAGCATGGAAGTAATTAAATGCAAAAAGACTGCAGTCCAAAACAGAAGATATCCTTAGTAAATGTTTATTTCCCTGGCAACATTTAGACATGGATCAAATGAATGTCCATGTCTCCACTAAGATTTTAGAAGAAAATTGAAGCACATTTATACCATATGTGATGTTCTACCTCTCCGCCCACTCCAAGTCACTGTGGTTTGTTCAGAGAAGTAAATATTGAAGTTTCTACCTGCCCGTAGCTTTGCCAGTCATCACAGCTGACCTATAATACATGGTTTTAGCAGACCTTGTTACAAGAATAGCTCTGACAAAAAAATAGAATCATTGTACAATAATTAGGAGTTATTAATGTTATTAAACAATATTTTGACTTCTACAATCTATCATATTACTAAGGAGAATTAAAAGTGCCATCATTTCTGCAAACAATAATACAACATTAAGTTAGATTTCTATATTACTTTTTCATCTCATTAACCTCGACCTGAAGACCTTGTTCTTTCCAGTTACCCTCGTATTTTTGTAGGGCCTCGTGTTTACCCCTATGCCTGAATTTCAGTTTAGTATTGTTGTTGCTTCACTATTTGGAAACTGCTTTAATACACACATCAAATGATAGACATCTTGGAAATTATATGGAGAATATGTTGACCTAGAGACCTGCTAATGTATCAAAAACCCTGAAACATTTGAATGTATTTTTGAATATATACTGTGGTTTTCATAGTTGTTCACTCTCTGGGGGTTATACATTAGACCATGGTAGTACTGAATGTGGCACTATCACACAGAAACTCCCAGTTAAGTCAATTGGAGCTTCAGTTAAATAGTGCCCTGGACTGTGTGTGTTTAACACTTTCAATGCCAGAGGGTCCTGACCCCTCCATCACCACGCCCTCCTCCCCCTCAGCACTTCATTATCATACCAATGCTCCTGAGCGATCACATGATCTTAATATCATTGGAGTGACATTGGCAGATGGGGAGAGTTCTGAAACGAATCAATGTGTTGCAATGGCCCAGTCAAAGTCCAGACCTCAACCCGGTTGAAATGCTGTGGCTGGACCAAAGAGAGCTATGCATAAACAAATGCCCACAAACCTCAATGAACTGAAGCAACGTTGTAAAGAAGAGTGGGCCAAAATTCCTCCACAATGATGAGAGAGACCGATAAAGTCATACAAAAAACGATTACTTCAAGTTATTGCTGCTAAAGGTGGTTCTACAAGCTATTGAATAATAAGGTATACTTAGTTTTTCACACATGGCTTCTCCATTTCGGCTTATTTTTATTAAATAACTTATGACACGGTGTAATATGTCATGTGTTGTTGTTCATCTGAGGTTGTATTTACCTAATTTTAAGACCTGCTAAAGAACAGATGATTGTTATTATGTCCTGATATGTAATACCATAGAATTCAAAGAGGGTGCACTTTCTTTTTCACACAACTGTATATATATATATATATATATATATATATATATATATATATATATATATATATAGCAACTGTAAATATTCCTGTATATTCATTTGCATGTCTTAGACATTATCACCCTGCAAACAGCACTTCCACTGCAGCAAGGGATTCTGGGAAATGACATGCAAATGAGCACACAGTGCCACTTTTTATCTCATGCTCACATTACATGAGCAACCCTTAGTCCAGGGGAGCGCAAACTTTTTGTGCTGCGCCCCCCTGTCACTCTGCCCCCGGCTCTCGCGCCCCCCTGCCTACCTTCATTCGCGTCAGATGACGCTGCGTGGGCGTGTGACGTCAAGTCACATGGTGCCGCGGCGTCTATTGACGCCGCGTTGCCATGGCGACGCAACACAGACGGCTGAATCCCGGTAAGTAAACAGTTGCAGGGGCCTCACGCGATCCCCCGGCATTTAATTTAAATGCCTGGGGGAAGAGCGCGGGGCCTCTGCAACTGCCCGCGCTCCCCCAGCACAATCTCCCGCCCCCCCTGGGGGTCGCGCCCCCCACTTTGCGCACCGCTGCCTTAGTCAATGCATGCTGCTTTAAACACAGCTTTAAACACAGCTTTTAAGCAAGGTTTTTGTGTCTTCTATCAAATATAGAAAATGTATGATTTACTTACCTGCGTGCTGTCCCTTGATGTCGTGTTGCAACCGGTATCGTATGGTCTATATATATAAAATGTATTCCATCTGATACTGAATAAATTTATTTAGTATCAAATGGAATACATTTTCTCCATGTTATTAAAGACCAGTGTGCGATTTATCCTGCTACATAAAGTATGTTGTTCTGAGCTGGAAAGGTGATCGTGGCTCCGCTTCAAACTAAGTATTCTCTATGGACTGTGAATCTATTGTTATATTTTTGCAATTTTTGTAATTTTTGTGTGTACCCCAGACCAACCTCTTTTTCTTTACTATATATAAATATGTGTATATATATATATATATATATATATATATATATATATATATATATATATATATATATATATATATATATATTCACACGCTGTATGTTCACCCATAACACATTAAAAAATGTAAGGGGAGGAATATGAGTCTTTGCTACAAATAGCTAGAAAGTAATCGAGCTTGACAGTCAGGTCATTTTGTTTCCATCTTTTCTTCCTCTCGGCAGTTGTGCACAAAGGAATTTTTTGATTGCAAAAAAACTCCCTTTGAGAAAACCCTTTCAGTGCCAAGCAACCACATATGTATTGTTTTTTTCTGATGCTGAAGAGGTCAAATATCTTTTGTCCTTGAAGAGAATGAAAAAAGCACTTTGTTACCATTATTCAGTACACTTATAAAGGTTAGTCAATATCTACAATTGTAGACCAAGGTTACTCTGTGGTGCAAAACCAGACCAGCTAGCACTTGATTGTTCTATGGAGATCACTGCCCATATTGCAATGTAGAACTACAAATGGCAAATGGAATTTGGACATAACACTTACAAATTGCATTGAAGGTCACTCCTAACCAGTTTTGAATCAGCGTTTCCTTGTTTAGTCTCACCAGATATACAGTAGTTGAAAACAATATTTATAACAGGGGTGCACAACTCCAGTCCTCAAGGGCCACCACCAGGCCAGGTTTTAATGATATCCACAACCCCAGTCCCCATGGGTCACCACCAGGCCAGGTTTTAAGGCTATCCACAACTCCAGTCCCCAAGGGCCACCAACAGGCCAGGTTTTAAGGCTATTCATGCTTTTGCATAGGTGGCTCAATCAGTGTCTCAGTTATTTTGATTGAGCCACCAATGCTGAAACAAGGATATCCTTAAAACCTGGCCTGCTGGTGGCCCTTGGAGACTGGAGTTGTGCACCCCTGATTTATAACATAGTGGCTGGGATGGGATCGCCCTGCATCTTGGCATGATGAATCCCAGCCAATGTATCTTAAAAATTTTGAAAAATAGCACTTGGAACACAAGAGTAGTTAGCTTGAGAAATGACATTATATTAGAGACATGCTGATTTTAGAATGTAAGCTCCTTGGATTGTGGTCTTCCTACTGTATTGGTTATTGGTGCATGTTAAACGTGTCATTTTCATTTTTGTCTTCACACCTCCATTATATTGCACTGTGAAATGTTGTAAATAAATGATAACTATAATAGTCGAGCATACAGGACAATGCTCGACTATTATAGTTATCATTTATAGCAATTAATACAGTTCACCAAGGAAATGTTTCTTTGTCTGAGAGATATAAATATGTAAAAAGAAACACCTCGAAGGAAAGAATTTATAGGTGGAAAACCTGAATATAGGAGCATTCAAGACTTGAAGAAATGTGGAAAAATACAAAAGTAATTTAATCATCAAATATCAGAAACAAATACCAAAGAAAGCAAAAAGAGAAATAGTTGCATATAATATAATGACAGTCTGCTTATACAAGTATATACATATAAGACCACTATATAGACATGCAAGACATACACCATCTAAAATCAGGTAAAGTGCATATACAGATGTATTTGTAACAAGCCATAGAATATTACATGCATTTCTAAATAGCTCATGTGCCCATGCCTCCAGAATGATAAATGGCTCTCTGCACATAATCACACTGAGCCTACTGCATAACCTGCAAGCAAACACATGGACTGACTCTCAAAGAGCTATATTATACCAAGTGATTAAGATTCAAAAGGGCATACAGTAGCATACAATACACACATATGAGTGGGATAACTATAGATCTATATTAGAAAAGAAGACACAATTATAATAAAAATTATTTGTGAAAAAATCACTACATAGAAGATAAAAAGTCTGTCTTCGATGTATAAACGGCTTAACAAAGGAAGCATGATCTGGCAGCATGAGTGACGTGTCTTCTTGAACCCAACGCACGTTTCGTCAGGGTTCAGGTATATATATATATATAATCAAAAAATAAATAGACAATATCGTTCTGTGGCTAACGAAATGCTTTTATTTGTGCGAGCTTTCGAGATACACTGATCTCTTCTTCCGGCGATGTGACAATGAATGAAGCAAGCAAAGAGTATACTTAAAAACAGTGTCTCTTGGAATGTTCTGTGCTTGTCCCTCCCCCGTGTGTGGATGTGATTTATGGCTAGAGGTGTTAAATGGTTCCTGAAAGTTAGTGATGTAAGAGTGTGTGTGTGTGTATCTGTGTGAATATAAATGAATGGAGAGCCCACAGTGTATACAGTGCTTTACAAAAGGTGTGTGTGGAGTGGGAGTTAATAGTAATGGTGTGGGTAGGTGTGGAAATGTGAGAGATTGTAGCAAACTAAAAGTGTGTGTAGATACTATGTGGTCCCTATTGGTGTATAGGGATGGAAAAACAAGGAGTATTTGTATATGTAAGAGACAGCTGTGTCTGCATACATATAGCACAGTATGTACAAACATGGCCTTTAGCGCTCATGGGAAGAGAGTTCACTTGTGTCAGTAATGACTCATAAAATTTTGATCTCTGTTTAGGCCACTGCTAAGTGTCCCGAACAGTTGCATAAATTTGTATTCATGCAACCGTCTCTCTTTCGGTGTTTTAAGATTACCTTTGAGTATGGCAACCCTCAGATCGTTCATCTTATGGCCAGAGTCAGAGAAATGTTCGCCGACAGGATCGTCTCTTGTTCCACGTGTGATGCTGTGGCGATGCAGGTTAATTCTCTTGTTTAGCCCCTGCCCCGTCTCACCTATGTAGTAGCAGCCCCCTTGGCATTTCATGCACATGATGAGGTATACGACATTGCTGGAAGAACAGGTGAACCTTCCTCTGATTTTGTATTCCCGATTCCTGTGTGGTATTTGTATTGTGTCTGCTGTAGCACTGCACTGTATACACTGTGGGCTCTCCATTCATTTATATTCACACAGATACACACACACTCACATCACTAACTTTCAGGAACCGTTTAACACCTCTAGCCATAAATCACATCCACACACGGGGAGGGACAAGCACAGATAACATTCCAAGAGTGTCACTTCTGTATGCCCGCAGACCAAGCTAGACTGAGATGGGAACGGTTTGATACCAAACACCCACAGCAGTGGGAGCAAGCCCGGAGTGTGGTATAGCATTGCTGGGCCTGTTGGAAGAGTTGTTAGTGTATACTTGCAATGCTTGAAGAATGTCCGTAAGAATAGTCGTGTCCGTTTGCCAATGTTCAGGGATCCAGAGGGTAGAGTCGTCAGAGGGCAAGCCAGGTCCTAGGAAGCCAGAGGTCAGCAGAGTCGTATGCGTAGCAGGGTTCAAAGGGATACCAGAGAGCAGAGTAGTCCAGGGTAAGCAGGGGTCAAAGCCAGGGAAATCCAAAGTAACACAGGAGCAGGTAATCACAGGAGCACAGAGGGAGCACAGCATAGGTCAGGTACACACAGGGAAACAGGAACTATGCAGAGCGAGGAAGAGGTGGACAGACAGGGATTATAAAGGAAGGTGCACCAATGACAGAGAGGGGAGGAGTAGAGAGAGAAGTGGGTCTATTTTGATCTGGTTTAAAACTGATTGGCCGGCAAAGCCGGCCAATTCAGTTGAACAGCAATTCTACTTGTTGCCAAGTAGAACAAAGAAAAACCAGTCAAAAAAATATATAAATTAAACCAACAAGTGCACTGTAAAAAGTGCACTTACACTGGCGACACACTTTATTCGAGCTCGGCTAGTCCCACGAATTCGGGTATACTCGGGTGTATTGAGGTTTGTGACTGTTTTCTGCCCGAGTGCATTGCGTTATTTTCCAGGCAGGGATTGAAGCATTTTATTCCCGCTGGCTGCAATACTGCACAGTATATATATAATAATATACTGCATTACAATTCATGAATTTATGCCATCTGGTAGACACGCGAAGCATTGCAGCCTATTAAATCCTAATCATTATCATTTAACAGATCAGCCGCCCGTCAGCCAGGCATGAACCATGGCTGGGAAGGCAAACGCAACGGGGCTTGTCTGAGGTGAGGAGCGGCGCATTCCAGGTATCTGCCAGGTACATACTGGGTATTTGCTCGAATAAAGTGTGTCGCAGCAGTAAAACAGAAGGGTTAATTCAAAAGAACCCATGAAGGGGGATACCGAGCAGAGCACCCCGCCTAACGCCCACTGGGAGGCAAACTCTGAAACCGCCGCAGTGGACTCGGCGTACGAATACTCTGCCCGAATACGGGAGTGCACCAGCGCCCGGAACATGACCACGATGTTCGTTGGAACCCCCCCCTCCAAACACTGCTTCCTGGTTCTACAAATGGCTACCTTAGCCAATGCCAGGAGCAGGTTGACTAGGAGATCCCTAGGCTTATTGTCTCGGGACACTGGGCACCCAAAAATAAAAAGATGAGGGGAAAAATGCAGCCAGAGCTGCAGGAGAAGGCTCCTCAAGGTGGATAAGAGGGGCTGCAGTCTGGCGCAGTTCAAATAAATGTGATACACGGACTCCCGCTCGCCACAGAAGGGACAGGCGGCGGGGGAGTCCGTGAAATGTGCCAAATACTCTCCTGTGCTCAGTGCACCGTGGAGGACCCTCCAACTCAAATCCCCGGCGGGACGGGGAACCAAACCTGAATAGAGTTCCTTCCACCGGGGTCTCTCGCCCTCGTTCGCAGGAAATACCCGCCTCCAGATAGTATCGGTGCGTGTGACAAGGACGAGGTAGTGCACTATATGGAGCACTAGAGAATACAGGACTTTCCTCGGCATGCCGCGGAAACATGCCGGGGACATATCCCCCAACCTGCTGAGGTTGGAGGAGAGAGGAGCCCGAGGGGGTTGCCGTGGCTTTGGTTCCACGGAAAGATCCGGACAGCTGAAGTTGATAGGTTGACAAGGCTCTCCGGTCTGCAATACCCCCTCAGTGAAGGTGCGTGAGTCAGGGTGGATGGCATCTTTAATCTCCCGGATCAAACGATGAGGGACGCGGGCAGTATGCAGACCCATACGGGGCACGAGCACCTCTGACCTTACCCAGTCTTGCTGCTTATAGTCCAGGAGATCCCCGACTCTGGTCACCTGCGCCAGGATTAGCCTGCGGCAAATAGAGGGTGAATCCAACATCCGAGCCCCCACTGCCGGATTATACTGCAGGGGCTCGGCGAGGAAATCAACCCCCACCGCCTGTTCCTTCCTGGTCGCGGAGACCAGTTTCCTTCCCTTAAGTAAGTCCTGGTAGTATGCCGGAAGCTCCGAGAGGTCTCTACCTAAACCCTCGGGCCTGATGATAAACAGTTGCCGGTCAGACCTCATATTGCGCAGCTGGCAAAAGAAACTGGTTGCCAGCTGGCACCACTGAGGAGACGGATCTGCGAATAGGTATCTCTGCAGGTATTGGAGGCGGATAGTGTGTAACTGGGAGTGGACACACACCACTCCCTGTCCACCTTCCTCCAAAGGAAGGCACGCAACTCCCGCAGAGACCCAATGCTTCCCCATCCAGAGAAAATCCATCAACCTCCTCTGGATCTTGTTGATAAATACGGGGGTCGGACCCATGGCTATCAGCCGGTGCCATAGCTGACTGGCCACCAGCTGGTTGATCACCAGGGTTCTTCCCCTGAGGGAAATCATTCTTGACAGATACACCCAAGACCCCAGACGAGCAATGACTCGTTCCTCAAGATCACTGAAGTTTTCTGGGGCCGGGTTCTCCGCAGCAGACAGGTAGACTCCCAGATATTTGAGAGTATCGCTCCCCCACGAGACATTACGAAACGTGGGGGGCAAAGAGCCCACTTGTAAGGGACCCACCAAAATGCCGGAGCACTTGGACCAGTTGATCTGAGCAGAAGAGGCCGCGGTGTAGACCTGAGGGCTTCAGAGAGCTCGGCCAGAGTCAAGCCGCTCCCTTCCACCCTCGACGACCGTGGGAAACCCCTCCCATAAGACTCTGCATGCGTCTGGCTGGATGGACTCCGGAAGTGAAAAGGTCTTCGTAGAATCTCCGTGTTCTGTCCCGGATGCTCTCCGGGTCAGTCAGAGGGGTACTGTCTTCTGCTAGCAAGCAGGTGATATGTTTACGGTTTCCCCTCTTTTTCTCCAGTGCATAGAAGAGGCGCGACCCGCGACCCATCTCCCAAAGGAAGTGGATGCGGGATCGCACATACGCCCCCCGAGCTCTCCGATCTTCCAAGTCCCGGAGAGCGCACTTCCTCTCCACATACGCACACTGCAGGTATTGGTCTCCTGCCACAGACAGCCGCTTCTTGAGACCGAGCACCTCTTCCCTAAGGGCCTCGATCTCCGCATTGCGCCGCATGCTGGCACCTTTGGTGTACTCCTGACAAACGAGGCGCAGATGAACCTTGCCCACGTCCCACCACTGCTCTAATGTGGCAAAGTCTGATCTGCAACCTCTCCAGGCCATCCAAAAGTCTCGGACCGACGTCGCAAACCCCTTGTCTTCCAACAACGTATTGTTGAAGTGCCAATAGGCGGCCGAGGGCGCTGCTGGTAGTAGCGCCACCGTCATAGACGCAGCAGGCTCGCGACAGGCTGTGGCTTGATATATACAGCCTGTCGATCCGGGACCAGGAAATCCGTTCACCCTTAAACACCCTAACATGGGTGAACTCAGTGGATGCCTCGGGATGTTGTTCTCGCCAGACGTCTACCAAGGAGTAGAGGGTGATGACCTCCCGCAAGGCCGACGCAGAACACGGGTGTGGCTCCGGGCCATTCCGGTCTTTCAGAGCCTCGAGGGTGCAGTTGAAATCACCTCCGAGCACCACGTGTTCGTCCGCGTCGACTGTCTCCAGGTATTCAGACATTCTGATGAAGAACTGCCTTCTCAGGGGTCCGGTGTCAGGAGCATACACGTTCAAGAAATTAAACGTGTAGTCCTCGTGCCGGACCCTGAGATGCAACAGGCGACCTGGAACAACAGTTTTGGCAAGCAGTAGCTCTGGTTGAAAGGACTCAGAGAACAGGGTCACCACCCCACTAGATGACGAAGTGAGGTGGCTGAAAAAGACCTTGCCTCGCCACTCCAAATGCCAGCTGGCTTCAGCCTCTGGAGTGGTATGGGTTTCCTGCAGGAAGCTCACAGAATACTTTCCCTTCTGTAAAAAGGAGAGTACCTGGAACCTGCGAAAACCGTCCTTAGAGCCATTCACGTTAAGCGTACCGATGCTCAAAGCAATTGGTAGTCAAGAGTTTTGCTTTCCACAGGTGCTCAGGGTGCTACACCCCGAGAAGCCTTTATGTGGTCTCGCATCAATTTATGAAATTTCAGGACACGAAAATGGATAGGCCCAGAGATTTTGGCCTTGTGGTTAGCCCTGATGTATACAAAGAGAGAGTGGAGAATGACCGAGGCATCCTTCCACCTTCCAAGGGCCAACTGCACCTTCATGGTTCCGTGTTTGCAGAGGCTATCCTGCAGGAAACCATCTAGCTCCTGGGCAGGGATAATGGGGGTCAAAGAGTCCACCGCCTCCGCGGTGCCAGAGGACTCCTCACTGAGCCCCAACTCCCCGAGCTCCTTGACTGAAAAACTGAAGACCCACGCCCTTCCCTGCGGGGGCCTTTCTCAGCCTTAAAGTGGGTCCCCTCCTCGGTGTTTCCACGAAGGGGTCCACTATATCCTCCACATCCAACCCCGGGGTGGGATGTTCAGGGTAGCTGGTGGCGGTATGGCGGAGGTAGCGGTCTCCCTAGTGTCCTCGGGGGCCAACGAGGCACACAGTGCCCTCCTGTTCTCTAATACCACCATGCGAACAAATGGGATGCCACGGGCGTTCGCATTAATCGCGGGAGGGCACTTTTCAGCAAGTACCTCATAGGGATGGTCCAGCCCAGCAGTCGCCTCCAACAAAGTGCCCGACCAAAACTCCTCACCAGGAGAGCTCACATCTGGCATCTCCCAGATGCAAAATGAAGTGCTCGCTAAAACACCCTCACCCACACCCGCTTCCCCCGCTCCATCCTCCAAACCCCCAACCACGGGGGTCAGCCCTAGCCGATCCCCTTCTTCCGGTGACACAAACCGGGTCTCAGCCTCAGGTGTGCCACCCGAAGGCGGCACAGCTGGAGGGGGATCCTGGCCGACCTCCGAGTCCCCGAAGACAACTGCGTCCGGCGCGGCAGATTCACCGAAACACAAGTCCCCGGGGGATGTTCTCCAACTGGGAGGGGTGTTGGAAGGCTCCCCAATGTCCATTTCTAGGGGCAAAGCCTCATGTTGTTGAGCACTTTGATCTTCCACCCCAGGGACGCCGGGTACCTCCTCCTGCATTCCCTCCAGATCTTCGAGGGGGTGGACTGCATATTTATGGGGTCTGGCTCACACTGGCTAATCCTAACCTGTGGGCTGGACAGGGCCACACTGTGCGGAATTTATTTTGCATTCCGCTTCGGAGACTTCTGAGGGTGAACGTAATACGGTTCACCCTCCTCACCCTCCTCAATCACCCTCTTGTTCTTAGTTTTTGATTTCCTCTTCCTGGGGATTGATTCCTCTACTTCTACAGAAGGGCCCGCGGGACCACGCCGTCACGCTGCCTGACTGATCGGGAAACACAGCGAGGTCTGCAGAGGAACCTGTGTACTACTTGCGAGCAAAGGACAACCACTCCCCAGGATCCACTAAGCGCATTGACGCTATTAACAGGACATTGAGACTGTGGCAGAGTCATCAATTATCTGGCATTTCACCTACCTGTAGGTGGAAAGGAGAGTGAAGCTCTGGTGGTTCCTGGTTGCAGACGCTGGTAACTGCCACTCTGTGGCTCTATGCTTGATTAATCTACCTTGATGTACGCATAACCTTGAAACACCTTATATATAAACATAGTTTATTACATTTTTCACGATGAGTGTTGTGCGCTTTGTTTGTTTTTTTTGTTACTAGATTCTAGGGTCTTGGGCTACCCTTTACACAGCAGCAGACGCTCATCTACATTGGTATATATTTATTTACCTTTTCCACATGGTGGGTTGTGTTTTTTTGATTTAAATTGACATCACAATTAACACTTTGTATTAAGTATATATTTTAGTGCGCACTTATTTGTTTTTTCTAAATGTTCTCTCACGAGACTGTTGCAGGACATTGATGTCACGAAGATGGTGTCTGTTGCAGTCCCTATTGTTTCTGATTCACTGCTGGCTCCGACTGTGGTGAAGTCAGAACCCTTATCGCCTGGTGCCCCCTGTTTTGTGGTACAATGCCCCGGTCATGGACATCATGTTACGGCGGTTTCTCCGCTATCTTCAGCCAAAGGTTGTAGTAGGCCTACCCTGTATATACCTGCCCGACCCAGTTCTGTTCCCAGTTCAGTCCCTATTCTGTCCCCAGAAACACCTATATCAGAGGAGGTTATGTGCCCTATCGCTACACCTGGTGTTAGTGGGTGCATTTCTGTTGACCCTGTCACCTCTACGTTTGTATTGTCTACATTCCACAGTGACACAGTGTGCCCTGGGTTGTCCTCTGATATTCGGGATTGGTCTTACGGGAGGGGGGATAGTGATACTGACGAATCCGAATGTACAGTGCCCGTGTTATCTCGCAATAACAAAAGACCCTCATCTAGAGGATCGTTTAGGTCCTGTAGGGATTCCTCTAGGTCCACCTCTCAACTATCTGAAACCTCTGGGATAGCGTCCCAAATATGCCACAGTAACCGACCTTATGGCCCCAGACCTAAATCTTTGTCCAGGGAACTCCTTAAGTGGTGGGACCCCATGTTTCAGGGTTATGCCCCGGAGATAAAATACACTCAATTTGTGTTGGTTAGTGGGCCAATAGTGGACCACTGGTGGGAAGAAGGTATATTCTTCCTAGAAGAATCGGCTGAGGCTCTCTGTAAGAGAGAGGGAGAAATTAATCTGGGTGTGTCACGATGACACCAACTTTTATCAACACATTTATAATTCTGGGTACTTGATTGAACAGAACAAGTTGCAAAATAAATTGTGATTTATTTCCTTAATAGACAAACACACGACATCTGCAGAATACACTTGAAAACAACACACTGGAATAAGGGAACGAAATAAATTGTCCTTGGAATGAAAGAAATTGTCCTTTGCTTGCAAGCGCCAGAAATGCAACCTTGGTTTTAAAAGTCCTGTGATTATGTTGTTATTAACCCCTTCACTCCTGGACTGGTTGCTGCTGTGCTGGAACAAAGTCTTGCATCTTTACATCATGGATCAAAATTCAGGAATCACACTGGGGATACCTGGGGA
The DNA here is from genome assembly GCF_040206685.1 of Ascaphus truei. Taxonomy (NCBI): domain Eukaryota; kingdom Metazoa; phylum Chordata; class Amphibia; order Anura; family Ascaphidae; genus Ascaphus; species Ascaphus truei. The sequence goes on from NC_134484.1 coordinate 155,876,712, forward strand.
GCCACAGTTATAGACTGCCCAAAGCTATCTTTAACATGTGGATCCAATCCCCTCGTGGGAACAAAAAACCCCACGAATAGCCAAGTTACCCACAGTTCATAAGACCAGTCAAAAGGGCTGTCTGGTGGGCAGGGCGCATGGGACAGGTTGACGCCCATGCCACTTAGCATACCTGGGCTACACCCATAACTTGGTGCCGCTCCGTCTGATTTTTGACCAATAATTGTCACTACCCTGACATCTGCTGTGCATCAGTATGCCAGTATTGTATACATTATGGGTCTCTGGGTCTTTTCATAACTGACACTCTTTTAGAAAGGGGGACTCTAAATCTGTGAGAGCCTTTTGAGGCTCCATCATAAAAATAACTACAGCCCATTGAGAGCCCTTTGAGGCTTGGTCATAAAAATAGCCCCAGCTCATTCACCCATATCACAGCTGGATGTCCAAGTAATTCCTGCTAGGACTTACAAAAAATACCTCCTGCCTTACATTTAAGATCTGCCATCATGTGTCGGTTAGAGGGTATGGCAAGCAATGCATCTTGTCTTTTACCCTTGCAGGTAGGGAGTGGCCTGCAAATGGGGGATAAAAATGGCTGGGACAGGGCATACACAGTAATGCATAGCAAATAAGTTTAACCCCTTCCTTCCCTGTCACAGGGTGTCAGAACAACTATGGGCCCCTCTATAGTGTACCAAGAGGCGGACCCTAATGACCCAGGGTTCTGGGTACTACCTGACCAAGGGACTGGTCATAAGGTACTAAGGCTTAGCCGTGCTAATAGGTTCATACGGAATAGATACCGGCAGTCCCACGGTTATTACTTCCCCCATGTCCCGGAGCCTATATTGCAAGAGATAGAAGCTCAAACTAGTGGTCACTGAGTATCTTCAAGCCAAGACCAGTTACGCAGAATTCGTGACTGACTCTAATATTTGTACTATTATGAAGGAATGGCTCATAGGGACATGTGGAAGTTCGCCAACAAGCGGGTGCCCCTAAGGTATACTCTGTTTAGTTGAAGGACTTCGAGGGACGGGCTGTTAAGAAGCCTGATCCCAAGTATTATAAATAGTGTTCTGCACTCTGTCAGTTAAAGAATAATAGTATGTGTCATCGCTTTAGTCAGTGGATTTTGTTGATTATAATCTGTGTTATCTTTCAGGTCCAGGATTGACAGATGGTGCACTAAATTTGGTCCCAAGCGAGGGCGTTGGGGATTTCACCCAAGGGAGAGTGTAACATGATCTGTATCTTCTGACCTATCTCTCCTCCCTGTCATGTAGTCTAGGCTATGACAGGTTAATCTATGGGCTTTTTGACACCCCTCATGCACCTCTTATGAATGACAAAAGTGAGGTGGTGATTCATGGCCGGTGTAAGCCTATCTGGTATAGGTATAGACCATGAGTCCGCCCCTTCTAGATCCTCCTAGGAGGGAGTGGACAATTTAGTTTAGTCCTGCTCTGGAGGTGGAAGAGAGAGCAGTGGAGCTGTGAGACTCTCCCATGGTGGGATGAACGTGCTCACCCCAGCCTTTGGGCTGGGGGAACATCTGATTCAGCCACAGAGGCCCTGTAAGATCAGGGGCCATCTCCATACAGAGGCCTGGGACCTCTGAGACTCTGCATCGCTGTAAGGAAGATCTGCAGTGAGTGCATGCCACATAATAAAGACCCTTGTTATCACACTCATGTCTAAGTATCAGTTCTTGGCAGGAGTGAGACGAATGCAATAGTGGGGGCTGATCTCTGGACACCCTGGAGCCCACTACGGCTGGAGGCGCTAACACCATGAGAAGAACTACAGAAAGAACCTAAGCCTGTCCTGATCTCCATACCAACGCAGATCCAACTCAGATCTCCTTATCCTAACAGGTATCCGCACAACACACAGGTAGCAGAAGCTGTGCATCTCCCACTGGAGGGGGGGGGGGGGGCAGTGCTACAATTATTATTATTAATTATGTAGGGCTGAAGTTTTTTTTTTTTTTAACTACTACAGACTTTCCAAGTACATTTTCTAGATTTCTGAATTGGCTGGTTTGGGGATCTGGACTAAAAAAGATTGTGCACCAAAGGTCTGTGTTTGCTATTTTTCAGCACTTCTGTCTTTATTGAATAGCATGTAAATAGGTACATTTCTGGAAAATTACTCATTTGAACGCTGATTTCAGTATGGCTGTAGAAACCTGGAGCTACTTCTAGTATCTTTTCAGCCTATATAGAACATGATGAAAAACGCTTTGGCTCTTAAAAAATAATAATAATAATAATGTTTTTAAATGTTTGAAAATGCCTATCAGATCATATTACATAGGGCCCTAAGTAGAGAGCAGCTTTAGACTATGTCAGCCTCAAACCAAGTTACAAAAAGGTCATCATAATTTTAGTAAGTTATTATTTTTTGGTGTGACTAAGACTATTTTCGGATGGATTAAGCTGCAAATGTGACAATTTATCTTGTTAGCTCTGGTAGTGAAGGTATAAATCCTGTTTTAGTTATTTTTAATACAAAATATGCATAAGAGATGCAGAGACAGGATTCCCAGGCAGTGTTTTGCACAACACAAAGTATGGACCTCTTTAAACTGGGTTTTATGAAGTGGTACAGATGTTATTATAATCTTTAAGTCACAGATTCATCGGCTTGCAGAATCGAATATGTCAGCCACATCTGAAATTGTTCAATACATCATTTCTTTTCATGAAAAACATTTGCTCTTTTTTACTTTACAAATTAGATTTTTCAAATGGACAAAATTGCTTATGACATTTTATTTAAACCCTTCGCTGCCAAAGGAGCCCGATTTAAATTGCAAAGCAAAACTGACTGCATTATTCAGGTAGTTATACAATTTTCCAATGACACAATAACTACTGTGTTGGAGAAGCAGAGCTAGATTTCCCAGGATGTATTTTGCATGGCCGGATCACAATAATACTGGTCAATGTAAAAGCTTGTATCTTGCATTGCAAATTGTAGTGGTTGTACAGGAAATGAAAATAGTAGATACAGACAGTCCTCGGTTATCCTAAGGAATCCGTTCTGGAAGTAGCGTTGGATAGTGAAACCGTTGTAAAGTGAGTCTCATGTTAATCAGTGGCGGTTAACGTCGGATAATGCATTTAAGCGTCGAAAAACGGTCCATAGGGTTGCATTGTTAGGCTGCGTCTATACTCAGGCAGACGTTGCGGAACGGAGGGCAGGCGCACACACGCTGCAATACTCTTGCTAAAGCCTGAGCTTTTTCATGGCTTTGCAGGGTATGCAGCGGGTGCGATTTGGGGACATGGCAATAAAAATTTGGAGGCGTGTCAATGACGTTCCGGCGGGGACGTCACTTTCCTACCTCACATCCCGATGCAATCACGCAAAAAATCACCTGGCTCTGTCTTCTTGAATTTCGCGCCGTTGTGAGCTCCGTCTGATGTGCGCGCTGGCGCCGTCTATAGGCATCCTCAAAGAGGACAATAGATGTGATTGCGCAGCGTGGGTGCGCCTCCGCTCCGTCTGAGTAAGTATAGACGCAGCCTAAAGCGTTGGATATGCCATTCGTTGTAAAGTGAAATGTTGGATAGCGAGGACTACCTGTACATTACAGGTTATGATAGCTTGTAACAGCCCAGAAATAAAGTGCTTCATTGTTGTTATAGTGTGTGCAAGGCATTGAAACCCTCATGAAACGTTGATGATTTGAAAGCTGTATGCGCACTATTATGATTAGCAAGAAAACTCTTGTGGATTCAATAAAGCTTATAAGATCAGTACGAAGCAGGCTTGTTTCTTACTCCGTAATCTTACATTTGAAGACCCACATAGTACTGTATGTATGTATATCTGTATTTATATAGCATCATCCAGGTACGTAGCGCTTTATAAGACACGTGACATAATATTATAACACATTGGGAATAAGCGCTTCAGACCTAAAGCAATAGGTAAGTAGTCCCTGCCCTGAAGAGCTTAGAATCTAAATTAATATTCCAGAGATGGCAAGCACCAAAATGTGTAATGGGGAGAAGTATTACTGCCGTGTACTGAAGACACAGAACTAAAGCTGGAAAGGAGCAAGCAGAAGTATTTTGTATAGGAGTGCCACGTGACTATTAGAGCGTACAGAGGTAACATTTGTCTCTGTCTTCTGTTCATTTGAATAAAGCTGTGGGGGTTTGATACTTCCCCCCCCCCCCTTCCACTGCCGCCGAAGGGGTCGCTGGGAGTTGTAGTCCTCCCTACCCAGTCCTGCTCCTTGTCTCATGGCCGGCTCTGTGGGGCCGCACGGAGCAGCGGATCAGGCCGGAGAGGCACAGAGCGGCGCCGTGCAGAGCAGCACGAGGTGAGGGAGGTGCCGGGTACAGGAGGATCTCTCCTCCGTACCCTTACCGGCGTAAGGATGGGGAGGGGTGAGGCCCGGAGAGGAGGCTTTGTGCTGAGCAGGACCCGGAGGCCAGGGAGAGAGTGAAGGGGAGGGGGAGAGCGAGAGAAGGGGAGAAGGGGAGAGGGAGAGAGGGAGAGATGAGAGAGAATCACCTGGGAAAAGTGTGTGGGGAGGATGTGTATCACATACACACACATCTGTATACTAATATTCACGTGCACACACACATCTGTAAACTCCTATTCACGTGCACACACACATCTGTATACACCTATTCACGTGCACACACACATCTGTATACTCCTATTCACGTCTGCACACACACATCTGTATACTCCTATTCACGTGCACACACACATCTGTATACTCCTATTCACGTGCACACACACATCTGTATACTCCTATTCACGTCTGCACACACACATCTGTATACTCCTATTCACGTCTGCACACACACACACACATCTGTATAATCCTATTCACGTCTGCACACACACACACACACACATCTGTATACTCCTATTCACGTCTGCACACACACACACACATCTGTATACTCCTATTCACGTCTGCACACACACACATCTGTATACTCCTATTCACGTCTGCACACACACACACATCTGTATACTCCTATTCACGTCTGCACACACACACATCTGTATACTCCTATTCACGTCTGCACACACACACATCTGTATACTCCTATTCACGTCTGCACACACAAACACATCTGTATACTCCTATTCACGTCTGCACACACAAACACATCTGTATACTCCTATTCACGTCTGCACACACAAACACATCTGTATACTCCTATTCACGTCTGCACACACACACACATCTGTATACTCCTATTCACGTCTGCACACACACACACATCTGTATACTCCTATTCACGTCTGCACACACACACACACACACACACACACACACACACACACACACACACACACACACATCTGTATACTCCTATTCACGTCTGCACACACACACACACACACACACACACACACACATCTGTATACTCCTATGCACGTCTGCACACACACACACATCTGTATACTCCTATTCACGTCTGCACACACATCTGTATACTCCTATTCACGTCTGCACACACACACATCTGTATACTACTATTCGCGTCTGCACACACACACATCTGTATACTCCTATTCACGTCTGCACACACACACATCTGTATACTCCTATTCACGTCTGCACACACACACATCTGTATACTCCTATTCACGTACATAAATATGCAGGGTATGAACTTGCTGTATTTTCAGCCGTGCCTCTTTGATTTGGAGTCAGTCTCACTGAAATTTAGCATCAATATAGACTTCAGTGTTTATTATTTATTGTTTGTTCTAGACCAGCCAATTCTTGTTGGTTGATCTCCTTGGAAACCTAGAAACATAATTTATTGGCAGCTAAGAACCACTTTCCCACTTGGTCTGCCCATTTTTCCTATCTTGGAGATTGTCATATCGGAAGTTTGTAGAGATTTAGCGGTTTTTGAAGGCCTTGCCGCGCTATAACGGTTGCAATAACGTCTGGTATGAATAGTATGGTCGATATGGATATGTTTAGGCTTAAAATACAATGACATTTTCCTATCCCAGTACAATAATTGCTAGCCTTGAACGTTTCTCTCTCCTACCCTTGAACAAGCAGTACCCCACACATGGGAATAACATGGCCACTTGAGTTCACATGCAGAGCTCTTCATCGGCATAATCCTTAGATTCCCAGTAGGACGTGCTGCAGTACAACGGGAGAAGGAGGAAGCCACTCACCAACCTCTTAAGCCCCAGTGTAGGCTGCGGCGTGTGCTACGGCTTGCGCGCCACACAGCACAGCCCTCTATGGGGCAGGCCTCTGTGGCCGTGTGTGTGTGTGTGCGCGCGTGCACGCAGCACGATGATGCGTTCGCAGGCAGGGAAGACAAGAATTTTGTCTTCCCGTGCCGCAGCCAACGGAAGTGCAGATATGCTCCGTCATGGTCGCGTCCGCGCATTTCATCGCGTCCCTACAGACCGCACAATGCGGCTTTCAACTGTGCACGTTCTGACAAGCAAGACTGGGGCCGTAGCGTTAGGCTGGGTCCATGGTACAGCAGACCGTGTGTCCGCACGCTGAACGAACAGACTGCCTTAAGGCAGTGTTTGCGTCTATGCGGCGTGCAGGCACGTACGCATGGGAGGGGGCGCGCGTTGCGCAAGAAATCAGTTGAAACTGATTTTTTGGCGCGACAGGCCAGTCACGTGAGCAGTTTGCCCAATGAGGGCGAACCAGCTCCGTGACTCCCCTCGGCACGCCCCCCACGCCAACGCTCCCTAAGGCCACGTACATTGTGCGAGCGCACGGCGCGAACAGGCCGCACCTCTATGAGGCAAGCCATAGAGCGCGTGATGAAGCGCCTCAGCATATTCAGAGACAAGAAAATTTGTTTTTTTCACACGCCGGCCGGGTCATGTGAGCGGTTCAGCCAAGGATCCACAGATCGCTCGGCCGACAGGCGTGCCATGCAACTCCGTGGCACGCGCAACGCCATGCGCTCTGTCGCGCGCCCACTATATCTGAGGCCTAAAGCGCTGTATGAAGCATGAGAAGAAGTGCAGGCAAATGCCGAAAAACAAGGGTTGTATTGTTTCTAAGGCCTTGCCCCCGCTGCCTACTACGGACGCTGCGCGAACGAGAGCCCTCCCCTCAATGGCGCCGGGCCCGCTGCGAGGAGGGGGCCGCAGCGCTCGGACGAGAGCTGCTCCTGCTCTCAATAGAAATGAGAGCAGGACTCGCGTCGAGCGATTAGGCACGCCCCTCGGCGGTTCAGCCAATGAGGGCGAACCTGCCGGGTGACGTCATGGCCGCGCCCCCGTCACTCCCCCGCCATGCCCCCCCCTGTCTCCTCCTGCAGTGAGCTGCAGACCGGGGAATCGGCTGAACGCGCCGCCAATATCGCGGGCGCGCGTTACAGCGGCGTGACCGGGGCCTTAGCCTAACCCACAGGAGAAGTTTATTTCTGCAACTATTGTTTTTGTTAGGGTATTTTGTTATTATGTCTCTGTCTCCTATCTATATCTATCCATTTGTATATTTTACACACACAGGGATGAAAAAATTAATGAACTAGCCCTCGCCCTGTCTAACACAATACAACTAGAGTTGCTATATGCATCCAGCGGCGTGGGATGCAGGATCATAAATATAAAAAAAACAATCTGGCAGCACTCAAATGTGAGTACTGATCCAGTTTGGTCTTTGCACACATAGGGATGGAAAAATCCTGGCGCATATGTTGCAGCGCAGTCCCAGGTTTTGCGGTTGCTGGTCGCGGTGGTGACTGACGTCAGTCAGCACTGCACCTCTTTGTCCAGCAGGGAGTTGAGCGAGCGTACGGCAGAGGGGGGAGAGTTGCATGCATATGGCCACCCACTCTCATTTCTGCCAGTGCAGCTAACTTGTGCAAAGGGGGAGGGAGTTGAGAACACAAAGTTTCAGGTCTGCTCTGGACCTTTCGTGTGTGTGTCTGTGTGTCTGTGTGTCTGTGTGTCTGTGTGTCTGTGTGTCTGTGTGTCTGTGTGTCTGTGTGTCTGTGTGTCTGTGTGTCGGTCTGTCTGTGTCACAGATACACTCCTGGAGAGTAGGGTGGGGGCCATGGCATTTTTATTTCCCTTAAAAGCACAGTGGCAACTGTATAATATATAATTACCGTGTTTGGGAGAAAAGCAGGGTCTCCAACATCTATACAGATGTTGCAGACATTATTGCAACCATTCCCGCAATATTTAACTGCGCATTAACACATTTTTCTGAATGTTATTTCGTATTAGCTGGTGTGATAACATCTGCTACATCTGTGTATTCCCTGTGTGTATTTTGGGAGAAGAGCAGGGTCTGCTGCTGGCCATAAAACATTCCCTGGAGATATTGATTATATCACAAACAGGATTCTGCTATCTTTTGATGTGATATGAGTTCTACATTGTGTGTCGTCATCTCATTTAACTATTTGTTATGACTTATTGTATAATAATACCACTGAAAGCATAGGATTTAGATTGCAGACCCCATAACTGCTCTTCAAATCTTTCACATTTGAGTTTAACCCATTCATATTTTCATATATATATACATATTTTTGTTTGTAAAATTCGGGGGCATGAAAATATCCCAACCTTCCATTTGCTTTATCATTACATAAGAAATCAAACAGCTCTAGATGAAAAGGTTTATAACACTAATGTACAGAAATATTTAACAATACCATTGCAAAAACTTATTTATGACCAGAACTTTAATGCCCAACTGATGATGTCTTTTAAGTTAAACTATTTTTACACCATATATTATACGGTCAGGCCTCGGATGCCGGAAAGCGCTACTTCCGTTTCAATCAAGCTGGCTTCTCTATCGGTGTGCTCCATCATGATCTCCCACAATATACAAGCAAGTGCCGATGAAGTACCTGGTACGGTACATCATGAGGGCCTCTTATGTGCTAGGGTTTATGCGGTGCAGGCGTGTCATGATGGCATTCTAAAGGTTAATTATTTTTATTTTATACATCACCTTCCAGCAGTTTGACATCAAAAATTCAATTGATTCTTATTTATTCTTTTCTAGTTGATTGATTTAAGACTTTAAGTCCACATTCAGGGAATGTTGAAATCCTAGATTTTTATTCGCCCGTTTCTCCTATGTCTCTTTATTGGTCAAACGTCACACTTTAACAAAGCGCCTTTTTATTTTTTCATCATTCGGCACAGTAAAGGGAAAAAGTCTTGACTGCAGGAGTGAGAGGGAGTTATAAGGGAGGTGGAGAGATATCAGTAGCAGAACGCAGACTGCGTATAGGAGAGGACTTGGAAATTAGGTCAGAGATGTAGAGAGGAGTGGTGTTGTGTATAGCTTTATAGGTGAGCACAAGTGTCTTGAATTTGACTCTGTAGGGTATGGGTTGCCAGTATAGTGATATGCAGTAGCGGAGGAGCAGTTATTGAGGTAAATGAGTTTGGCAGCAGCATTTAGAATAGATTGCAGATGGGAAGAGCAATTGGAAGCAGGTTGCTTAAGTCTGGATTTGATGAGTGCATGAGTAAGAATTTGGGTGGATTGTTGCGTGAGGAAGGGACGTATTTTAGCAATATTCCAGAAGTGGAAACAACATAATTTGGTGACATACTAAATGTGCGGGGCGTAGAGTCCTAGAATTACACCTAACCATCAAGCTTGCTGTATTGGTATTATAGGGGGGAGTCAGTTGTTGCAAGTGAGAAATCCAGTGTAGGTGTGGCGTTAAAAGGAGGGAATATTATACGTTCAGTTTTTTTACATGTTCATTTTTTTTATGGCGATTGGACAACCATGAGGAGATAACAGAAACATTTTTAGTGGTACCACTGGAGAGGTAAATTTGGGTATCTGCATGCAGGTGGTAGTGTAAACCGACTATTAGTTTAACAGGGAAAGAAATATAAATGGAGAAGAGTAGAGGTCCTAGACCAGATCCTTGGGGTACACCAACTGTGCGTGGGAGTGATGAGGAGGATGTGCTAGCAATGGAAACGCTAAAAGTGCATTCAGGCAGGTAAGATCTAGGCAAGGAGATGACAGAGTCTGTTCTGCTAAATTGGTCAAATTAACACTTGATTTATATTGTATGAGATATTTTAGTGCTACTTGTGCCAATTTTGTAGTACAGAGTCTTGGATGTACTACCCCATAAGGGAAACTGAATGGTGGGAATTTTGCTAATTTTGGAGATGAAAATAAAAAATGGCCTGACAGATTTGGGAAATATATATATATTTCACGCCCTGCAACACCTTCTTTCAGTGGGGTGCATTCCATGTTAAATTTACTTTACTGTGCAAGCCATAGATGGAAGTGTGTGTTTTTGTATATAACAATCTGTGACATCATCAGCTACAGCTTTAATTAGAGCTGGCTGGAATTTAGCATTGAAAAAAAAGCTGATGCTTTTTGATAGCCTATAATTAAAGATTGGTTTCTTGCTTGGATAGGATAGTATCATAGTGGGAGAGTGTCCCAGCTCCATCTGGTAAAGCATGTTCTTTTGTCCGCATTCTCTCTTTGCTACACTACGGTCCGTGGGCCACACCAGGCCCCCCACAAGATTTTATCCGGCCCGCAGAAACTTGAAAAATATATATTTTTGCTCATTATACAGCATCTTTTCTTTGTAGTTGTCACATTTCTCTTTTGTTCTGAATCATCATGCTGATTACCCCCAAAAGATCCAAATAAAACTTATTCATTCATTTATAAAATATATAAAAATATTTTTTTTTCTTTGGCCCGCGAAAATGTGTAGAATATACGATGTGTCCCTCGTACTGAAAAGTTTGGAGACCACTGTGCTATACAATAAGTACGCGACTGTAAGGTCCCCAAATATTTTGTTACTCTATTATAACTATTCTGACCACAGTGGTATTTGCCAGATCACCAGTTTGCCCTGTTAATATCCTTACATTAAAGGAAATGCAATTTGTTTCAGATCTGATGCACGTACCCCCCTCCGCCCATACTGCACTTGTCCCTCACTATGCTGCACATGCTCCTATTGTATTTTTGAAGTCTCCCATTATTTCAGCTCTGTTGGGCCTCCATAATTCCCATTGTTTAACGCCCTGTATGACACACTTATGAAACGTTGTATATTATCCCTTTTACTTTCATGCTAATTATTTTGAGTGCTGCATACATTGGTTGTGCGGTAAATTAAAAAATGCATATATTCGTGGACTTTTCGCTTTAGGAATAATTATTCATATCTGGCCAAGATTAGTGTGTTTGATTTCATCCCTTTGATATTTCCAAGCTAGGCTTGTGTTTCTGTTTTGTGTTTTGTGTTTTTAGATTTCCTTTGTGCACAGTAACGCAGAGAGGGGATGGATAATAGTTTCATTATGAATCGGTGGTACAAATGTGGTAGCAATCCTGTACCGTCATCATCTTTGTCTGTAAAGTTGCCTTGGCAGGAAGAAATGGACAGTTTAAATGTGGTTTGTAACAGTGAATAGGTTGGATATTGCAATTATTACAGGTAATTATCCTTTGACAAAGCTGGTTCACCCCCTATAAATTCTTACCTTATGCTTCTAATGCAGATTAAGTACATAACATAAAGAGAATCCCTTTGAGTGGGTGCACTCCTTCTAATAATGATTAACTTATTCTATGTATTGTATGCACTCCTATTGACTCAAAGGCAGTACTAGTTGGCATAAATAGCCATTAGTATTGTAGATATATGGTAAAAAGAGGATAGTAAATTAACTATTTAGGGAGTGGGTATAAAAATAGACTGATGGGTCCCGGCTACTCCCTAATTAGAGACTACATGCCAAAAAGACACTTTTGAAAAAATACTGTCTACATTATTCATTATATTATAAAAAAAACCTTTATTACATAAATAATTACACTCAAAAATGTAATTTGAAAAAACTAAAAGAAGATCCAGAACAATACTGATTGGATATATATAATACAATACAGCTCAGCCCCGTTATTGCGCGATCCGCTTATAACGCGGTCTGAGCATGGCTCCCGATTTTAAAAACATCTCCAAGGTGTTTTTTTTATTTTTTTATTTTTTATTATAACATTCAATGCTTTATTGCTAACGGACACACATACATACACGCACACCTCCCCCCTACACTAATAATTTACCATACCATGCAGGAATTGAACCCATGACCTTTCATACACTGGTAGTAATTCTCTAGCTGCAACACCATAGGATTGGTGTGATGCCATTGACTCTATAAACAAACTTAACTTCTACTGCACAGTACTGAAAGACTGATAGTGTATGAAGGGTCATGGTTCGATTCCTGCATGGTATGGTAAAATTATTAGTGCAGAAGGGAGGTGTGTGTATGTTTGTGTGTACAAAAGCATTGAATGTTATAATAATAATAATAATAATAATAATAATGAAAAAAAAAAAAAAACACCGGATGTGTTCCGCGCATGTGGAAGCAGCCTGATGGAGCAGGGAGAGGAGAGAGCTGCAGATGCCGGGTAAGTTCTTGCGCAGCGGCCATTTCGCTATCCCGGTTATAATGTGGTCTCATGGACCCGAGTACCGCGTTATAACGGGGTTCAGCTGTTTATCTATAGCTCAACCCCTTTACAACGCTGTGCTTGGGGTCCAAAGAATCACATTGTGATATAAGCGGATCGCGTTAGAAATAATGTACAATTGTATGCATTGTACTGTAAAGTATTAAAGACACCAATAATGGTGTTGTAAACTATTCATAAATACGGGAGCCACGCTTGCATCGCGTTCTAAGCGGATTCGTGTTTAACGGATCGCGTTATAATGGGGTTGAGCTGTATCTCTATATATCTAAAATATCTCTATATATCCATCTCTCATCCTCAATAGGATCCATTCTACTTAAATACCTTTCATTAGAAGAAAAAACAGAAGTTAATACCCCCATCTAGTATAACACTCATTATAGCAACACTGTATTTAGCCTATTGACATTGTCCTGGAAAAATAATTGCCATCTAATCGTAGCTACACTGTTTCAACACTGCTGTAGATTTGGCAGACTTAATGGAAATATATATATACAAAGTTGCTCTCAGGGAGAGAGACGCGTCCTGCAGGTACGCATAGTGTATCCTTCCTGCTTCTTAGGCCGTGCTTAGAATGCCGGCGACGGCAACGCGACGTCGCCCGAAAACAAATGCATTGTCGCTGCCGCGTGCGCTTATAGTGCGGGCGACGTCGCCGTTGCGAAAACTGGTAGCCGGCAAAGTTTGATTTTTCAAGGGCTGTCGCGCCACGTGACGGCCCTTGAACCAATCAAATTGTCGGAAACACGCGCCGCTGCCGCCCGAAATATAACTTTATATAACACCCGTCGTGTCGCCATCGACGGCACTATAGGCACAGCCTAATGGATCATGAAATGCTTGAGGCAGCGTTCTTACCTTATGCTTCTAAATAAATATGTCAACAACAAACAAAAAACCTGGAGCTTATGAGCAAAAGATGTTAAAAGGTACGGGTTAATTAATCACATTTACATTTATTTAAGGAAGCCTATTTCACTGTGACTTTTTTTACCATGACAGATTTTGCATTTAGAATACGGAGAGAGAACATTTAAAAAGATCCCATGTAGTGTAGAAATCATTGCAGTCATTGGCACAGCACGGAGGAAATAAAGCCCTCCCTGTTCATGGATTAGCACGTGGGTGCGCAAACTGGAGGGCACAACATTTTCTGTGAGGGTGGGGGGGACGCTTACTGCGGTCGCGCGCTCTTCTCCATAGCATTTAAATTAAATGCCGGGGGACTGCGTGAGGCCTATGTAATTTTCCTTACCTTGTCTCCGGCGGCTTCAGGCGACGCGTCAGAATGACAATGCAGGGCCACGTGACGTCGCGTTGCCGTCGGAGACGGGGTAAGGGGGGGGGGAGCAGGCAGCGGGGTACAGAGCAAAAAGTTTGCCCACCCCTGGTCTAGTGCTGTTCTTGCTTATTAAACAATACATTTCTTGCATGTTCATGACCGTATTGTACAGGTGGCACATGGCAAACTGTGGGAAGAGCTGCACATTGTTTTTTTTTTGTTTTTTTTATGATATATTTTTTTTCATTATGTGTAGTTTACAAGGAAGACTATTATTATTTTTCAAAGGTACGTTTGGTAGCAAACACATTTTTCTTTATTAAATGCTGTAAAGTTTTTATTTTAAAAATGTTTTGATGTAGGGTGTGTTCTTTTTTGGATACTTGTGACAATGCCGTTTTGATATATCGGATTCAGGCATACTCTGGCTGACAAATACCCCACACCTCTCACCTCAGCAAACCCAAAGTTACTAAATAGCGTTTGACAATTCTTTAAGATGTGGCCGAATGGCACAAATCTACTGATCACTTTTCTGAGGCAAGTTGCGCATGACATCTGGTAACTTCACTGGATTTCCACATAGCTGCTTTGTTTATAAAATGATACTTGCAAGCGAGCAAGCTATGATTTATTTGATGGTAACCAAAAACCTGCACTGATTTTAAAAGCTTAAAACATTTTGGAATAATTAACTTTTGCTTACTTTTATTTGTCTTTCCCCATCTATAGGTTTTTTGTAAACTTCCAGAATCTCCCCAGATGCTTTTAAAGTAAGAGCTTCATGTCATATATGATCAGTGTACTAGATAAAATCACATTATTTCTGCATTATTTAATTATTTCTAGAACATTCTAGTTTGATTGGCCATTGACTAATGGCTATGTTTCTTTTCATGCTCTGTCCTTAAATGTATGAAAAATGGTGGGCCTGGATTTAAAATTCAGCCTGTTGCATACAAAGCTTTAGTGCTGAGCTGCCACTGTGATAGAGAAACCAAGAAGAAAACATTGTTGGCTGATTCCCAGATCACTACAAACATTTGATAAGTGGCGGTGATGCACATGCCACATTCAGAGAGCTCTTCCTTTAAAGGTGCAATTCCACATAGCTGACAATTTTTTTTTGTGTAAACTGTTGTCACGGGAGACCAGGTTATTTACACCTTTTTACCGGATAATTCATTGAGCAAAACAAGGTAATGAAATAAATTGTAATTTATTCGGCAAAAATTCACTTACACAATAATACAAACAAAAAGACACACTTTGGAACTGGGGTTGAAAACTAGAGTCCTTGGTGCAGGGAATTGTATGGGAGAGGTTTACCCTGAGCAGGAATCTCTTGGAACCCAAATCGGCTTAAAGTTCCACACGCCACCGCTATGTTCTCTTCTGAGAACTTGGTCCCTCCTGACCGCGAGTTAGTCCAAATCTCCTGGAACTCAAATCGGCATAAAATCCCAGCCGCGTCCGCTGAGATCGTTTTGTAGACCTTGAGCGCAAAAGTCGTGACTTGGACTCTGGCAGGCTGGCTTTTCAGGGTTGAAATCGAAGCCGTTTGCTCTGCTATTCGTGCACAAGTAACTTTGAAAAGCCCGTCTGATTGGCTCATCGATTCTCACAGTACTCTCGGCTTCATTCACAAAACCGAGCAGCCAATCAACACGTGGGAACTTTCCCAAGCAATCAATCAGAGCCAAGCCGGCTAGAAAAGCCAGGTCAGCGGGAAATCCGAAATAGCCAAGAGACATGCACAACTTGCCACCTCTCTCCCTGGCTATCTCGATGCCACCTGCAGGGCAGGTTCCACCTGGTCTGGCAGAACAAGTGGCATCCTGGAGGACTGCCATTGATCTCCGGACCTGGTACTCCGCCTTTCCCCGCTGCCCAAATGCTATTCTCACCTCTGGGCTTCCTCTGGCTGCTTTGAACTCCAATGTTCAGCCGACTTACCAGCATCTATGGGTTTTCTGGGGCAGCCTGTTTGGACATCGGTTCCGAATGTAGAAAGCACATTACATTATTAAAGTATATTTTAGTACAATTCTGAATCTTGGGGAACAGGTGACAGAAAAGGAAAAATGTTGTAGTTTTATTTCTATCTGCCTTATTCCCCACACACTTTCCTTTGGACTCAGTCTGGACTCTGAGTCCCCCTCAACCTTATATACGGTTGGGGTGCCCACAAACCCTATACTGGTTGTGGGTCACCTTGGCACTAGCTGTGGTACCCTCCTTAATCTAGGGATTCCCTCAGCTACAGGAATACATATTTATCCCTGTGCCTCATTCTCCTTTCTGGGCTGCGCTGTGCTGAAGCAGGGTACCCTAGTGGTGAGGCGCGCCTACGTTTTCAAGGGGAGATATTGCCGGGACAATGTGCCTAAATGTATCCGAGAATCAGGCACATCCTTATAAACGGATCAGGGGTAACCAAATGGGCTTGACCTTTATTTGAGAGCCTGGTTACCCCCTCCCGTCACAGAAACCATTAAACAATCTGCTTGCTTAAACTAACCAAGCCATGATAAAGTAAAAGATTTGGTTTCTTTTGTCTATCTGGAAATCAATCCCAAATTGCGTTTCTTGGGGGCATTTCAATCTGGGAGAGTTTGTCAGTCAAATGTTTTCTTTCCCCTTAGCACACCCTGACCTTATCAGAAATCCAATAAAGATAAGGGGGAGAGAGGAAAGCCCTGGCTGTGCACTGTTATTGAACTCGCACAAAAGAGCGTTGCCATGAGAATCAAGCCCCTTCCTAGTCTTGGCTCACCATGTTTATAAACAAATGTTTTAAAACAATTTAAAGAATACTAGGTGTAATCATTCATTGTAGCAAAATCTGCCATCTCCAGATGTAACCCCACAAACATGTCACTGCCGTTAGTACACTGTGGTTGTAGGAGGGAGTACTCAATACTTATCCCCTTCAGTGCCACGCTACTTTTGGCTTTTGTGATCACCTGATTGCATCGTTACACCCAGTGAAATAAACTAAGAGGGTGGATCCCTCGACCCTCTCCATTCAGATCGCAGTCAGCACTTCAATTGCTGTAGCAGAAACTCCTGAAAAAATTCATGACTTACAATGTACATCAGAGAGCACTAATCCGAAATGTGTTATAAAAAAAAATAATCATAAAGTAACCTTGATTTCTGGTGTTCTGCTTTCGAGCTGTTTTCTTTTTAAATTGCTTTTGCATGCTTTTTTTTTCTTCTCACTACTGACTGATAGAAGTCTTATCATTTTTCCAATTTATAGTTTGTCTAATCACTAATAATAAGTTATCCCTCTTATTAGTCAAGAAGAAACATATTTTAATTGCATACCATGCTGCAGGTCTGCTAACTGTTCGTAGCAACCATTGTTTATACACTAAAATACATTGTGATGCTTTCAATGGGGTGGGGGGGGGGTTCGGTCTCCACAATCGCAGGAAGCATATCGGTTAAATCATTTAACCGCACTAGAATGGAGAATGGAAAATAATATATTGGAATTTTAATTTGAATATTTACAGTCAACTTTGTGAAGCGTTGGATACCATACTGTTTCTGCTCCCCGGGTATCTCTCTGCACGCTTTCCCTGGTCTGGACATGTTCTACTGAAGCATTGTTTATTGTCTATTTTAACATGTGATTGCAAGCGTTGTGTAATTGTTTCTTTTGGTCATGTCCGAGTTTCAGTGATGTTTGACATTTTGTCAGGAGTGCTTATTCTTGTTTACAAACCATGCCCTTCTTCAACGGTGCTGTTCCTGTTAGCATCTTCTATTTTAGTTGCAATAACGTACACACTCAACCCCTCCTACCATTTGTATTCTGTTTTTATAATTGAAGCTGACTTTAATGGTTATACTGTATGGAGGGCATACATGTGCAAGTCTGATATTTTTATTTTAAAAAAACACAAAATGAATGTGTTAGGTTAGTTACTGGCTTTACCCAAGGAAGGAAAAATGTTACAGCAATCCTAAAAATCCATATAGCAGGAATTAAGTTTATATAAAGCTCAATTATGTCCTGTTTTAAAATGAGTTCACATCAATATGTTGTAAGCTATAAAGCGGCTTCAGGATTTCATAATGAAGTATGTGAAAAAAGAATAATTCAAGTCAGTTTTTTTCCAGGGCACAATATATTTTGACAAGTGGGTAATGTGTTGAGCAAGAGGAGCCCGACTGTTTTTGAGGAGTCTTTTAACAGCCATTAAACAAATAGTTATCATGACAAACTTAATTTTTCTGTAAAACAGGTACTTTTTTGTTCCATAAAAAAATAGTGATGTTTATTCTTATTTTGGGTGGGTAAAATAGGGATTAGAACATACATTTCATGATCGTGGTAGAGTTTTATGAAGTTGCTAGATGTGTGGGGAAAATCACAGCAGAAAGTGACTTATCAGCCATGTGCCATATCCTTTAAAAGAAATGTAGCCAGGTACCCCCTGGGCTTTTAATTCCCCTGCCTAACACACAAGTCCTGGCACCAGCACAGGCCGTGTTAAGGGTTAAATCTATGCCCTGCTGCAGTAAACAGCTCCCCAGAGCAGTGATTCCCAACCTTTTTTGTTTGGAGAAACCCATGAAATATTTCGGAAAATCTGGGGGAACCCTATCTGGCTGACACATATTAGGCCGCGCTTATTGTGCTAGCGACATCGTGTGCGTTTATAGTAGGAGGAACAGGATGTCGCGACGGCTTGGTCGCGCTTGATTTTTCCAGCAACCGCAGCATGACGTCAGCGTTGCCGGCACTATAAGCGCGGCTTTAGGTTAATTTCCCACCCTCTACCCATGTATTTCTCTCGCCGCTCCGTCTCACTCACTCTCCCCCCCCCTCCCGCCTCGCATGTATTTATCTCCCCTGCGTCTCACTCTTTCTCCCTATTTTCCTCTCTCTCTCTCTCTCCTCTCTCTCCTCTCACTCGTCCCTACCTTCTGTCAATTGCCCCACTGTCACTCGATCCCACCACAAAATGCATACCAAAAAACTCAACCCCGCAATACATAATAAAAATACCCGCCCCTGCCAATACATATTAAAAATGCCCCAGCCGCCCAATACATTTTTAAAAGACCCTTACCCCCCACTCCCCAATAGATATTTTTAAAAAATCGGGCCGCACTGGTAAAATCATCATCATCATCATCATCATCATCATCATCATCATCATCATCATCATCATCATCATCATCATCATCATCATCATCATCATCATCATCATCATCATCATCATCATCATCATCATCATCATCATCATCTCTCCCCCAGCACCCCTCATCATCATCTCTCCCCCAGCACCCCTCATCATCATCTCTCCCCCAGCACCCCTCATCATCATCTCTCCCCCAGCACCCCTCATCATTCTCATCATCTCTCCCCCAGCACCCCTCATCATTCTCATCATCTCTCCCCCAGCACCCCTCATCATTCTCATCATCTCTCCCCCAGCACCCCTCATCATTCTCATCATCTCTCCCCCAGCACCCCTCATCATTCTCATCATCTCTCCCCCAGCACCCCTCATCATTCTCATCATCTCTCCCCCAGCACCCCTCATCATTCTCATCATCTCTCCCCCAGCACCCCTCATCATTCTCATCATCTCTCCCCCAGCACCCCTCATCATTCTCATCATCTCTCCCCCAGCACCCCTCATCATTCTCATCATCTCTCCCCCAGCACCCCTCATCATTCTCATCATCTCTCCCCCAGCACCCCTCATCATCATCCCCATATACCCACCCTTCTGCATCTCCCTTTCTCCCCCCCTACCTCAGGCAGAGGCGTGAAGCATGCGACTGCGGGCAGGATTCGGCTTGGGGCAGGAGGCGGCGGCGAGAACTGCACACACGCACTCGCTCGCTAGCAGCAGACACCGGAATTGCCGCACTCCTAGAGCGTGGCTGTGAGCGGGCTCTGGGTGGGGGGAGGGGTAGAGCCAGCAAAGCTGCTGCGGGTGGCTAGGCCGAACCCCTGGAACTAATGCCTAAGTACTGCCCACACCGGGGCTGAGACCTAGGATACCCTCCCCTGCTAACAAAATGGGGCTACAGCCCAAATTCAGTTGTTCTCCTGTGCTCTCCCTTAGATTGAAGAGTGTGTGTGTGTGTGTGTTCTATCCTCTCCCCACAGGGGAAGTGGGATGTATCCTGTGCTGGACCAGGGACCGGGTTTCAGGCCTTCCCTCCTGCATGGCAGTGGAAGTAACTACCCCATACTCCTCCAGGGAGTGTGAGAGTCAAGGAGAGACTCCTGGGGCCTCAAGCTCCTTGGGTTGACTCCAGGGACCACAGAGAAGAGATTGCTGTGCTATGTCAGTGTGATGTGAGGTATGCTGTGCGTCAAGAATAAAGACCACCGTTATGTTTTACTCCGGCATGAGGCTGCAGTCTTTCAGGGGGAGGGAAAGAGGTTTTCGTCAGGGAATGGAGGTGCCCCCTTCCTCCACCCCCCCAAGATAAGCGCTACAGATCCAAAAGCCTGTCATGTTTATCCCCACTAACACTGGCGGTCACTCAGAATCCTGTAAGCCTAACAGGTGAGCAGCATTACACCGGTAACCAAATCTCCCTTAGGGTGGGGGGAAAGAAGGTTACAGAAAGATAAACAGAAAATGCTCACACTCCAATAATGGTTGTGGCTGCTTTATGCCTGTTTTTTCTATTTTCAAATTATTTCTAATCTCAAATCCTAAATATACTAATAGGAACACAATGGTTCTTTTTTAATGAATAATTGTAAACAAGGGGCAAGCAGTTTTCTATCTTTACGCATTCCAGGCCTCATTTGTTGAATTGCAGGATTTGTTGTATTGTTTTAGTAGGTGCTTACACCAGGTGAAAAATTCCTGTGTTGCTGCCATCACAAAGCAGCCTAAATATTTAAGATGCTACCTGATAACTTGGGCAATAAGATGGATCAACTCGCCAGAATGGCAAAAAGTGGGCATATAGGGAAAAGGATGCATGTCATACCATTCAAACGCTTTTCTCTTCCCTGGATTACCATACCCTGGTTCTATAAATCAAACACTTGGAGAATACATACTTACAGCGAAGATAACCGCACAGTTCCAGAAAAACCAATACGAAGCATATTTTGTGATCTATATTTTTTTATAGGTACAGGAAATTGTGCTTGGATGTGAAATGTTCTGTTGGCATTTCTAGTGAGATATAGAAAGGAACCTCGCTCTAACCCCTGGTTGGTGAAAGCGTGCTGCCTAGGGAAAAGGCAATAGACCAAAAAAGTGTACCAAAGAAGGTGCACTACAGAGTCCCTTTTTAGGCGCACCGCAGACCTTTATAGTATAGACGGTCAGGTGTGAATGTAGTGAGTGTAGTGAACTTTATTAAATTGCTGTGCAAACGTGCGATAAAACAGTATATAGTAAATAGTAGAATCCTATATACTTAAATAAAAAATAGACAGCTAACGTCTATTAGAACTGCTGTTGCTTGTGGGTGTCCCCCACCCCTGTACTAGCCGCCGATTCTTAACGCGAGAAGGCTCGAATCTAGCGCATGCGCAGCTCATGTCCATTGGGTTTCTCTAAGAACGTGTAGAGCAGCGCACGATACTGATACACAGCAAACAAACCACACTTTTGCTAGGCTCTTTCTGACACAGTACAAGTATCTTAAACTGGGCTACCATGGAACATAACATTGTCAGCACCTCTTTATCTATGATTATTTAGGAGCAGGTACTCACCCTTACATCTATAGGGAACCACAAGATAGGCCCACAACACCAATAACATCACCGAGAACCACTTGGATGTGTCCCCCCAGTGTGGACACAGGTACAACACAGGTATATAAAGATCGCTCACCCCATCACTGACAACACACAGTAATCTGGAATTAAAGGGGATATCTTTTAGCGACCATCTTTTATGTGTACTAACACCAGTACCTGACTACATGTACCTACCTCTTACATAGACAAGGTGATGTGACGGAGGATAAATATCCTGTTTGGCCTGGATACCTTATAGATCAGCATTACTAGAGCTCGGTGTGATCTCTGGCGGAGTTCTAATAGACGTTAGCTGTCTATTTTTTATTTAAGTATATAGGATTCTACTATTTACTATATACTGTTTTATCGCACATTTGCACAGCAATTTAATAAAGTTCACTACACTCACTACATTCACACCTGACCGTCTATACTATAAAGGTCTGCGGTGCGCCTAAAAAGGGACTCTGTAGTGCACCTTCTTTGGTACACTTTTTTGGCATTTCTAGTGATCAAGTAATAAAGGTACGTATACTACTACACGAGACACAGAGAACATGAATCACATACTATACACCTCCTTTTAGTGGTATAATCTGGACACAATTCAGATGTTGTCCACAGAAATATGATCGGACCATAGTTTAGCATGTTTGAAATGTTTTGGGGTTCTTGAGCTTGCTGGGATATTTTGTGTTTATTTTTGAAATGTGCACCGCCATGTTTTTTGTTTTGTTTTATACCTAGTTTAGCATGTTACATTTGTATAAACGTAAGGTGCATACACAGTACATAGGTGTTTCAGTCCAATAAACTGGGAAAAGGCTGTGCTATATGCATCATGTTTGATAAATAGAAAAACATATTTTAAAAATCAGATAACCCATTTTTTATTTTCTGTTTAACAGATAAGCCAATATGAGAACATTTGAATAATTTTCACTATAAAAAGATTGTTCTGAGTCTTGGCAGTACAAGAGAATATATACCTTCATTTTGTAGGTCTTTGGCATGTGCACAGAAATAGCTGCTGTTACCTGCTGTAGAAATGAATTGTATAGATACCAGAATCTTTGCACTTGTTTTATTCTTTTGCTAAAGCTGGGGGGGTGGGGTAAACAGTAATGGGGGCAAGCCATGACCCTCCATCTGAACCCCTCTTGATTCCCCTCCTCTTCCGGTGGGATAGTGCAAGCTGATCTTAGCGGGACGGCTGATACTCCTGGGCTCCGAGTAAAGAAATCACTTCTTACCTCTCCACTTGTGCCCGTGTCAGTCTCTCGCTCCCGTCTTCGTTGATCTGGCTACTCCGCACTTCTGCACGCTCCCGACTTTAGCAATCAGGCTGCACTGCACGTCTGCAGTGAAAACTCCTTCTATTCCCCCTCCTAGGGTGCAGCCAAAGTCTGGGTATACACAATGAAGTGAAGATTGCTCCAGGGCACACACATTCAATCCAGGTGATCCTCTAGTTTGCAAAAAAAGACTGAGGTCCCAAAAAGTAGTGATTATTAATCAATTTTAATTGAGCATACAGAAAAGATGAACAGATAAAATCCTCCCACGTGTTTCACGCAGGGTCTGCGCTTTCTCAGGAGTAACAAAATAAAGGAAATGAGGACTCTAATAGGTGCTGGGTAATTAGAAGATTGCAAACAGATGAATTGAATTGCAACACCAGAAATAGATAATAATGCATAATGCAATAGAAAAAATAATAGGAAACATATAAAGATGGAGATCAATACACACAATAACATGCACTAATGGATAGAGTAACTAAAGATTGATACGTTTGAAAAAAAAATATATGTATCCCATTGTGTGATTCTAACACAAGAATCTAGCATTAATTATAATTAGAAACTCAAATCCATGTGACTGAACTGGAAAATATCAAATCATTATATAAAATCTTAAATTGCACACTACCGTCACATGCGGGTGGATCCACATTAAATACATTAATCCACAGACATATGACATACAGGTGATAACCACACCTTACAAAACAATATTGGAGAAAAACTGGAATGAATACATAATGTATAGGAATAGATATTCAGAAAACAGACTTCATAATGCAAGATATCCCAAGCTTCACCCCAGAATGGAAAAAGAAAAAAAAGAAAAATTGCTAACCCATAATATAGTATCCATTTGCTTCTACGCATACAGAGATAAGGATACATATAGTCATGATCCTCCTAACATGATCATCAATATCTAATAAGATAACCAAAGTATTACCTAATGTATCCATATAAAACCAGAGTCCTGATACAATAACAATTGGATGCGAACTGACATGAAACTAAATACCAATGCTTAACATAATATTTGAGACACAGGCAGACCCACCAAAACGGTCTATTTCTAGAATAAAGATGTATCATTAGGACAGAGTGGATGGGACTCCGCATCAGAGGAAGCAGTTGAGATCCCACTTAGTTCAGTCCAGCCGGTTGAAGTGTCCCCAGAGTGAAGTTCCAAAAGGCCTCCCTATGATGCAAAGTCCTGGATCTATCCCCACCCCTCCTTGGAGTAGGAAGACATCTTTTTTTGCAAACTAAAGGATCACCTGGATTGAATGTGTGTGTCCTGGAGCAATTTTCACTTCAACGATATAAAAGCAGCCTCCTAAAGGGATGGGTACAAATAGGCTTTTGGGATCCATCACATTGTTTGCCCAGTTTACATTTATAGATGTGAAAACTTGTACTGTACAGTACCTTGTAGTCTGAAAGATTTGTGTAGTTTTGCTTTATCTCGAGAGAACACAAATCTTGCTAACACCAGCTGCCCTGCTTGAGTTTTCGTCTGGTCCATTTATAGTAGACCTTAAACAAAAGAACCTGGGGGGCGTGTCGGTGACGTCGACGGAGATGGTTGTATGAGAGGAGAGCTCCACAGACCCTCGTGAATAAACTTAATCAGAAGAGCTTTTTCCCAAAACTTTTTTGCCCGAAAATACTACCGCTGGATTGCTGAACCTCCAGCCATGTCTAACAAGCCGAAACCTCAATCAGGCCAAGGGGTCTCAATGTTTTTTTTTCTCCCCCGCAGCGGAGCTCCTATGCGGGACCAAGGAACCAAGATGGCGCCGCTTCATCCAGCGCACACGGCCCCAAGCAACCGGCAATGGGTCGGGACTGGCCCGACGAGAATGTAAGCCCTGAGGAGGGGGTCACCCGTTCTTACATGGAAGAACTAATGGCCTCAATACACGAAAAACTATATAATTCATTGCAAGACGATTTAAAAGCTGTAGCGGCAGAACTTAAACAGGAAATGGCAGGCCTGACTGAACACACCACTGAACGGGAGCACAAAAGGGAGGAGTAACTACAACTACAGGCGGCAGCAGACAATGAAATTTCCCGGTTGGGGATGGAGATCAACTGTTTGAAAGATGCCCAGGAGGACCAAGGCAACCGGGACAGGCGGCAGAATATAAGAATCCGCGGTGTCCCAGAAACGGTTCTCCCTGGCCATCTCCAGGCATATCTGCAGGAATTTTTCGCGACGGTTTGCGGCGACCTGGATGACAAAGACCTAGAAATGGACAGAGCTCATCGTGCGCTGGGTCCGAGGTCGGACAACCCAAAGCGCAGGAGGGACGTGATCGTCCGGCTCCACAGGTATTCTACTAAAGAAAAGATCATTGAGGCCTGCCGCGAAAAAGAACCCATCCACTTCAGGGAAGACCCTCTCCAGGTCTATAGTGATCTATAGTGATCTATCCAAGGGCACGATTAATCGCCGCAGAAAATTAAGACCATTGACCCTCCTCCTGCGGGACAATGAAATAAAGTGCAAATGGGGGTTCCTGTTCAAGCTCACCGCTAACAAGAACGGAAGATACATCAGCATCAGATACCCCGAGGAGATGGCGCAGTTTGCTCGCGCGCTGGGACTAGACCCTCCACATCTTGGAACACTGAGACCTCACACCCCCAGAGATCGGAGAACGAAGACGCATCGGAGAGGCTGGCTGTCCTCAGACAGCTGAAAAATAAATAAAGGCTTTTTCTTCTTTTTTTTTTTTCCCTCCACTTACCGCTCAGCCCTGTTGGCTGTTGTTACCGGCTGGAGCGCGAAAGCACCGGATGACGAACCCAGATGAGACTCCAGGGAGGAGTCGTGGATCGACACTGTGGCCATCTGGTCCCTCGGCGGAGGATCCGCCGGGTGTCGCAAGCCAACTTTTACAACCCAGAGGTTCACCTGGGCGGATGGAGAGTTCCGAGACCCTGCGATGCTGAGTCGGGGAGCTGTCGATCATGGAGCCCCTTTTCCCCCCCTCCCTCCCTCTCTTCGGTGCTTTGGTCTGCCCTCGGCCGAGTGGCAGCGGATGTTGATACCCGGGGTGTGCCGATGAAGAGGGAGTGCGGGACATAGCTGGTCTGTCCAGGAGACGGGGGCCATGGAGGTTTTTCTTTATTTCCAGAGGGGAGGAGGGGTTGGTGGGTTGGAGGCTCTCTCACTTCTGTCCCGGCAAGAGAGGAGACCCCCCCTCCGCGGCCTGGAGAGGCAGCTTGATGTTTTTGGGAGCCCGTGTTTCCCCTCTCTATGGGGGTCGGCCGATACAAGAGGCCCCAGACACAACCCTCCTCCACTTTCCGTTGCGATCTGCAGATCCTCGGCCATCTGAGGTCCCGGTATATTGATCTGCCTATTCGAACCCTGGTCCCGGGCCGCAAAGGAACTCCCTGGGAAGAGAACTGCTGGGCCTGAACCTCAGACGAGACTTGCGCTCCTAAGGTTTTTTCTAGGATATAAGTGGAACCAAGTTAGCAGTTATGGGCACTTATAGACATATGTTTCAACTGATATGTATATTAATCGGCGTTAGATTAACAGTGGTGGGCATCCTTAGGTGCGAGTTATGGTTAATTTGTATAGTTAATGTTTTTGGCAATGTTTAAAAAAAAAAAAAGTTCCTCATACTTTAAGTATTTGGGAGTAAATGTATCGAGGAACTACCAGTCTTTATAACAACACAATTACCCGACCCTTTACAGGAAAATTAAAAACGATCTGGATAAGTGGGAAGGCTACCAGATCTCATGGATCGGGAGAATGATCTCGGTCAAAATGAATATACTCCCCAGATTATTATATTTTTTCCAGACACTCCCAGTCCGTGTGCCCGGCTCGGAATTGAAAAATATCCAGAAAGGGCTGTTTCATTTTATTTGGCAGGGCAAAAGACCCAGGATTGCTAGATCAGTTCTGTTGTCATCAAGAGCGAGGGGAGGTTTAGGAGTCCCAGATATCGCAAGATATTACCAAGCTGCTCAATTAAGACAAGCAGTGGTATGCAATTCCAACCTGGGTCAATATTGCTGGTTAGACATAGTCACACCATGCCAAAAAACCTTCTCTGCCAACCTGCCTTTGGACCTTGAATAGAGATGACATGCAAACACGTACATTTAAATTGGGTGCGATGAGGCATACCTGGGAGGTTTGGATGAAATCCAAACTCAAATTCAAGCTCACGACCAGTAATTCGCAACTCGCCCCAATTTTCAATAACCCGAAATTCTCCCCTGGTTGTGAATCTAAACAATTCGATCAATTTAAATCAAAGGGTATCAGGGCAGTCGCCGACTTATTGAGCCTAGGAAAGTTTCTGAGTTACCAAGGATTAAGAACCAAATATGAAATTTCCGACCTGGATGTGTTCAAATATCTCCAAATTCGGCACTTCACGCAGAAAATTTCACCGAAATTAGAATTCCCCTCCCTCACTAATTTTGAGAAGCTGTGCCGCAACACTGCTCATCAAAAAGGTCTAATAACTAAAATTGATGCTGAAATGGAGATGTCCGCAGACCCTCCTGTTCATGAGTATATGCTCAAATGGGCAGCTGAATTGAACATAGTTATAGACAGAGAGGATTGGGCAAATATATGGTAGTCGGCCTCAGGAACTTCCATATGAACCACAACGAAGGAAAATATTTACAAAATATTATTCCACTGGTATCTTTCCCCAGTGAGAATAAGACAAATCTACCCTCTGGCCTCCGATCAGTGCTGGAGAGGCTGTGGACAAAAGGGAGACATGGCCCACATTTGGTGGACATGTCCAGAGATTCAGAAATATTGGCTTAATGTACAAACAACGATAAAAGAGGTCACGGACCTCACAATACCCATTGATCCACTGACCTACTTGCTGGCCAGGCCAATGG
The DNA here is from genome assembly GCF_040206685.1 of Ascaphus truei. Classification (NCBI taxonomy): domain Eukaryota; kingdom Metazoa; phylum Chordata; class Amphibia; order Anura; family Ascaphidae; genus Ascaphus; species Ascaphus truei. Next base: position 155,904,470 of record NC_134484.1, read on the forward strand.
AGAACATTGACCGACCAGTAAGGAAATTAATTTCCTTCATTATTACAGCGGCTAGGTGTGCAGTGGTGGCCTCCTGGAAGAAGGTATCGGCCCCCTACAAGCAAATGGTAAAAAAAAAGTATTAATGAAGTAATGCTCATGGAAAAACTGTCAGCTTTTCTAAAAAGATCTACAACAGCTTTCTATCAAATCTGGGAACCATGGTTGATCTCACAAATAAGGTAGGACCGCCCCAATTGAAAGAGGAGGCGATTCGGGCCACCGAGACGATGGAGGTTAGGTTAGTGTCTGTGGTGGGGTTGGGCCACCCCCCCTTCTTTTCCCTCGGTCACTCCCCTCCCCTTCTTCTCCCCCCCCCCCTCCCTCTCCTGCCCCGTCCTCTCTTCTCCTTTTTTTTTTCTCTTTTTTTTTTGTTCTCTCCTTGTCTCTCGTTTTCCGGTCCATTAAGTGGACCAGAGGCCTCGTCATAAAAGGTGAGGGACTGTTCTGTCCTACTCTATTTTCTTAAATCTAAAAAGTATGAAACTCTGTATTAGGCTAAGGATAAAGTACCATGTTTGTGTAATGTAAATTTGCCTAATAAAAAAATTTGAAACAAAAAAACCCCAAAAGAACCTAAGTAAATTAATGCGTGTTGCATGTTTGAGGTGTAATATAGGTGATTGACATAATTAAAAAAAAACAAATCCTACAAGTATTTTAAATATACATTTTTGGAATTATTAATGTGCCTACAAAAAAACAAAACATATTTATATACCAAGACTGTTTGTAAACTGTTCTCTAGGCAGATACACTGTGATTCCAGACTTTCTTCCCATTTGATGTTTTGTTAAACTAATTATGTTGCCTTTATTTTCCAAAGTGATAATGGGGAAGAACAATAACTACTAGTATAAGTTTTTGTAGAAAAATAGAAACACGTTAATTTTTTATACCAAAAGCAAGGAAGTGAAAAGTTAACTTCAAATTTTAATCTTTTCTTTTACAGCAGCCCCCCTCTTCTCCCCCCTCCCCCCCCGCTCAGCCCCGGCGTCATGTGATGTCATGTTGCCCCCCAGTTGGCGCACCCCTGGCCTACACTACCTGCACTCCTATTAATCGTGTTGCTGCAAGGAAAGACAAAATTCTTGTCTTCCCTGCCAGCGGTCGTGTCATTGTGCTTTGCGCGTTCACACACACGGCGACTGGGGCCTGCCCCCATAGAGGGCTGTGCTCTGGTGTTGCGCGCGCTGCAGTGGCCACCAGGGACTCGGCCTAAGTGACAGGTTTGCAGATCCTACGCTTGTTTCAAAACGGTGAATATAGTGCCACTTGCCTGTGGAGAATACCTTTTAGCTATGCCTAAATATATAACAGTAATATCCTATATTGCCCTCATGTAAAATAAGGGAATGTGTTAGTGTCGGGCTTAGTTAAATGGTGTACAGAGAGGGGTAATTGAACCCTGCTGGCTTTTCTGCATGCATGTTCACTGATTCATTCAGATAACATCGTCAAGTAACCAATGCGGCACAAATTATTTTATTGATGCATTATTTTAAGACACTTATTTTATGCTTTCTGGAGCTGTTGGTACTGTATCTGTGTTTACCATGTTGCATGACTGAGATTTGCGTTTTATGTTCAGTTGGAAGAAACTTACCTCGTTGTATGAGTACCAGGGAAACCAGTGTACTTATAGCAGCAATCTCTCCCCTCCCTCCCTATTTTTAGCCCATGTTTTTTTTCTTCCATGATTGGTACTGTGAGATCCACCATCACTGAACCGTGCTATCATCACTAGCGGACCTGTTGATTCCTGAGATACTGATGACTGAAATGACTGATCTTTTAAAACTCCCTGCAGGGAAAAAAATGGCTGTCAAATCGTGCAAGTCCCGCGGGTCAATAGGGAGCCACAACATCTTCTATTGCGGCTTCCTATTGGACGGCAATTTAAATCGCCAGCAAAAACACAGGCACAGTAACTTCACTTGTGATTTGAGTCGGGTGTTCCCCCTGAATGCGGTTCAGCTCTGGATGCCTCCGGTTCCAATGATATATACATTAGAAAAATTATTACTACAGGGAGTCCTCGCTTTTCCGACAGAATGTGTCCCGCAAACCGGCGTTTGATGCAGGACAGTCAAAGCGTGACCCATAATAACCGGCAGCAGTTTCCTTCGGATACGCGAAAACTGCGGCGGATAATGAGTTTTTGAACTGCATTATGCGCCGACGGAAAGCGGAACATCGGAAAGCGAGTACTACCTGTATTTAAATTTTGTTGTAAGAATTGAAGTGTGGATTCTTTATATAAGTTTGGAATTTGTTTGGAGGGTTGCTGCTTATGGATACTTATTGGTTGTGATAAAAGCAGTTTATGATTTAAAAAAACTAGAACTAGGATATTAACAAAGAACATCAAATATTTTTTTCTCTTACTTTGTTCATCTACCACTTCATGTGCAGCAGCTGTTCGAACAATAGGCTAAGGTTGATGAGGCTGTTTGATCTTGGGTGGGTATGACGTGCCTTCAATAGTATTATCATTTGTGATGCAGGGACAAGTAGAGTGGGCTGATTCACATACAGTCATTTGGCTGTTGTGATGTATACAGTCATTATTCTGCTACTACTTCAGCTACCCAACGATTGAGTTAATATTGAATCAAACTTAGTCTGGTTTTCAATAGCAACCATTGCTGTTTACCATTACTCACATTTTTTACTTTTATTTATGTATTAGTTGCAAAACAGTGAATTGTTGTAAATGTTCAACCTTTGGAACTCGCCCTGCCTCATTAGACATGATGTATTGGGCTTCTCTGCCATGTAATCACAGGAACCACTCAAGTCATAAATGAATATTCAAAATCACGCTCCTATTCACTTCCTCGTGCCCAGATTCAGAAATGAGTTCATTAGCAAGATGTGATGCATTGTAAAGGCTCATTTACATGTTATTACCCAGAATCCCTGGCTGCAGTGGAATCCCCTCTATTCTGTGCCAAAATTATTATTATTATTATTTTTTAAACTGCTTTCAAACAGTGTGTTCTCGGAAGCTGAACTAAAATAAGAAAAGGTGGGGCTGTTCCATCCTACCCCCCTATCAAACTAAGGGTGGGGTGAATTCTCACCACGATAACGATATATTGAGATACATTTGTTAAAATTAAAGACCGAAAATGTTCTATTAAATCTAAATAAACTGTTTTCTCAAAATACATTTTCTTTAGATTTTATTAGAACAAAGAGACCTTCATTCCCAAACCCTTTCCATGTCTGCACTTAACCTTTTCTCCCCTACACTGCTCCCATCACACAGACATCCCCTTCATTCATCCACCCCTCATCCCATCACTATCACCCGAGATACTCCCATTTAATAACACATTTTCCACTTGTAAAGTGTTAATATATTTGTTACGGGAGACCAGGACAAACACACCAGGTATCAACTCGCCTGACAGGATAACAAGGTTAATAAAAGTGAATTTATTTGAAAATAACATCTACAACTGTCAATACAGAAATACACACTCCCAACTGGGTTACTGGGGAATTCCCTGCACGTCTAGGTGCAGGGACCTCCATGAGGGGATTTTCCCAGTTCTTCTCCCACTCCGCAACAGCCAAAAACATAGAACTGATCTTCAGGCCTGGAACCGGCACTGGTACTCTAATTATGAAATAGCCACAGAACTAACTAGGGGCCTCCCTCCCCACCTTTTATACCCCATGCCACAACATGGTTACATGAAGGGAGTGTTAAGGCCAGATGCTAGCCCCTGATTAGTGGGTGAAAATGCAACATAACTTTGGTTACATAAAGAGCTACATGGCAAGGTCACAGGCAACTTGCAACATTTCTCCTGAACACAAATGCATTACTGACAGCTAAGGGCAATGGTGGGCTAAACCTTTATTCAAAGCAGGCAAATCTACCCCTACCGTTACACCCACTTAAGAGGAGGGCTCTAGGGTAGCAACCCCAACGGGTTGATCAACAAGCATGACGCTTGAAGATCAGAGCTTAGCCGGCCCAGATCGTCCTTCCGGGAAAGTTAATTGCCATTGCTGTGCTCACTCCCCTTCTTGTGCTGTATGGTGAAGTCATACTCCTGTAGGGCCAGACTCCACTGTGGCAGCTTGGCATTATGCAGTGAGACCTGCTGCAACCAGCTCAGGGGACTGTGGTCCGTAATGACCATAAAAGGGCGGCCATACACATGTGGCTGGAGTTTCCGGAGGGCCCGTACTATGGCCAAGCACTCCTTGATCGTAGCATAAGCAGTCTCCTGATCTAGTAACTTGCACTGCACAGGTACCAAAGTTAGAGGCACTGGTCTGAATCAGGAACCGCTTGTCATAGTCGGGAGCTGCCAGGATCGGAGTACTTGCCAGGGCAGCCTTGAGGCCGGAGAAGGCACTCTCATACTCCAGTTACCAGGTTACAGTGCGAAGGAGCCACTTTTTAGTCAGGGTTTTGGCTAGGGCACTGTAGTGAGGTACAAACTTGCGGTAATACCTGGCAGTCCCCAGAAATGCTAGCACCTGACTCTTGGTCTTGGGAACCAGCCACCCCACAATGGCTTCCACCTTGGCGGGCTCAGGCTTGAGATGCCCCCCGCCTACCATGTGCCCGAGGTATAAAACCTCTGCTATCCCTATTTTGCACTTGGCTGGCTTTAGCGTAAGGCCGGCCTTCTGGGTGGGGGCTAGGACCGCAGCTACATGGGTAAGGTGATCAGCCCAAGAGTTACTAAATACGCCAGGTCGTCTAAGTATGCCCAGGCATAACCCTGTATTCCCTCCAGCAGGTGATTTGACCAGACCAAAAATTCATACAAGCCACTCAGGGCGTAATGAAGGCTGACTTCTCCTGGGTCAATGGGACCTGCCAGTACTCCCGGCTCAGATCCATGGTGGTCAGTTACCTTGCGCCGGCGAACTCGTCTAACAGCTCATCCATCCGGGGCATGGGATAGGCATCTGACACAGTCTGAGCATTTAACTGCCGGTAGTCCACACAGAATACCGTAGGTTCTGTCCTTTTTGGGGACAAGGACCACAGGCGAGGCCCAGGGACTCTGCTACCTGGTGATCACCCCATCTCCAACATCTCTGCAATTTCCTTCTCCATGCTCCGCTTCACCTCCACAAAAACTCGTTAAGCGGACTTATGGAGGGGCCTCTGGCCACCAATGTTGACAGGATGATCAGTTAGGTGAGTCTGTTCTGGCTTGTCCGCTAACAGACCCCATACCTTCCTAACAACCCTTGCTCCTGCTCCTGTTGGGGAGCGGCAAACTGGGACCTGATGTCTACCGCCACCCGTGGGAATGGTTCCCTGACCACTACCGGTAGCGACCTCGGGGGGGCCTTCACTTGATCGGCTTGCCGCATCACTCGCCAGCAGGTATAACAAGTGCGGCAGAACGCCTATGCTTTCCGAGATACCCCCGGCCAGTTGGAACTCTGAGTCAGCCTGGCTCTCGTACGGGTAACCCCCTGGAGCCCCACTCGCGGGATCACATGTGCTAAGTGTAGCAACTGCCCGGTACTTATACCACCAACTGACATTTGGCTGTCCATGGTCTGTCCGTAGCTGTAGGGCTTTTTCCAGGTATAGGAGTCCATGGCACCACATGATCCGCTCAGATCCGGGCTCGGGTGATGGTTCAGCAACACATTGCCTCATTCTCTCCAAGCTCGGGTCCGTCCGTACGACATTGAATGCCTGACTCTGCTCCTGTCAACTGGCCCTAGTCATACAGTCAGAGATATCAGTCACAGTCAAGGCGGGCTCCGCTCATCTCACCTGGTCAACCTCCTCCGGAACGTCTATGACTGGAGGCTCCAAGGAGCGATGGATTCAGGGTTGGGACCCTGAGCAAAAGCTTATGCTGGGTTGGGATCCCGGCGACTTTGGTTTCGAGTCACTGTGGGCACAGCTACGGCATCGTCCTGATAGCTGCAACAGAGCCGACCCAGGTCATTGTACAGCAGCATTGAAGTCGGGCAATTTGCCCGCATCACGGATGCCTTGGCCTGTGCCTCAATTTAGGAACACACGGGATACTTGGAGGGATTTGCTGCCCCATCTGCTAGTCACCCTCATCCCCTCCCTGGGTAAAAGGTGCTCTGACCCAATCATATCAGGCTGAATCAGAGTAACAGCAGTGCCAGAATCCAGCATAATGGCGGTCATCCGGTCCCAATCGTTCACCGGTTGGAGGTGCTTGATCTGGGTTGGTTGTTGCGACTGGCATTGGGAACGTAGGTGTGGGTGCTGGGTCATTTGGGCTGCCTATCCAGCCACAGCCCGTGCTGCTGAGGTACATTGCCCAACCCCTGCACTCTTGGGACAGTCACATTTCATGTGCCCCATCTGGTTGCACTTGAAGAACTACCGATATGGGCAAACTCGGGGGGGGGGGTGAGGGGGGGGCACCAGATGCTGGGGCTGCTGTGGCTGGCCACCAGGAGCTTGCGCTGCTTTGGCCGGGATCAGGCTGTCGGGCCGGAAAGGCACTGCAAGGTTAAGGAACACTGGGGGCCTTCTTCGGAGTTTGGGACATTTGGCCACAAAGTCATCTGCCAAGGCATCCGCTTGCCTCACGCTGGCTGGTTTGCGGTCATGACCCACTCGCACCTCGGGCAAGCATTTTGGCAGGATTTTTCAACAATCAAGAATTGTCAAAATCTGTGTTTAATTAATTTTAAAAAATGTCATAAAGGGTGGAAGTGATGGAAACAGTGTAGGGGAGAAAGGGTGTGAAGAGCAGACATCGAACAGGGGGGGGGGCAGTTAAAGGGTCCCAGTTGATATTAAGCATGGTTGAGTGCCCCAAGGGAGGGGGGTAAAGAGGGGAGGGGGTTTAGTGACCGAGGGTGAGAGGAAGGGGTTATGTCCCATGGGTGGGGGGGGAGATGAGACAAAGGTGTTTAGGGTCCCAGGGAGGAAGGCATTAAAGGCCCCAGGGGGAGATCGAGAACGGGGTTAAGTGAACCATGGGAGGGTGAGGAAAGGGATAAATGCCCCAGAGGGGAGGGGGTTAAAGGTCTGGGGGTAGAGGGACAGGTTAAGTGCCCCAGGAGGAAGAGGGTTAACAAAAGGAAACTGCAGAGTTCCTACCTTTCACTGCTTTCGGCTGCTCTGATGCTCTCTCCCTATGCTGCCAGAAGCTCTCCGTCGGAATTGGCATTCAGAGGCAGGGAGGGACACTCGTGGAGAGAGAGACAGCACAGCGGCAGCGGCAAAGCTGCTCTCGCTGAACTGGCATCCCGAAATATCGCGACCATAGAATCTCCCTGTGTGCAGATATGGGAGTTTGTTATGGTGATATTTTTGTATGTTACCCAAACCTAATCAGACACTTGTTCTTTTCTTTATACTCGGAGGAAAAAATACTCTGCTCTGGATTCCTTCTTGGATCACAAAACCCCAGCAAGCTCTTTTTGGGAACCCCTGAGCCCCCACAAAATATATATATATGTAGATGTGTCAAAAAGGAGTGTTATTGAGTGTGGCATATGTATACAACAGACGACAGAGAAGCCCAATGCTACCTCCAACATGACAAAAATACACAGTAACATACTTATATATTCTCTTGAAAAAGGGTCATTTAATAGAGGTATATTAGTATTTTATCTGATAGTGTTAGGACTTGCGAACAGGGTCTGGTCGTTGCTCGCAAGCTTACAATGCTTTGGTCAAAGGGTTAAACTAAATGACCCTTTTTCAAGAGAATATATAAGTATTTTACTGTATTTTTGTCTTGTTGGATGTAGCATTGGGCTTCTCTGTCATCTGTTCCTTATTGGATCCCCTGGATCACCTGACCATCCGTGATAATGCTCACTTCCCCGAAACGTTGCCCCCCCACCCCCTTTTTTTTTCTTTCTTGTTTTTAGTAGATGCCCCACAGAGTTATTTCCACTTTTTGGTAGTGGACAGCTTTCCTTTTGTGTTTTTTTTTTTGTTTGTTTTTTGTCTTATCCATGTTTCATTTAATTTCCTTCCCCTCCCTCTTCCTTTTTTTTCTCCCTATTTTGTGCGCACTTTTCCCCCTGCCTCTTCCATTATTTCCTACAGTGGTGTGTAAGTATAATTCTTTTTGGATTCATGTACTCTGTTTATGCTTGTGCAGACTTACGATTGAAGTTATGGATATGTGTAATCCTTTGTACTATGCACATGTACTTTTTATGCATGTGTAATTAAAATCATTATTTTTTTTTTTTTCATTTATTGATATTCTCAACAACAAAAAATTGAGATCCATTTGCGTCTGATTTTTTTTTTGTCCTACCAAGGACATTGTTTATTGAAATGTTTAGTTGGGGCAATACGGAGAGGGAGTGGTTCAGTGAGTAAAGACACTGACTGGCACAGGGGAGTCTGGTTCAATTCCCGGTGCCGGCTCCTTGTGACCTTGGGCAAGTCACTTTATCTCCCTGTGCTTAAGGCACCAAAAACATAGATTGTAAGATCCACGGGGCAGGGACCCATGCCTGCAAAATGTCTCTGTAAAGTGCTGCGTAAAACTAGCTAAAGAACATGCTAAATAAAAATAGTTTTTTGGTACAGATATAGTAGAATAATATTTGTGGAGTATAAATTAGGCTGTTGTGATTTTGTTCTTATGTTACGCAATTTATGTATGCTATGTTACTTTTATGTTTGATCAAACGTTTGGGGGCAGGTCCTCAGAAGTCCATGAATGTTTCGTTAAGTGCTAGCAGCATCTTCAAAGCTCCGTAACGATGTATTAAGTTCTGTATTTAGCCGTAACGAACCCCTGTAACGGATGTTCGTGCTAATGATCTGCAAAAGAGGTCATTGCTAAAGGTGGTGTTACACCCAACTCACAACCAGACCCATAACTAGGTATTTTAAAGGGTTTGGATAAGTGTAATACTGTCTCTTTCTTAAACTTTTTTTTTTTTCTTTCTTTTTTTTAAATTAAACACATATTCAAGGTCTGCATGGAAGTAACGCCACCTTTGGGTAAGACCGGTTTAACGCCATGAGATTTGAAGCTAACACAAGGCAGTGCTAACTTCATATGGTGTTAAGCCTATGCTAACAAGATCACAAACCGCTGTTGGTTTTGTGTGGATTCCTGTTAAACTCCGGGAAGATAATGGACGTTACCTATTTAGGTAACGTCATGTTAATAGCCCAGGTCTAATGAATTTCTGAGGATCTACCACATGGAAATCTCTTTAATATTTTTTTTACAATGGTAATATTAATTACTAGGAAATGGCGATTGTATGCTTTTGACTTTTTCTACGTCTTTATTTCCCATAAAAACAGAGATGACATTGAAAATACTCAACAAGCCATACGTACAGAGTTTGCTTCAAGCTAAAGCCCATCACCACAGGTGAAAAAATGCACTTGTCATTGACATGGGGTAAGTGCATTTTTCATTGTGGCGAAAGGTGAAAATACACTGACTGTCCGCTGATGTGTGTGTGTGGTGTGTGTGTGTGTGTGTGTATCTATCTATATATATAGATAGATACACACACACACACACACACACACACATCTCTGCAAGAGTTGTTGCCCATGTCTGCTGTCAACTGCTCAGCATCTCCCCCTCGCCCTTCATGCCGCGGCCTGTGTTCCTCCTCACTTCCTTCCATTCATGCTTCTCAAGTTTACAAAACTGGAAGGGGCTGAGAGGCACCTCGGATCATTACTTTGAGTGGAGAGAGGGAGGAAAGAGATGAATGGCTGATGCACTGCACACTCTGGAAGCGGTTTCAGCTTGGCTTTTTCACATTTAGAGTACTCTTAAATATATGCTGGTCTCTTCATAACAGATATGGTTAAGAGTGTAACTCTCCCCCCCTTACTGTTAAAATACATAGTTTTTGAAGTGAAACTTCTTTCGTGGCACCTAGTCCTGATAGAGCAAAACTGGATAGATGGGGGGCGAAATGTGAAACGGAAGTGACGTCACCTAATGGACGCCGCTCCGCTCACACGTCCCCTGTCCCTTGTCACATGCGGCGGTGGCGACAGCCGCCGGCGCCGCTCCTAATCGCCGCCGCACCCCCACACACACACCCCCCCACACACACCCCCCCACACACCCGGCTGCTGACATATGCGGCGCGCCGCCGCTCCTAACGGCCCAACTGTTCCACGACCGCTGCCATGCCGCGCATGCGCAGTTGTGATGGCGCCGCTGACGGACGACACACATGCGCAGAAGCGGCTGGCAGCGGCGTCGTCCCACCCACACGCTCCTCACGGCGCCATTCAGCCTTCCACTGCCGCGGGCGGTCGCGGGACTCTTGCGCCCGCAGGAAGCTGTGGCACACGGCGCAAACCCGGGCGCAACCCGCGCGGCACAGGGCCTTGGTCACTCATGCCCGTGCCAGGCGCATGTACCCCGCGGGAGGTGTGTGTGCGCAGATTGCGTGCGGGGTGTGTGTGTGCAGATTGCGTGCGGGGTGTGTGTCTCTGGGTGTGTGTCTGTGTGTGTGCGCGCGCGCTCAGAATTTGCATAAGGGGGGGGGGAGAGGTGGTGCGCAATGTTACACCCCGCCCCTGGCTCCAGTTGGACACATACACACTGACTGACCCACCCACACCCCCCCGCACACTGACTGACCCACCCATACCCCCCCGCACACTGACTGACCCACCCATACCCCCCCGCACACTGACTGACCCACCCATACCCCCCCGCACACTGACTGACCCACCCACACCCCCCCGCACACTGACTGACCCCCCCACACCTCCCCGCACACTGACTGACCCACCCACACCCCCCCGCACACTGACTGACCCACCCCCCCCGCACACTGACTGACCCACCCACCCCCCCCGCACACTGACTGATCCACCCCCCCCCGCACACTGACTGACCCCCCCCCCCCCCCCCCGCACACTGACTGACCCCCCCCCCCCCCCGCACACTGACTGACCCATGCACCCCCCCCGCACACTGACTGACCCATGCACACTGACTGACCCACCCACCCCCCCGCACACTGACTGACCCACCCCCCCCCCCGCACACTGACTGACCCACCCACCCCCCCCCCCGCACACTGACTGACCCACCCACCCCCCGCACACACCCCCGCACACTGACTGACCCACCCACCCCCCCGCACACTGACTGACCCCCCCACCCCCCCCGCACACTGACTGAAGCACACTGACTGACCCACGCACCCCCCCGCACACTGACTGACCCACCCACACACCCCCGCACACTGACTGACCCACCCATACCCCCCCGCACACTGACTGACCCACCCACACACCCCCGCACACTGACTGACCCACCCACACCCCCCCGCACACTGACTGACCCCCCCACACCTCCCCGCACACTGACTGACCCACCCACACCCCCCCGCACACTGACTCACCCACCCCCCCCCCGCACACTGACTGACCCACCCACCCCCCCCCGCACACTGACTGACCCACCCACCCCCCCCGCACACTGACTGACCCACCAACCCCCCCCCCGCACACTGACTGACCTACCCACCCCCGCACACTGACTGACCCACCCACCCCCCCACACACTGACTAACCCACCCACCCCCCGCACACTGACTGACCCACCCACACCCCCCCACACACTGACTGACCCACCCACCCCCCCGCACACTGACTGACCCCCCCACCCCCCCCGCACACTGACTGACCCACGCACCCCCCCCGCACACTGACTGACCCACCCACACCCCCCCGCACACTGACTGACCCACCCACACACCCCCGCACACTGACTGACCCACCCAAACCCCCCCGCACACTGACTGACCCACCCACACCCCCCCGCACACTGACTGACCCACCCCCACCCCCCCGCACACTGACTGACCCACCCCCACGCACACTGACTGAAGCGCACACTGACTGACCCACCCCCACACACACTGACTGACCCACCCCCACACACACACTGACTAACCCACCCACACCCCCCCGCACACTGACTGACCCACCCACACCCCCCGCACACTGACTAACCCCCCCCCCCCCCCCGCACACTGACTGACCCACCCAAACCCCCCCGCACACTGACTGACCCACCCACACCCCCCCGCACACTGACTGACCCACCCCCACCCCCCCGCACACTGACTGACCCACCCCCACGCACACTGACTGAAGCGCACACTGACTGACCCACCCCCACACACACACTGACTGACCCACCCACACCCCCCCGCACACTGACTGAAGCACACTGACTAACCCCCCCACCCCCCCCCGCACACTGACTGACCCACCCACACCCCCCCACACACTGACTGACCCACCCACACCCCCCCACACTGACTGACCCACCCACACCCCCCCGCACACTGACTGACCCACCCACACCCCCCCACACTGACTGACCCACCCACACCCCCCCGCACACTGACTGACCCACCCACACCCCCCCGCACACTGACTGACCCCCCCACACCCCCCCGCACACTGACTGACCCACCCACACCCCCCCGCACACCTACTGACCCACCCACCCACCCCGCACACTGACTGACCCACCCACCCCCCGCACACTGACTGACCCACCCACCCCCCGCACACTGACTGACCCACCCACCCCCCCGCACACTGACTGACCCACCCACCCCCCCGCACACTGACTGACCCACCCACCCCCCCCGCACACTGACTGAAGCACACTGACTGAAGCACACTGACTGACCCACGCACCCCCCCGCACACTGACTGACCCACCCACACCCCCCCGCACACTGACTGACCCACCCACACACCCCCGCACACTGAATGACCCACCCAAACCCCCCCGCACACTGACTGACCCACCCACACACCCCCGCACACTGACTGACCCACCCCCACCCCCCCGCACACTGACTGACCCACCCCCACGCACACTGACTGAAGCGCACACTGACTGACCCACCCCCACACACACTGACTGACCCACCCACACCCCCCCGCACACTGACTGACCCACCCACACCCCCCGCACACTGACTGACCCAACACACTGACTGACCCCCCCCCCCGCACACTGACTGAAGCGCACACTGACTGACCCACCCCCACACACACTGACTGACCCACCCACACCCCCCCGCACACTGACTGACCCCCCCCCCCGCACACTGACTGACCCACCCACACACACACTGACTGACCCACCCACACACCCCCACACTGACTGACCCACCCACACACCCCCACACTGACTGACCCACCCACACCCCCCCACACACTGACTGACCCACCCACACCCCCCCCCGCACACTGACTGACCCACCCACACCCCCCCGCACACTGACTGACCCACCCACACACCCCCGCACACTGACTGACCCACCCCCCCCCCCGCACACTGACTGACCCCCCCACCCCCCCCGCACACTGACTGACCCCCCCACCCCCCCCGCACACTGACTGACCCACCCCCACACACACTGACTGACCCACCCCCACACACACTGACTGACCCACCCACACCCCCCCACACTGACTGAAACACACACCCCCCACACACACACACCCACACACCCCCCACACACACACACCCCCCACACACACACCCCACACATCCCCCCCCCCACACACACACACTGACTCACATACAATCCCCTGCAGACGCACTTACCAGAACTCCCTCCTACTGTCTCTGTACGTTCTCCCTACCTACCAATTAGACTGTAAGCTCCTCGGAGCAGGGACTCCTCTTCCTTAATGTCTAAAGCACTTATTCCCATGATCTGTTATTTATATTATCTGTTATTTATTGGATTACCACATGTATTACTGCTGTGAAGCGCTATGTACATTAATGGCGCTATATAAATAAAGACATACAATACAATACACACACACTGACCCACCCTGACTGACACACACACACACACACACACACACACACACACACACACACACACACACACACACACACACACACACACACGCACTGACTGACACACATACACACACTGACTGACACACATACACACACACACACACATACACACACACACACTGACTGACACACACACTGACTCACATACACACACACTGACCCACCCTGACTGACACACACACACACGCACGCACTGACTGACACATACACACACGCACTGACTGACACACACACACACACACGCACTGACTGACACACACACACACACACACGCACTGACTGACACACACACACGCACTGACTGACACACATACACACACTGACTGACACACACAAACACACACACACTGACTGACACAGATACACACACACTGACACACACACTGACACACACACACACACACACACTGACACACTGACACACACACACACACACACACACACACACACACACTGACTGACGCAGATACACATACACACTGACAGACACAGACACACACACACTGACTGAGACACATACACACAAGGAATTCACACTTGGTGCAAATAGCTAATACAGGGGATGTGTGCCGAGCACGCGCATTATAAGTCAAATTTTTTGCGTTTTGTCACTGAAATTGTATTTTGCTTTTTAATTAAAATATCACCAATACAAATACAATTTCTGTGACAAAAGTCAAAGAAGTTTCACTTACTATGCGCGTGCACAGCACACACAGCTTTTTTTTTTGTTCATGCAGCCTTTCAGCACCCTTTATTTGGTGCTTGTGTCGGTGATTATCTTCTTTCAGTTTATGCCGCAGTACTTCTCCAGAGACTCTGAATGTCTAAATGTGCATGCTTTGAAGTGCTTTTCAGTTGACGTTTCTTCTCTCGTAGAAGTAATACGAATTATTTCAATTGTAATAAAACAATAGGTAACGCACAATCAACCAAATTGTTTAAAACAAGCATAATTGGTTCATTTTAAATTGAGCCTGGTGTGGATAAATAAAAGGAACAAGAAAATAAGAGAAGCTTTAGGTTTGTGTGTTTTTATTGTATGTGAAATGTGTTATTTAGCTACTGCATGCATGTGTAGTTGGCATTCATGTTAGCTGTTCATTTTGCTTTTGAAACCTGCTGTTTGTAGTCTGACCCCGTGTATCATTGCTGGCCAACTCCAGTCCTCAAGGGCCACCGATACCCCGGGTTTTCAGGATATCCCTGCTTCACCACGTGAAGTTGGCCACCCCTGTCTTACTGTACATCCTTAACTGTTAATGCTCTAAGCCTGAATTTTAATTCATTTGACACATTCTTCCCTTTGGTCCTTCTCTATTTAATGTGTCAAATTCATATGCATCTGATTCTGTGTAATCTTGCCTGTGCTAAGCCTCCGTAACCATAATAAAAAGTAATGTGATGCCCATAGTGCGCAATTCACAGCTTTCAATTCAGATAATTGGTAGGGTTAAGATACAACGTTCGAATCATACCAGATTTGATGCAGTTACAATTTGTTCTACAGCTTTACAGTACGTTGGGTTACTAAGCATATGTGTCATTACCACCAGTGGAATTCTCTGGCAGGATTCCCTGCATGATCACATTAAAAAAATAATGGTCTTTTAGAGTTACTTTCTATATTGTGACTGGACTGAGATCTCCATATACGCATTAATACATGAATTTCACAAGATCAAACATATCCCTATACAAAAAAGTTCACAATCCCCTATTCCATCCCTCACCCCCTCCCCTACCCTCCTTGTTTTCCCTTACCTCCTCTCCCTCCCTCATTTCTTTTTGCCTTTTACACTTAGTGTGCTATTTGGATACCATTTGTGGTTTTACTTGATAGACTAGAACAGTATAATTGTCTATTGCAAAATTGCCATATTTTGTAATAATAAGTTTTTTCAATCAGTAAAATGTACACTTTTTTTGCATAAAATTCAGTGTTGTTTACATTGATAATTTCTATTGAGTGCTGGAAACACTCTATGTCCTCTATTTGGGATGTGAGTGAGAGCAGATGTCTATATGGCTGGTTCCAGGATTAGGAGAGATTTCTGAATCAGTAGGAAGGAGTAGAGAGAGGGGGTGTGAATAGACATGCGCTTTCATTAAACCCCTTTTATGAAGACGGGCTAGCAAATCGTACAGAGATTCCGACAAGGTGCGGGATAAAAATGCAGGGAGGGGGGAGCGGGCCCTGCGCATGCGCGCCGGAACCGCGGGGAATCGCCACCATTTTTTTTTTTACGGTTTTTTTTTTACATTTATTTATTAAATTCATCGCGGGCCGCACAGAGAGGCCAGGCGGGCCGTATGTTGTGCAGGCCTGATCTAGAGTGCTTTTAGTTGGTGAAGTTAGTTGAAGGGTAGATCTTATCGCACTGTATCACTTTTATTCAGCTATTCTGTTGCATCACATTGTGTGCCAGCTGCTTATTTTATAACTTCCTACCTTAAACTAAAACGATTTTTCTTCGTGCCCCTCAATACTAGTGTTTTTTTTATTATTATTATTATTATTATTATTATTACTTACATTTTTTATTAATCATTTTTCCAAAAGTAAAAGGGGTACAAAAAGAAAAAAGGAAGGGAACAATACAATGGTACAGTATTGCAAATAGTCTGATTACACTTTGGGAAGGGAGGAGAGTAAGGGAAGGGGGAATGCTAGTGTTTTATACATTTAGGGAGCTATAAAACCTGAATCTAAAATAAAATTGTGATCTCCTTTTCTCTCCGTCCCTCCGATGCCAGTAGAAGCCTATTGAATTAAACCGTGCTCAGTTGGGGTATGACGAAACTGTTAATGAATTCTGTTCTATCCGCTCTTTTAAGGCTCCATGTTCTTTTCCTCACATCGGCACTGCGTGTGCATTTTTGCATTTAATATTGCAGGCTATGCTTGCTTGCATGATTTTTATCTCCTGCCATTTAGATGGCTTGATAGTTACTTGCTTTACTTTTAGGCCAGTGGTGAACAAACATAAAATAGTTATGAGCCAGCATATTTGTAAAACACGAGAGGGGGGGTGCCCTTTCTCTCCTCCCCCTCCCCCCCCCCCCCCCACTCCCCGTCTCAGTGTTTATTGAGAGCAGGGCTGGGCAGAGTCCTGAAGCGCTCCGACTCACTCCCGCCCTCAGCCTTTTCAGGCCATTTCCACCAACTCTGTGCTCCCCCCGAATGCCACATAAAGCCCAACCACAAAGCAGCACCGGGCATAAAAGCTTACTGGGGAACGCTGTTGCCAGTCGTTACAATGACTAACAGGCGCCAGGGTTTATGTTTTAGGCGGCCAGGATTTTTGAGTGGATTAGCAATAAATGTTAATTCACTGCAGGCTTGCAGTGTCATGCGTAACATCACAGATTGTAGATGGTTGTATCCTGGCTCGTGCTGAAAATCTGAATTATTTTAGATTTACATTTTGCAGTTCTTTTTATTCACGCTGCAGTCCCATGTCACCATTCTTTCGCCCTTTGGCTGCCCCAAGACGTAGCCACATCTGAAATTGACACAGTAGCACAGTACTGTACACATTACAATTCATCCATTTTATTGCAAACGAAGAAACAGAATCCATGAAATTCAAACAAAACATCTGCGATAAGTGCGGGTGCCTGGGGCGATTGGCTGCGTTCATGCTGCGTGGGGAGCAGCAGAGAACTCAAAATCGGTGCCGAGATGTGTTCAAATAACGGCCGCTTCATCAGTACCAAGGTGGGACAGTACATGCTATCACAGTCACTCCAATTACATGACAAATTGTATCAAGTTGAGGTCTGGTTACACATTTTACAGCAGACTGGAGGAGGGCCATGGGGACTGCTATTTGTAAGACACACTTCCGCTAATCTCACAAAATAAACATGTATACATTTCTTCCAAAACCTCTTTTTATTCACGCTGCAGTCCCATGTCACCATTCTTTCGCCCTTTGGCTGCCCCAAGACGTAGCCACATCATGCCCGCGGCGTCCTTGTTTTCCCTGGGGGGATCGGGCCAGGAGCACAGGAATCTGTTGGGAAGGGAAATTGAAGAGGACGCTCCATCCATTTCCGGGTTCAGGGTCGCCATGATCACGTGATCGCTGGGAGGAGTGGTCACGTTATTGCCAGAGGGTTAAAGAAAAGCGGGGGAAAAGTAACTGTTTGCTTCACGGATTATTCATTTTATTAATTCTTGTCAATTACAAAGAGTTTGCGTTAATTTCCTTTTTTTTCTTTAAAGAATGTTGACAAACGGGACTGCACCCGTAATATTTGTTTTGAAAAATCTATATTGTTTAATCAATACAAAATTAATCAATGCAGTGAATTTGCACAAGTGCATATATAAATCTTAATTTAATTGAAAAGCGAAGGTAAAAAAACAATGTGCATCAGAGCTAATTCTTCTGTCAGGAAAAAAAAAAAAACAATAATAAAAAAAAATATATATATAATGGAAATATTACAGTATGCTCATTTGCATGTCTTAGTCAGGTCTGCAACCCCGCCTTTCACCATTATCACTCAGCACTTCCACTGCAGCAAGGGATTCTGGGAAATGACATGCAAATGAGCACACCGTGCCACCTTTTGTCTCAAGACCACATTACATGGTTAAACCCTTACTATATATATATTATATATTTCTTACGTGATCCACTCCTGGTATATACTCTGAATAATTAATAATGTTGCTATTTGCCTATCTGAAGGGGTGGTATGTCAAATGACTACATTTTATGGGTATACACTGCTGAGTAGACATTGGCTCTGAATATGTATCGTTTTTGTAACAGGGCACCAAGGAGAGAACTATTTTGGTAGATTGCACATAAATTTTTCTCCTGGGCTTCTACAGTAGCTAAAAATTTGAATGTAAAAGGGGCTGCATCTAAATCTTGTTCTGTGTGCAGTTATGCTGAACAAGGAATCCTGGCACTGTAGAAGTTGTGTTTGTAAAGCTATATGTTATACTTTAGGAAGCAGAATAGGGGTCAATAGGGAATATATACTGTAATCTACAAGGAAGCAAACATTGCAATTTTTATTTAAGTATTGCAGCAGGCATCCACTACCACATATGATTTCTGTTAATACTATACAAACCTTTTTGTACAGTTGCCTTTTTTATTAAATGAGCTCCCCAACCTATTTTATCTTTTTTTATACTTTTAACTTTTTCATCTTTACCACATTTTTTCCTGAAATAGTCAATGCAAAATCGAATTTTAAGGATTAACTTGCCCTTTGTGAATATTTTGGAGAACTGCTTTTTAAACTCCCTTCTGAACATTACAACTTTGGACGTGTACCAGGATTCTAACATTTAGCGCCTGGTGTCTGTTGCAACATTGACTGACCTGTCAGTCACCACTGTGACCAGTCGTGGCCGTAACCAACTGGTTAGCTAGTGCTCAGCCACTTAGTGTGGAGTGCAAGTGGAGGAGTATTGGAGAGCAGGCAGGCGCGAGGGCTGGGAGATGATGCGAGGCAGAGAACTCCAGGAACTCTGCCTACCCCTGCTCTTGATGTCAGTGACCGGGGGAGTGTGCCTGTGTGTGTCAGATGTCACAGTTCTCAAATAATCATTAACGCCTGTTTTGGACACACCATTTCTGGGCTGTAAAATGAGACTGTGCCCTTGAGCAGGGGTGCACAAACTAGGGGGCGTGAGTTTTTATGGGGGCGTGTTGGTTACAGAGCCCTGCGCTCTTCTCCAGGGCATTTAAATTAAATGCCGGGGAGCGTGTACAAGACCGCTAATTTCCCTTACCTGGTCTCCGGTGCCTTCTAGGGACGCATCGCCATGGTAACGTGGCGTAAAAACGTGCGGGGTCACATGATGCTGCGTTGCCATGGCCGTGTTGCAATGTCGTGACCTCAGAAGACGCTGGACACCAGGTTAGGGGGGATGCCCTAGAGCAGCGGTGCGCAAAGTGGGGGGCGCGACTCCCAGGGGGGGCGGGAGATTGTGCTGGGGGGGCGCGGGCAGTTGCAGAGTCCCCGCGCTCTTCCCCCAGGCATTTAAATTAAATGCCGGGGGATCGCGTGAGGCCCCTGCAACTGTTTACTTACCGGGATTCAGCCGTCTGTGTTGCGTCACCATGGCAACGCGGCGTCAATAGACGCCGCGGCACCATGTGACCTGACGTCACACGCCCACGCAGCGTCATCTGACGCAGCTGAAGGAAGGCTGGGGGGCGCGAGAGCCGGGGCAGAGAGACAGGGGGGCGCAGCTCAAAAAGTTTGCGCTCCCCTGCCCTAGAGTACTCTTAAGTATGATACACTGTTTTCACACCCGAATCAGGGATATCTGCCTTTGAGTTGAATAGCAGATATCGCAGATTCTGGAGCTATACATACAGCGGTTTGAGCTTTGTTGTGTGTGTGTCTGTGTCTGTGTCTGTGTCTGTGTCTGTGTCTGTGTCTGTGTCTGTGTGTATATTAGTGCACTGATGGTGAAAATCAGTTTCCACTCAATTACTCTCTTCCCACTTCTGCATTGCAACCACATAGTTACATTTAAGAATGCCTTATACACAATTTGTCACCTTTCCTTTTTAAACGGCTACTCTTACAGTCTGAGAGAAGTGAAAGGCATGAGGAAGGAAGCATTAATTATAGCTTTTGTAACAGATTGTGTAGGTATCATTTAATGGAGCATGTTTGTCTGGCATATAAATTACAATTGATAAGAACAAAAGCCATGAATCTCTACACAGTGCTTTAGTTACGTTGCAGATGGGATTGTTCTTTTCTGCTATTTATAAAATTCCATCATTTATGTCACCAAAACTTATTTTAAAAGCCAGATTCGCCTTCCCCATAGCTGCAGCAAAAAAAGCATTTTTCCACAGCCCTGGGGAAGGGGAGAGCCGCTAGCAGCTGCAGAAAGTCAATTTATTTTTTATTTCCCCTCACGCAGCGTTAATTCCCTGGCACTCACAAAAACAATATTTTGCTTCTTTGGGATTGAAGAGAGATTTTTTTATTTTCCTTTAATGGGGGAGTGTTTCTTAGGCTGTGCTTATAGTGCCATAGTCGGCGACAGCGATGCGATGGTGATGGCACTCTGTGGCCGCTGGAAAAATCATATCGACTTGACTTCCAGCGAACGCGACATAGGCGTCGCTTCAACTATAAGCGCACGCGACAGCGACAATACATTTTGTTTGTTTTGCCGCGACATTGCGTTTCCGTCACTTTAAGCCCAGCCTTAATCAAGTGGTTCCTCTACACTTAACCTGCCCTGTTCCTGCCAGAGGGAGAATAGAAGAGTGACTGCAGTTAAAGCTCCTGCTCAGTACACTGACCTCATACAGAAGGGAATCCCGCCCCTCTCGTGTTTGTGTTTCACATGTTTACAAGATAACGTAATGAAATGGAAAAATACTTGTCGGTGACTTTTGTAAAAGATGTCAATTGTCTAGGTAGAACTCCTTGAATATGTCACTGCCATTGGTTTTTTTTTCTGGTCCGCTGCTAAACCTCTTTGCCCCCTTCTAGCTCCATTTAACATCATCCAGTCTACAAAGGAAATACTACTTTTTATTTTATTTATTTTTTTAAAGAGAATATTAGGGGCAGATGCCACATAGGAGCCCATCAAACCGAGAATGTAGCGTGGCATATAAATAATTAACACATCACTCCTCCCTGTAAGCTCAAAACCCAGACCCACCACACCATATATATTTATGTTAAAAAGGAATGCTACTGAGTTTGTGACAATTTATAAACAAAAGACAGAGGCCCCAATTCTTCCAATATGGCGAATCATATAGTTAAATACTTGTCTGTTTTTCTTTTATATGTAAGGGTCACTTAGTTAGACCCTTTGACCAAAGCCTGTATAAGCCCTTTGACCAAAGCCTGTGTAAGCTTGCAGACCCCATCAAGGTTTGCCCTCTTTTTCTACAAGTATGAACACTATCTCTGCAAACGTTCTCTTCACCTCTCTAATATGAGGAAAAGTCTTAATAGACTGGTCATTCACAGCTGCATCTCAGGTCTTGCTAGTTGAGGCTGGGCAGGGCAAGCTTGGAAACAGGAAGGAGGGGTCACAGACCTCCAAACAATTGTTTAACAATTCAAATCTACAATCTCCGCAAGTCCTGAGATGTAGCTGTGAATGACCGGTCTATTAAGACTTCTTCCTCATATTAGAGAGGTGAAGAGAACGTTTGCAGAGATAGTGTTAGGACCTGCAGATAAAGAGGGCATAACTTGACAGTGTCTGCATGCTTACACATGTTTTGGCCAAAGAATTTAACTCAATGACCCTCACACTGACCCTCACAAAAACAGATCAGTATTTAACTATATGATTTGTCATTTTGGAAAAATTGGGGCCTCGTCTTTGTTTATAGAAATAATTCAATTTATGTTTTATCCAAATAGAGAGACCATTGAAAGGCTGAGCTTCTTCTTTTTTTTTGAGGGAAGTGTGTTGGCACTTTCTTTTCTAACATGAAATTTTTTAAACTGTATAATTGCACATCGTTAGTCACAGACTGTACAGTGTGCGAAGAACAGGGACTGAGGCATTTTTTTTAATTGGAGTTAAACATATTGTAATGTATCCTTCTTAGCGCTGGAAGGAGTAATACATTTGCAAGGTTAAACAAAAAAAGGTTGCATCAAGCATTTAGGGAAAACTTTCACACTTCATGCTAACATACTTTCTTCTTGCAGATGGGTAAAGATCTTTATATGACAGTGTCTAGCATATTTCTTTTAAGTTCGGAATTTACTTAAGACATTTCTTAGAACAGCTAACGCTAAGTAAATTATTTTAAAGTTTTGTCAAAATAAAAGTCTAAGCATAAATCCTCCAATCCTGCTAATTCTCTATTGAAAAACTGTTTTATTGCCATTGTACCTGTTGTCTTATATTCTAATGTTCCTTTTTTATATTTGCAGGTGATGGTTCTAAAAGCTAAATGACTCCATATAAAACAAGAAATGAAGGCGTGATTCATGACGGTGCGCTAGGACTAATCCATTGGAGTCCAAAGAAACAGGATTTGGCTGTTTGCCATAATGAAGAAAATCAGTCTAAAAACATTTCGCAAGTCTTTTAACTTGAACAAGAGCAAAGAGGAAAATGACTTTGTAATGGTACAGCAGCCATCGATGCCAAATAATTTTGTAAAAGATGACTCCTTGTTTGGCAGCTGCTATGGCAAAGACTTGATCGGATGTGAAATAAACAGCGAGGATGAGAAAGGTGGCAAAAATAGGCCAAAAAATGAGAGCTTGATGGGAACATTAAAAAGGCGCCTTTCTGCAAAGCAAAAGCAAAAAGGGAAGGGCAACACATCAGCTAATTCTGCTGAAGATGATACATTTTCTTCTTCCTCTGCTCCTATTACCTTTAAAGATGTGAGAGCTCAGAGGCCTTTAAGATCAACATCGCTCCGTACCCACCATTATAGTCCAACTCCGTGGCCCCTGCGACCGACTAATTCTGAAGAGACTTGCATAAAAATGGAGGTCAAAGTGAAAGCATTGGTCCACTCCTCCAGTCCAAGCCCTGCATTGAATGGGGTTCGGAAGGACTTTCATGAGCTGCGATCAGATAATGTTTTCCAGGAACACAGCAATGCATTGAAAAGTACAGAATCTCAAAATGGAGACTTGCATCTTCATATTAATGAACATGTGCCTGTAGTTATAGGACTTATGCCTCAGGACTATATTCAGTATACTGTGCCTTTAGATGAGGGAATGTATCCTTTGGAAGGATCACGTGCTTTCTGTTTGGACAGCTCCTCTCCTATGGATGTTTCAGCTACACCTTCCCAAATTGGAAGTAATAGTTTTCATGAAGAGGATCAGCCTGTGGCCCAGGATGTAGTAGTGGCACCGGATATCTTTGTGGACCAGGCGGTTAATAGTCTGTTACTTGGCACCAATGGAGTGATGTTTCAAAGCTCCAGGGTTAATCACAATGATGTTCCTCCACTCTCACCTTTACTACCTCCAATCCAGAATAGTCAAATCCAAAGGAACTTTGTAGGGCTTATTGGCACAGATGCACACATGGCTGAAAACCTGCGTTGCCATTTGAATTTTGATCCCAATACTGCTCCGGGTGTTGGACGAGTTTACGATTCAGTACAAAGCAGTGGAGCCATGGTTGTTACAAGCCTCACAGCGGAGCTTAAAAAACTTGCCAAACAAGGCTGGTACTGGGGACCTATTACACGTTGGGAGGCAGAAGAAAAACTGGCTAATGTGCAAGATGGCTCCTTTCTGGTTCGAGACAGTTCTGACGACCGTTATCTTTTAAGCTTGAGTTTTCGTTCTCATAGCAAGACACTTCATACCAGAATTGAACATTCAAATGGAAGGTTTAGCTTTTATGAGCAACCAGATGTGGAAGGACACACCTCTATAGTGGATCTAATTGAACATTCCATAAGAGACTCAGAAAATGGAGCTTTTTGCTATTCAAGGTCTCGGCTGCCTGGGTCTGCAACTTATCCAGTGAGACTGACAAACCCAGTGTCAAGATTTATGCAGGTGCGATCCTTGCAGTACTTGTGTCGTTTTGTCATACGTCAGTACACAAGAATAGACCTGATTCAGAAACTGCCTTTGCCAAACAAAATGAAGGATTATTTACAGGAAAAGCACTACTGAACTGGTGGGAATTTTGCATCTTGCACTTTGGGAACAATAAGAGATTAAAATACAGTTTACAAACTTTCATCGCTATCAGAATATTTTGCTGCCATGCCAATATCTTCGTTTTTTTTTTTGGATAAATGAGTGTAATGCATTATTCTCCCTTTTTTTTTATTTCAATAGTAAAATCTCAACATTTTAAGTGTGAAATCACCATCTTTTATCAATATTCAAAATAATCACAATGTGAATTATTAGTTTCTCCTATTTTATCATGTTAGCTGCTATCCACTGTGACTTTTTATGCATTAAAAGCACACACTTCATGTGTTCTTAACCACCGTTGACTTTAAATTAAACCTGTAGATTGGAACTTTGTTTTTTTGTTACCTGTCTTTTTATGTTTATACAGTTGAATCCCACGCTTATTTTTTTATTTTTTTTATACAATGAATCAGATACCATTCCATGTAGCTTTCAAAAGCTGTTTCATTTTTGGTTTTAAAAAGCCCCAAATCATTTGATATTTAAGGATTGCTTTTTTTTGTTTTGCAAAAGATGTTGGAATTATTATAGTAACCCCTTTCATGCTGACAGATGTGGCATTGAACAGGGGAAACGGTTGATTGCCGAGGGCTAGCCAGAATTCAATATAGGATATTCTTATTGGGGATTAATGCAAGTGAATTTCACAACATCAGAGGGTTAGACATGTCTTTGAGTGACGAACAGTAGGTAATCCTGAGCACTATTACAGCAACATGCTTGCAGGATTCCAGGTTGCACTCATTATAAAAAGTAAAATAAATCCTTAAATGCAAACTGCTACGTTGAAATTAATTTCTTTCTGTAAAAATAATGTGAGATTCAAATCTGAAAATTAAGTTTTTTGTAATTTTTATGAAACTGGAGGACATAATTACAGTATACAAAAGTTGCCTAATATCAATTAAATGTTTTGTTTTTCAAGGTGGATATGTTGTCTACATTTTTAATTTGCTTGCAAATTGTTTCCATATAATTCTGGCCACTGTATTTTATATGCACTCATTTCCTGATCTGCAAATTGTGCCAATATCGGAAACATGTTTTGCTTGTTTGTTTTTTCAATCATTGACTGCAATGCGCTTATTATTTGGTTAAAAGGGATGTCAAGTATTGCACAAGATAATGGACTAAATAACGAGTTCTCAAACTTTTCCCCATCTCTAAACACTTGGATGTAAGTGATTATGTGAAGTACCACTATAAATATCTCTAGTTCTCAATATGGTAATGAATATAATAGAATTTACGGACACGTTTGAAAGGCAGTCTGTCTCAAACCGATTGTCAACACAGAAATGTCCCAGGCATGTGGACAAAAGTAACACATGGTGAATTAAGAGAAGTGCAAAATAACTAACAATAACAATAATAAGGCTCCTCGGTGCTGCTCAAAAATAAGTCTCTAGAAACTGTATACAAGAATTGGTGGTGAAAGATTAAAGCGCAATAGAGTGCAACCAACACAACAAATAAACCAGTAATACCCAATAAAACTGGTGATTGTGCTCAAGTGATAAGTGAACAAATCACTCACATAAATGTCAGCAGGAGAGTGTCTGGTCACGCTTAACTTCTCTTAAAGAATGCATAGAGAGAACATAGCGTGATATAGTTTAATGAACATGCATACAAAAAAAGATGGGATTAGGGCACACTCACATTCTCCCAATCTTTAAAACGCATTGAGTGCTATAAAGGCACACTCACGCCTCTCTGGGTACACCCGAAATCTACCGGAATGGGGAGTCCTTCTTGGCAAGATAGCTTTGCGCCTGTGTCCTGGATCGTCCAATTGCGATTTAATCTTTCACCACCAATTCTTGTGGACAAAAGTATCCTCAAATTAATTTTAAAAGGTGTTTTAGCACCACCATTAAGAACACCTGGTCTAAACTGACTACTTGTTGATCATAGCCTACATAATGTTTTTTTAATATAATTTATTAGAAGGCACAATATACAGTTTCCAAACAGGTGAAACAGGATTGCTTGGCTGCAGATGCAGTACAATGCTTTTAATGCATACAGTTGAGGGCATGATTTTTTTTTTAGCCAGTGCCCTTCACTGCATTTTCATGTGATATTTTTTTTTAAATGCGACTCCCTGATCATATTAGGAACTTTAGAAGAGCTTTCTTCTTTGTTTACATATGAAATAAATGTTGTTAGCGTTACCCAATCTTTGCCACTCACATGCTTGTGCCAGATTTAATTGCAAGCACATCACAGGTGATATAGAACATCAATAGGTTTTTTTTTTTTTACACTCTACTACTGTACATCATCCAGTAATAAAATAACACCACGTTAGTATGGGGAATCTTTAGTCCTCAGTGACTCTAATAAAACAAAATTACTTGCGTGCATAATAGCGTAATTTAAAAAAAATATGTTTAAGGATGTTTTATATTACAATTGTCAGTTACGAGTAACATTATATAAATGTAGCATACATTGTGAATGTGAAAACAAATCTAACCATGAAACAGTACAGGTATCTGCGACTACTTGCAGAATAACAAATACATGAGAAATCAATGGAGGCTTCACAATATTTGAAAGATCTTGCAGATATGGAACTGGAGTGGGTGCAACATGTTGGTAGGTTGAGGATAGATTACCTTCTAAGCAATATATGCTCAATGTTTAAGTGGGGGGGGGTGGGTCGCCCACCTTCATTATGCACTCAAGAATATCGCAATCTTCAGAAACGTGGGGAGCGCATGACCGAAAAAAGATACAATACACAATGGTACAATATAGCTTGTGTGGGTAAAATAGTGGATCCGTACTTTAGGCAAAAACAATGTGCAGACCCACTATTTTACCCAGAAGCAGTATTGTACCATTTTGTACTTTTCTCTTTGGTTCCTGCGCTCCTCAAATTTTGAAGAGTGCTATATTGGGAAGAATTTGTTAACAAGTTCTGAAAAGGCTTTAAGAGCTGCATTTTATTTTATATTTTCACTGTCACTTGGCACTTTATTATCACTTTGATTAATAATAACTGCACTAGAATTCACTTTTTTTTTGTACTTTATTTTATAATAGGACCACACTAATCCACTGTAGATTGAGTTTTTGTAAAAAGTATACAACAAAAGACAATCGTTCCCTTTTTTTTTTTTTTTTTAAATAAAATATATGCAGCAGTTCTATACTTTTTTTTTTTTTTTTTTTTTTTTTTATGGGAGTGCAATTATCTAAGCTGCCAATTGAGCCGTTGTCTCATGATCGATCGGCAAAGATCCGGCTTCACTGGGAACCTAATATGGCTCCCTATTGTAAAAAGAGCAAGTACTTTGCTTTTCTAAATGGTTGTTATAGCAACCCAAGGAAGCTAAATACATTAATACTTATTAAAGCCTGCATAAAAGTTACTGCATCCCCCTCCCCTTCTTTCTCTAATACTACACAACTACATTTTGAAGTCAGTACCGTAATACTACTCCTGTAAAGTATAAAAATCAAATCTGACCTTGTTTCCATATGAAAATCATGCACCTGCATATTTAAACCCTGAAATGAGGGTGTGGAAACAGGAATAAAATACTTTGGTATTCATATTTGATTATGATAATTTCCATTTTATCCGAACCTCCACAGGGGCTCGGGAATTATTTTGAACGTGGAAATAAAGTTTGCTTTTACTTGCATTCTTTATGGACTATACTAAAATTGCAAGTAGGGTGCAGAACTGGGGCCACTGCTTTTTATCTTTAGTAATGACCCTGGGTAAGCATAGAGTGCAAAGTCTCCATCTTTGTTGATGGCACTCATTTATGTAAGGTACTGTAGTCAAATCTGAGCTCTATGTAATTTCTCTACAATAGGACTTGGGCAGGTAAATGGCTGATGTGGTTTAATACAGACAAATGTAAGGTTATACATTTTGGGAAACCATAATAAACATGCTACCTACAAACTAAAATGGGGAAAAGGGTACTGTAGGTCAATTCTTGATGGAGAATGATTTAGGCGTGATTGTAGTTGGCATACTTGGCAATCATGCTCAATGCAGGGCAGATGCTGCAAAGGGTACCAGTGTATTACCATATTTAAAATGCAGGATAGGTCTGGTGTGTGGCCTGGATGTGGAGCAGGATAGTTGCAGCTCAGCTCCATCCAGAAGGCTGATTTAGGAGTTGGGGAAAAGCCCTAAAATAAAACACCAAACCCTAGGGGAATACCACTGAGCGGGAGGCCTGAGTGGTGTGAAACGCCTGGACTGCACAGGGACCCGTTGGAGACGCCGATCTGCCTGAAGAGGAGATGGAGCTGCTGTGAGTCAAGGTGCGGCAGTCATCTTGCCTGGCCCACCTTCAGTATCTGGCAATCGGGATCTGCAGTTGGCAGAGAGGGCGGACAGGATCCCGACGGACTCATAAGCAGCAGGGTGAGTGACCATCTGATGGGAGTCCCGGTGCAGCAGGGAAAGAGCCGCCGGCGGTGTGCATGGCAGCAACGGTGAGACGGGTGGCCATTTTGTCTCAGTGCTCGGCTGTAGTGCAGATGGAGTCTGCGTACCATCCGAGTTAGAGAAGGTCGACGAATTAGGAGCGCATCAAGAGGACCAAGATAATAGGTCACGCTGAAACAATCTGCATCTACGAGGAATGCCAGAGACAATAACAGATCTCGCAGATTACGTGACCCGACTCTTCCTCATGCTGTGCCTTGATACCCCTCATGCATGACTGCTTTTTGATTAGAGTACACAGAGCCATACGTCCTAGACAGCTCAATCAGGATTTCCCTCGTGACGTTATCCTCAGATTACACTACTTTGATGTAAACAGGAGCATCATGGCAGCCGCGAGGAACCAAGAAGCAGTGGAATTCGAAGGCATCAGCATCCAGATCTTTGCGGATCTATCTCCAGTAATGCTACAGAGGCGTTGAAACCTCAAGGCATTTACGGAAATCTTGCGTGAAATACAAATGGGGTTTTCCTTTCCATTTTATTGTCCTTAAAAATGGTCAACAGCATACCATAAAAGAAATGGCGGAGGCACACAGATTAATGGAGAAGCTGGGTATTCCAACAGCAAAGTTTCCTGACGACTCTATGGGAGAAAGGACAAAGCAAACGCCTTGGACTAGATTGGGCCCAAGGAACACAATGCCAGGGCCAGAAGCACACTCAGTGAACATACAGTTCAGTTGGACACTTTTTAGGGCGGTGGAGTAGAAGCCGGTCAAACCATGCTCCAAGGACCATCCAATACTAGTAGCAACTGATCGGTAAAGGTTGAGGTTGCGGAGGTGGTCAGGACTATTCCGCCAGCTGTAGAAACAGTGATAACCAACTGGGATGTTCAAGACGTTATCCAGTAGTGAACTGTGGGTCGATTGGATAAGGGGTTGTTACGAGGTTACGCAGGTTTACAGCTAAACAATTTTATGGGTTTAATACTTAATAGTCTATAGCAAGATTGTTAGGTGATGTTTTGAGTAGCAATGAAACAAACTGGTGCAGGTGGATGTAGAAGCAACACAGAAGATTATGGTGAACTAAATCAGACAGTGTAAATCTGCACCGTAGCTATATAACATAATAGGAAGATTGCAAGTTTGGTGGGCCTCCTGAGTAGCATGAGTATTGCGTTGCTGTGTTACGCCCCCCTTTTTAGTTTTAATTTATAGTGCATGTTGCTATATTGATATGTGCTATTGTTGTTGGACCACAAATCGGGTGCCAACAAACCGTCCCTCCTGGATTTCCGGGTGCCCCTTGGGTGTTTAACATGTTATATTTCTTGTTTATATGTTCTGTTTTTTCCCCCCATGTGTTCCCTAACCCCGTCCGCTATGATATATATCTCGATATCTGTTCTACAGTCGGTTCGTACTCTGAGGTCCCTCTCCACTCTGACTCTAGGGCGAAATACCAGGTTCTGGTTGTCTATATCATTTTCAGGTAGAAATAGACATATATCCCTAAAACACTTGGTATGGCAGCGCAAAAAATTATCTCCCACAATGTAAAAGGCTTCAATAGCCCACACAAGCATAAACTTGCCTTCACCAACTATATAAAAAGAAGATGCTGATGTGCTATTTCTTCAGCAGATGCATTTCAGCACAAACACTTCACGCAGGTATTTCTATCAACAGCATCGACCAAAAAAGGAGTAGCAATTATATTAAACCCAAATGTATCCTTTCAGCATGAGGCACTTAAGATAAAGAGGGCAGATTTCTCTGCCTAGGAGGTATGCTGGCGGGGGTACAAGTTACAATAATCAATATCTAAGCCCCAAATATGTCAAGGTCTTCCTTCTAAGAAAGTATAGTCGACACAATAAGGAAGGTGGCAAAGGGTATTATCGTTTTAGGCAGGGACTTTAATATATTGCTATGTATACCAGAATAAGTGACAGAAATTGGGGGAGAACTTCAATTTTTTTTTTTGCATAGTTACATAGTAGATGAGGTTGAAAAAAGACGTAGGTACATCAAGTTCAACCTATGCTAAATTTAGACAACAGATACTTTATCCTATATCTATACGTATATATCCAGAGGAAGGCAAACAAAAAACCCCATTAAGGGGAAAAATTAATTCCTTTCTGACTCCAAGAATTGGCAATCGGATTAATCCCTGGATCAACATCCTTCCCATGTATACTTATTTGGTATATCCCTGTATACCTTTCCTTTCTAAAAATATGTCCAACCTTTTTTTGAACAAATCTATTGTATCTGCCACCACAGTCTCCATGGGTAATGAATTCCACATTTTAACTGTCCTTACTGTAAAGAACCCTTTCCTTTGTTGCTGGGGAAATCTCCTTTCCTCCAACCTTAAGGGATGCCCCCGAGTCCTTTTGTACTGACCTTGGGATGAATAGTTCTTTTGAAAGCTCCTTGTATTGTCCCCGAATATATTTGTATATCGTTATCATATCCCCTCTTAGACGCCTCTTTTCTAATGTAAATAAATCTAATTTAGCTAGCCTCTCCTCATAAATTAGATTGTCCGTCCCCTTTATTAATTTGGTGGCTCTTCTCTGCTCTGTCTCTAGTTCCATAATGTCTTTTTTTAGGATTGGTGCCCAAAATTGTACTCCATATTCAAGGTGCGGTCTTACTAATGCTTGTAAAGGGGCTTAATTATGTTTACTTCCCTTTCAGCCATTGCCCGTTTGATGCAAGATAAGATCTTGTTTGCCTTTTCAGCTACTGCATGACTTTGGGCACTATTGCTAAGCCTGCTGTCTACAAGCACTCCTAAATCCTTCTCCATCAAGGATTCCTCCAATATATCTCCATTTAATTTGTATGTCGCCTTTTTATTCTAACATCCCAAATGCATAACCTTACATGTATCTGTATTAAACCTCATCTGCCATTTACCTGCCCACGTTTCCAGTCTCCAAGTCCTTCTGAAGAGAAATTACATCCTGCTCTGATTCTATTACCTTACACAATTTAGTATCATCAGCAAAGATGGAGACTTTGCTCTTGATCCCAACCTCAAGGTCATTAATAAACCAGTTAAAAAGCAGGGGTCCCAGTACCGATCCCTGAGGTACTCCACTCACGACTTTAGCCCAACCTGAAAAAGTTCCATTTATGACAACCCTCTGTTGTCTGTCCTTTAACCAGTTTTCAATCCAGGTGCATATATTATTACGGAGTCCAATTTTCTTTATTTTGTACACCAACCTCTTGTGTGAAACCATATCAAAAGCTTTTGCAAAATCTAAGTAGACCACATCAACTGCATTACCCTGGTCTAAATTCCTACTTACCTCCTCAAAGAAACAAATAAGGTTAGTTTGGCATGATCTATCCTTCATAAATCCATGCTGACTATTACTAATTATTCTGTTTTCCATTAGGTATTCCTGAATCTTATCCCGTGTTAAACTTTCAAGTAGTTTCCCTACTATTGAAGTCAGGCTTACAGGTCTGTAATTTCCCGGTTGTGATCTAGCTCCCTTTATAAATATAGGCACCACATCTGCTTTACGCCAATCTTGTGGTACTGAGCCTGTGGAAATGGAGTCCTTGAATATTAAATATAATGGTTTGGCTATTACTGAGCTTAACTCCTTCAGAACTCTTGGATGTATGCCATCGGGGCCAGGGGCCTTATTTACTTTAATTTTTTTCAAGTCGCTTATGAACTTCTTTTTCAGTTAACCAATTGTTCATTAATATGGAGGTTGTGGCTTCCTCCTGCGGCACTACTATTGAACTTGATTCTTCCCTGGTAAACACAGAGGCAA
Organism: Ascaphus truei; assembly: GCF_040206685.1. Classification (NCBI taxonomy): domain Eukaryota; kingdom Metazoa; phylum Chordata; class Amphibia; order Anura; family Ascaphidae; genus Ascaphus; species Ascaphus truei. The sequence continues at coordinate 155,937,279 of NC_134484.1, forward strand.
AGAATTTGTTTAATACCTCTGCTTTTTCCTTATCTCCAATAATCTGCCTACCCATCTCACACTAAAAGTGTCCTATATTTTCTTTTCTCATTTTTTTGTTATTAAGGTACTTAAAGGACTTTTTAGGGTTGACCTTACTTTCTATTGCAATCCTTTTTTCATTATCCATTATCCATCTGTACGTGAAATCCTGCTCAGGCTGCAGGTATCCAGGCGGGGACAGACAGCAAGGGTTGCCGGTCCGCAGGTTTTCACTGACGGTCGGACCATTATTGGAAGCCGGTGCTGGCGCTGGCGCATTGCTTGCCTGGGACTGCCGATTCTTAGTTGGTTTTACCAAGACCTTTCGCCTTTTGAAGTCTCAATGATCAAAGACAATGGAAAAATCTGGTGCAACACACCAATACCCTCCTCTAACTCCAGGTGCAGGATCAATACGAAAAAAACACGGTTCGATACATAACTTTTTCCTTATTGCACGCTTCCACACACGAGCATCTGGTGAAAATTTGTAAAAGTCATAATTTTCGATAAAATATTCATAAATTTGACCAACTGTGGCCATCTTATCTGCTGCATTAATTGCGGACCATATATAAGCGTACATTGTCAGTCTTTTTTAACACGTACTGCGGCGGTGTGCTCATCTCGGAACTCTGAACAATACTGTAGAACACCAGACACTGTGCATTTAGTTTTTAATATGAAACACCTAAATTGATACAGTATTGTAACTTCTTCAGTACCAAGGTCAATTCACAATGGACCACTGTGGTATTTTTTAAACACCTGCAAGTCAACACATTACTGAAGCGCATGCGCCTTACAATTCATATGTTCAATGTAGTGTACACATTAGAATTCATTACAATTCATGAATATCTGCCACCTGGCGAATACGCGAAGAATTGCACCCAATTAAATCCGAACCATTATCGTTAAACAGATCAAGCGCGGGTGACGGCCGGCATGAACGCGGGCAAGCGCGTGGCATTCTGAAAAAGTCACCGGAAAATAACCGAGAAGTGTTAAAATAAAAGCGACCGCTGCTGTACTTCTGGATTTTATCTGACTATGGTGTTTATTTAACCTTTGCAGTGCCCTAATACCTGGTATGGCATGGGCCCTGGCACGCAAGAAACCCTTATGACTTGCAAAGTACATCATAGGCACTGGCTCATTCTCTAGGGGGTGATTGTGCAGGCAGCTCCATTTCCTTTTCCAGTAATCTGGCACCATCCCATGATCCTGATGTCTGTTGGCATTCTGGTTGCCACCAAACTCTCAGCATTCTAGGTTGATATAGCCTCCCAACTACAAAATTTGTGCAAAACTCACACCATTTATTTATAAAATGTTTACCAGGAAATATTAAATTGGGAGTTACCCCTCATTTTCAAGTATTTCCTGGGCCCAGAATTATAATGACAATACAATGTTACACCTTATATTTACAGACATGTCTTGGACAGTTATGAACAATGTATGTTATGGGTGTATTTAATAAACAATTAACAGTTACAGACGAGATTAAATTGTGAGACAGCTGAAGTCTTGAAATAACTTAAACTGAAGGCAGTTTTGACAGTCTCTGGTAGGTTTTTACAGTCATGTGGTACATGGTAACAGGAGCGACTGGATTCTTTGTTGAACCTTGGGACCATGAACAATCTTTTTGAGTCGATTCTCAGGTGATAAGTGCTGAGTGTGGTAGGAGAGAGTACAGGGCCACAGACAGATTTCCGGGGGACCCAAGACTAGAGTTACGCCCCCCCCCCTACCCTGTGTTGCCGGTCTTGCGAGATCCATTTCACACCTCTCAAGCCCCCTCCTATTTCCCCCCCTTTTCCCATGTATTTCTCTTCCCCATCTCACTCTTACCCCGTCTCTTCCTCACTCACTCCCCCTCATTCCCTCTCTCTTTTGTCTCCCCCCCTACATCAATTACCCCACTCACTCAATTCCGCTCTCTGAATCCCCCCTCCTCACACTCAGCCCCCCCGCCTCACACATGCACAATCCCCCCCCACAATACAAACAACCTCCCGAGCCCCCCAAAAACATAAAACAAACACCTCCAAATAATACAAAACAAAACACACCGGAAATGCATTCAAAAACCCCCACCCCCAAATACATACAACCCGCCAAATACATATAATCCCCCAAATACATACAACCCACCATCCACCCCCCATAGTCCCCCAAATACATACAAAACCTCCACCCACCGCCCAAATACATATAACCCCACCACCCCCAAATACATACAACCCCCCAAATATATACAAACCCCCCACCCACCGAATACATACAAACCCACACATCCCCAAATAAATACAAAATAGGGCCTTACCTAACTTGGGGATCGTCTCAGGTGCCCTGGCTCTCCCCAGCTGTGTGGGCCTCACTCTCATGCCGTTGAGCGCCGGCCTCAGGAAGAGGTCCTGCGTGGGACAGTTAGGGAGGCCCGCAACATCTTTGATCGGCTGCCGGTTCTCTCGTTGCCACCGGGCCCCAGCTCTCCCCAGCTATGGACCTCCCTCACTGACACTGTCGGGCCTCTTTCTCATGCTGGTCCCAGCTTTTCGCATGTGCCAACGGCAGAGAGGCCTGGCGCGGAACAGTGTCAGTGAGGGAGGCCCACAACTGGGGAGAGCCAGGGCCCGGCAGAAAAGACTGGCAGCTGGGCAAAGAAGTTGGCCACTGGGCCCGGAACACTTGTCCTGGCTCTCCTCTCCTGTCGGTGGCTCTGGGTAAGTAGGGCTATTGTGAATTCTCAGTAATTATTGTAAAATTCTGCTTAATCACTGAATCTTGGTAATCGCTGCAGCATTCATTCTCCTGTTCTAAACCTCGATCTACTCTTAATGAAAGTAGTATGTATATTCCTTTATTTGTTGTGATGTTTCGCCTCTTAGACTACACAGGACAATAATGTACGTATTGAAAGAAACTTTAAGGATGGTAAAAATGTGTTTCATTGCGGATTGCTTGGACTTCATCACTACTCAGAAATGTTGCTCTATGGGACTGTATATTTATATTGGGCTCAACGTATGTTCTTCTCTCTAAAACAGCAGTAGCCATATTTGCAATGCTGAATACAAGCTAAAAACTGAGAAAATGGTTTCTTGCACACCTGAATAAAAATATTATCATTATCACCTTTTTAGTTCTGAAAAACCTTGCAAGGAAATGTCACAGACTAGTCCAGCAACGAAGAGGTTATTTTTTGCTGTTGTTAAGCCACTGGGAAAACAATACAACCTGCCCAATAATACAAAACGTAGCCCTAAATCTAATTATCCTGGTTTATAGCTCTGTTCCATAGCAACCACAACACATTTCTCATCTCTTCTGTGAGGGGAAAATAATACTTGACGCTGTGTTCTTTTTTTCACAGACACAGAGCTAGAAAATGGTTCAGTTGTGATTTAATTGTTTAAATTAAAATTAATATGATTTATATCAATACACCAGAGGAATCTTAATTTCTCAAACAAAATTATGTGTGCGCCTTTATACTTTGCTCTGTTATATATGGAAATTATTTATTGTCCTGTATAGTTACAAAGCAGAGGTAAAACCATTTAGCTATTGAAAGGGATAATGCATTTTAACTTAGAATTCACAAGCTATGTGATGGAATTAACTGGCATTTTCTACGAGTCAACCTCTATATCATCAATTTTAAATATGTCTAAAGCAACTGCACTATATTTTTTTGCAAATTGCTAAATATCATATTACTATAGAACAGAACCGTAGAAAAAGGACATGGGTGAAATTTGAGAACAGAATACAATCTTGGAAAGAGGGAGGGGTTTATAACAATTTGAGCCATCAGATGAGTTATTTGCTATATTACATTTAGAGTGCTTGAAAAAGTAGCCCCGAGCCTTAAACAAAAGGGGGCATACCCCCCCCCCGACGTAACTTAATCATATGGAGTGTGGCAGGATGATGGCATCATGACCCTGGGGATTTTTGCCTGGGAGAGGGGGATATAGGTGGGAGAGCAGTGGCGGACGCTTCAATCCGTGCATTCACTGAAGTTTTTGATGACGTTGCGATGTCGGATATCAGGAGATCCTTTGCTGGCTGAGATCGAGGTCCCCTGTGAGGCCGAGTTCTGAGAAGGAACCTTCTGTGTTATCTTGGAGCAGGAGACAGAGCAGGCCGGATGGTGGTAAAAGGAGGGTACTGGGACAGGGAAGTGGTTCCTCGCATATAGTCTCGTGGGAAGTTAGACAGAGTGAGGCCCTTATCACCCTAGAGATTATGGAGCCAATGTTTTTTGGAGAGTCCCTGGTGGGTTATCAATTGGCCTTGTCAGGTGCCCCTCCCCAACAGCTGATGTCAGCCACAGGAGGGGAGGTAGCTGGCAGTTAATGCCTGGGGTTTTGGGTGAGTTGGTGGCCCGTACGGCTTCCAGCATGGCAGCAGTATGGGAGGGGGCCTCACCCAGTGGGGCTCCTATTTGGTGTTGGTGCTCTAAGGTGATGCCGGGACAGTCTCTGATGTTCTAAGGATGCATATCCAGCCCTCTGGGGTGGCATTTACCAGCTGAGTTGAAGAAGATATGGGGTTTGGAGTATGTGGAAATATTGTCTTTACTGCCAGGCTACAGGGAATCATTAGTAAGGTCTAGTAAGAAAGGAGCAAAATGAAAACAAAACACCTCCATTGTCATATCATATGTGATATGATTCCCACTTGTGGTAAGCTTGTGACTCACACAGCTATTGGCAGTGTTGAACCAGATGAGTTGAGATAAAGGCTGAGTTTAATCTCAGCAAGAGGAAGGATAAAATTGGGCACCTCTCTAAATTTTGGAAAGTGGGCAGAAGTCAGCCCATTTGGGAATAATTTTGGGTTGTATGGATGGGTTTTTTTTTGTCCAACCTCAGCCTGTGTTTTAGTGATATCGCCATCCAGGACGGGTTGGATAGGGTCTAAGCAGGTCTGGAGGTCCGGTGCTAATTTAAGGGTTGTTAAATAGCCCAGTTGGTGGTGTCTGATTGGGTGGGTGGGTAAGTGTGGGGTAACCTTGCCAGACAGAGCTCTGTAGTATAGTAATGCCTGGTGGTGGAAGTTATTGATGAGTGGGCAGGAGTGGGTGGAGCAGCAGTGATGGCTCAGAGTTAATGTCCTGTGTGTAGTTTTTGTACACATACAGTAGCAATAAAACCTTTTTTAAGAAAAGCTTCAAATTAAGCCCAAAACATTGGTTTGACATAAATAAAATCATTTTTTTTACCTGTAGGATTGCCATGTTTTGATACCTATTCATCTACTTGTCTCTAGATGGATTAGGATTTTCTGTCTCCAGTTGTTAAACAGAATTATTATTGATCTTCTTAAACTGCAACACGTGTAACAATGTTTCAGCAAAGATATGTACTGTAAGTTGTTATTGTCTATAAACTCCCCTTAGAGTCAGTTGGAGTATTCTAATAAATATTATTGCACGAATAGGATTTAATGAAGAAGCTATACTTGCCCTGCACACCTTGGGAGGTTGTTACGCTGGAGTAGCCCGCAGACCAGACCTGTCCCTAGAACTGAGGTGGCAGGTATGAATACACACACCGACAGAGCGAGGGACGTGTCCGGGTTGAGGTATTAGATGATGCCAGACCAGATGGGGTGTATTGCGTGAATACTTGCCGGTACCGTTTTCCCAGAAGAATGGTCGTCAGGGGTAGGAGATGTATGGAGGGATCGAGATGAGTGCCGTGGTCGAAGGGAGCCAGAAGGTACGTAAACAGGATCAATCCGAAGTCGAGAGCCAAAGGGGGTAGTCTGCCAAGCCGCGTCAAAACCGAGAGAAACAAAGAACAAGCACTGTGAAACACCCATACAAAAACTATGACGAGCAAGGAAGCACAGAACAGAGAGGGTATATAAAGCTGGAACAGCCAACCAGGAGAGGGGGCGTGCCTGGAGGAGCCCAGGGAGCTTCAGTGCATTGGCTGCTGTTCTTAGAGCTCAGGTGACACTCAGCAAGAGCCAGATTGTAACCGTGCGGTGTTTGGGGGCGGAGCCTGAGTGGGGATAAGTTCAAGGGCTTTTGTGTGTGCACTGTAAGTCCGACATGTGCATGAGAGGAAGCAACGTGGGGTGCACACGTGCGTGCGGGGCGGCGATTCCGCGCCGACGGCTGCGGCGCAGAGCGTGGAGGAAGAACCTCGTGGAGCGTCCCACCATGCCGAGGGGTAAGTGATGAAGCTGAAGGGGGCTTGCGTGGTTGTAGTGGAAGGGTCTGAGCAGTGTAAGGAGAGAGCCGTGAGCTCCGCCTGAGGCGCTGTGTACTCACATTCCTAACAGAGGTAAGTAGTAGAACGGGTTGGTGTCTTCTGATCTCCATGGGCGGTTACCCATAACACTGCCCAACACTTAAAATCTGTATACAGATTAAGAGAACGCAGATAAACACATCATGTGCAAAGGTCTATTTAGACCATTTATTAGTCATGACATGGTGCATAATGTTTGGGGTACAAGCATTCCATCTTCAGGTATGGACCAAAACAGGATTTTAAAGAGAAACATTTTTAAGCTAAAAAATAAATCTACATATCCAGATAAATTAATTATCAAGGAATTACCTGAAATGATTGGTCTTCCCATGGGCTCTTTTACATTTTTACATTATTTTACAAACAGATAGAACACAACAACGGTTTGTACAGTAGATACTCATGTTCTGAACTAAAAAAAAAATCGTTTTTTTACATCCATAAATAATTTGAATTAATTAATAAAACTGATGGCATTGTCTGACTGCAGTTTAAAGCAGCAATCCTGATTTCCTTTTTTTTTCTTCTCTTTTTTAATGACTTTAATGCATGTGGTCTCTGGAGCTTAACTGTGTTAATTTCAGCTCCACAGACTCCCTGCTGACCAAAATACTTACTTCCATAGGGGGTGCTGGTAGCATCTCTGTGCTGGGCTGTGTGTTGGGAACAAAATGGCGGAATAAATGTTCACGTCAAACAGGCCAATAGGAAGCCATGATGTCATCCCTTGAGGCTTCCTGTTGGCCCGTGTGACCAGGACTTTTAAACCTCCGAAGCTGCTACCGGCACCCTCTACAGAGGTATGTGTCTCGGGGAGCAAAGGGTCCCGAAGCTGAAATTAACACGGTTCATCTCCAGATACCACCTGCTTCTCGCCTATTAAAAAACCCAACATATTCTGCTCCTTTAAGGTACGTATTCATATCTCCCAACAGTCTCTGGTTTTTCATAGAACAGTTGGCTTTCCCTCACCTTTATTCTTATGCCTAATTTCGATTTTGTCCTTATTCATAAGTTTATTAATAGCTAAGTTGTTGTTCTGAAGGTTCCCCTACATTTGAGACCTTTATCCCATCATGTTCTTATATACTGTACCATTATAAATGTTGATAGTGTAGCCCTCTTTCCTACGGACATAGAAAGACTACTAATGCTCTGTATACCCGTTGGCTCAGTGAGATCTGGGCCTCCGCTAACTGGGAGCCTGGGGCCACAATATATACTTGGCAGCGCCTCCACTTACCCAGGATCCCAAATTAGTAAGATTCCCCTGGACAAGAATAACAATACTATTCCATATAGTATAACGGTTTACTATAAGTGAATGCAGAACATGAATATACATATGAATAACTAATCACCATGCAAGCAGATACGGCAATACAGTAACATAATACCTGTGGCTGCCTGCTCAACCCCCCACCCTCCTGAAGGGCCAGCTGACATGTCGCTTGTCCCTACAGCACACACAGCTAGGTACAAGAAAAGAGAGACTCAGGGGAACACTACTAGATTCTCCCCCTGGTGGAATCCAACGAACCCGCTTGGGAATGTAAACCGATGTCACATAGTTACACAATATAAAAATGCATGTATTGAATATAATTTATCACTGTATACTCTACATGAGATTATACATTTCGTTGAACATTCCAATCACAAATCTCACTCTACTGCGAGCCCACTGCTGAGCCTCATAATGGGGTGCCCCGAATTGATCATAAGTCATTCTCATGGGAGGTTGACTAATTCGCTGACTTCTGCGCATCGGTTCTTCAGTTACTCCCTCTGGAGAGTAACTAATCTCGGGTTGCAACTCAGTCTCTTCCCTTGAGTGGCTCAATGTTTCAACACAGTCTCTTTGGGGCACAAAGCATGGGCTCTGTTGGTCTAACGGCTGGCTCATTGGAGTCAGCTTATCTGGTGTTGGACCAAGGGGCCCTTTACCCGTTGCTCCTTCGGGAGATGCCACAGCGGTCGGAAGGCCCCTTTGAGAGGTTCCCTCCATAGAGTCCTCAGAGGTGGTATTGTCTACAGTCTCTGAACCAACGTCCGTAACATTTGGCTCCCCATCTAGGGAGGCCGCTGATATTTCCAAATCTTCATCTTCTACTTGAGGTATGGGAAGGAGATGGTTTCTATGCCATACCTTTTTCCGCCTTCTGAGTCTTTGATACGATATACCGGGAGGCCAGGCATCTGTGACTCCACTTCATATACCTCATCTCTCCAATGGTCGGCCAGTTTATGCTTTCCAGGGACGCCTAGGTTTCGAAGCAGAACAGCATCCCCTTGATGAATTTCCCTATGCCGTACTTTGTGATCGTAACGTCTCTTATTACTCGCATTTAATTGAGCCGACGCTTTCTCTGCCAATTTATATGCCTGTTGCAAACTGTCTTGTAGCCTTTGCACATACTGGAAATGCGTCCTGTTGGGTACTCCATCAGTAGATATCCGTAGGCGTACATCCACTGGTAGCCGCGCTTCTCGTCCAAACATCAAGAAGTAAGGAGTATATCCAATAGACTCATGGCGAGTACAATGATTAAGTCTTTTGTGATCCTTTCAGGGTACCAAGCATGTCGAGCAGTGTTCTATTGAACCGTTCCGGCATAGCGTCCCCTTCTGGGTGATAAGGTGTCGTCCGAGACTTGGTACTATTCAGCAACTTAAGCAATTCTCGTATAAGATTACTCTCAAAGTCTCTGCCTTGATCCGAATGCAATCGATTTGGTAGGCCATATTGAAGGAAGTACTTCTCCCATAATACTTTAGCTACCGTTACAGCCCTTTCATCTTTGGTAGGATAGGCTTGGGCATATCTGGTGTAGTGGTCTGTGATCACCAGTACATTTCTGATACCTCGAGTGTCAGGTGCTATGCAAAGAAAGTCCATACACACCAGATCCATAGGTCCTGAGCTTTTCAAATGAGCCATGGGTGCAGCCCGGGTGGGTAGTGTTTTCCGTTGTATACAGCGGTTACACCGCCTACAGTGTATCTCCACAGACTCTCTAATTTTTGGCCAAAAGAATCGATCACGAAGTAGGCCAAATGTTTTGTCAATGCCGAGATGACCGTGATCATCATGTAATGCTCGGAGGACAGTGGGTTGCAGGATTTTGGGTAGGAATAACTGCCGTCTATCGGGATGGTTGTGATACGGTACTACCCTGTACAATAGACAGTTATCCAGTTCAAATTTGGCCATTTCCTTCATTAGCAGGACTACCATTTCCTTAGGGGCTCGTTTAAGCATTGAAAGGTTATCTTGTTGCAGAGCTTGACGAACTATTCCTATCACTGGATCATGAATTTGATATTGTACCAAATCTTTCCAGGCAATAATCTTATCCGGAGTGATGTTCATTCCTTCTGGATGGCGGTACGCCCTTGGAATAGCCTTTGATTGACACCCTAAGGAATCCGCTATCCTCAATTTAGAAAAGGCTACTCCGTCATCTACCACCGCTGCTACAGAACACAGAGCCCGTATGCCGGGTCCCGGAATTTCTTCCCATACCTCCTCATCCGGAGTAGGATTTAGCCCTGGTCGTAGTGATAGGGCATCCGCACCAATGTTTATAGGCCCCGGCTTGTATTTAAGGTTGAATTGATAATTTGAAAGTGCAGCTAGCCAACGGTGGCCGGTAGCATCCAGCTTAGCAGATGTGTTAATGTATGTCATAGGGTTGTTATCAGTCCTGACCTCAAAGTGGACGCCATACAAGTAGTCATGTAGCTTATCCACTATAGCCCATTTGAGGGCTAAAAACTCCAACTTGTGTACAGGATAGTTTTGCTCAGTAGGCATCAGGCTTCGACTGGCATACGCCACTGGTTGCAGTCCGGTATCGTATTTCTGGTGCAGCACCGCTCCTAACCCATTGAAACTAGCATCCACATGCAACACATACGGTTGATCAGGATCTGCGTACGCCAACACCGGAGCCTGTGTTAAATTTGTCTTCAGTCCCAGGAACGCCTGCTCGCATGCAGGAGTCCACTTGTCCCTGAAGGGTGCTTGAGCGGAATTGGCCTTACGGCCCGTGTCCTCAGGGTAGATTTTGAGAAGATTGTTAAGACTATTCGCTTTGCATGAGTAGCCTTCCACAAATCTTCAGTAATACCCGCAAAACCCCAGAAACTAACGTAATTCCATGATGTTTTTGGGCCGTGGCCAGTTCACCACTGCTTCTATCTTTCTGGGGTCGGTAGATATCCCCTCGGCCCAGACAATATGACCCACATAAGTCACTGAGGTGCGGCAAAACCGACACTTATCTATGAACAGCTTAAGTCCTTCGGTACTGAGTCGATCCAGGACTTTCAACAGTCTTCATGTTCCTCCAGTGTCTTCCCGAACACTATAATATCATCTAGATACACTAAGCATTCCCTGGGATTCATATCCCCAATCATCTTTTCCATTAGACGCTGAAATGTGGCTGGCGCACCACATATCCCTTGAGGCATACGCGTGAACTGATAAAACCCTAACGGGCAAACGAAAGCGGTCTTCTCTTGATCTTCAGAGTTCATAGGCACTTGATAGAACCCCGACCGTAGATTCAAAACACTAAACCACTTATTCCCTGACAGGGCATTTAAGAGGTCTTCGATCCGCGGAAGGGTATACTGATCTGGTACAGTACGGTTATTCAAGGTTCTATAATCCACACATAAGCGTACCGTCACGTTCTTCTTTCGCACCAACATGATGGGCGAGGCATAAGGACTACGAGATCCCCTAACAATGCGGCCTTCTCCATCTCTTGTAGCAGTTTTCTCACATCTTCCACATCTCTCGGTGCAATGCGACGGGATCGCTCTCGGAAGGGAGTCATGTCGTTAAGCCGTTTGGTATGTTGTGCACTGCGGCTACATCCCACATCCATATCACTGATGGAGAATACCCCTCGTCTGGTTTCTAACTGAGTCTGCAACCTTTTCTTCCATTCCGCCGTCAAGGGAGAGTCTCCAAAATCATACGCCAGTTGAGGAGCGACAGTGGAAGCGGTAGCTGTCTGTGATCTAACTTCCATCTTCTCCACCGGAGTGACAGGATATTGTATATTCGGCCCAACTGCTGCCCGTAATCAATGGGCATGGAATATGGAGAAAGGTTCTGTACATACACCTGTACTCTATTCGGTATTTTAGATGGCCATTCCTGCATGGAGGCTAACAGTTTGTATCCGCACTGTTGATCATCTTCCGCAGTACTTTCCAGCGAGAACAGTCGATCCGTCTTGCTCCTTTCGGGGTACCAACAGGTGGCCGTCATCATCTTTCCTCCCCCTGGTGGAATCTCAGTCAATCCGTAGTCAATATTGTACAGGACCCCATGTTCTTCTTGGGCAGCTATCCTACAGCATTCGTCCTGTAACACCGGGTACGCTGCCAGCGCCACTAATGGTAATTCGCCCACCTCCTGTAAGTACATGTGGATCACTGCCTGTACTATGACCGTATTGGTTCCCATGATTATAGGGGCACTAGGGTGTTCTTGGGGTTCGGGGCACACCAACGCTTCCACTTCCATGGGATGATGCTTGCCGGTATTCAACTGTGGAATATCCAAACACACCCGTACCACTCCATCGATGGGGTAATCTTCGTGGCTCAACCCTCTTAACCTCATAGTGTCCGCGGACAGCAGGGGTAACCGATGAAGGTGCTGATCATAGAAGGGTCGATATACAATGGTTACTTGCAAACCAGTATCCAGTAAGGCAGATATATAGATGCCTTCAATAACGACTTTTACAATGGCCGCCGGTCCGATGCGGCCACCAATCTGTGGCGGTGCCGGCACTTCATTAGACTCTGGGGTTGTACCTTCTTCGGACACGGGCGGTTTCAGCGGTCAAGGTGGTGCACAGCATGGATTTCGCAGTCCTGGAAGCCATCTTCTTTTTGACGGGACAGAAGGAAGAGATGTGGCCCATCTTGCCACAGCGGAAACACTGGACATTACTCCTAGAAGACTGGTTCCTAAGAGCAGGGGAAGTTCTTCCTGATGTAGAGACTTCAATGTCTACCTCACTTTCCTCAGGATCCTCGATCTCTCAACTCACTTCCATGGTTGGTTTCGCTCTAGCCTCTCCTTTCTTAGCTTCCTTGGAGGTGATTCCCGTTTTCTTAACTGTGCTCAGGTCCCGGCCTAACAGCACAGTTTCATGAGCCTGTACTCGGTCCATAAGTTCGTTAAATGACAAAGCCTGACCCGGCTCGAGATATTCACTGACTCTTACTGCTACCGGGTGTAATGATAGTAGTCCCCTCAGGAATTGCGTGGTTCGGAATCCATCAGCATACACCTTCTGCACAACTTTCCTCTTTACCAGAATCCAGAGATCCAAGTGAAGGCGCCTAAGGAAGTCAGACACGATTTCTCCCTCCTTCTGGGCAAGTGCGTGGAATTTGGCCATCAAGAAGAACGAGTCCACCGGTGTCCCGTAGGCATGTAGTGCCCCGTGTGTGTCAGCCTCCGGATGGTCATCTCTGTAGCAATGCACGATATGGGACGCGGGCGGCCGCAGGCATTCAATGATTCGCTGCCTTCTCACTGCATCAGTGCAGGCCCATTCGGGCAGTACTTGCTCAGCATGATCCAACCATTCCTCAAAACCCACCTCTCCTAAGGGCGTCGGTTTGTCTCCGGAGAATGCCTTCAGTTTCCTGTATTGGTGCGACTGTGAAGATTGATGTATGGCCTTCACCAGCACAGGTATTGTTAAGTCATTAGGCATAATATTTCCCGCATAAGGGCTATCTGAATTAAGTCTGGACATACAGCTTCTACTCAGGGAGGGCCGGATGGTGTGAAGGACACTCCTAGACCAGTGGCTGCTGGCCACGTGGGGGTTAGTCTGCTCTCTGGAGTACGGAACGGAGTATATGTTACCACAGATGATTGTCCGGGGCACTCTCTCTGGGGCATGGACATAGCCAGTGGTGTGGCCATACCCACATGGACCAGTGAACACTGAATTCCCGGGGCCTCAGGTAGGGTTAATATAGGGGGTACCGCTTCTGGGCATATTTCCTGTTCAGTGGCCAATAGGACCTTGCGCCACGTCTGGTCAGCGTCATACTTATGGTCCATAACTCGGGCCGTCGCCAGGGAAGGCAGGTTTCTCACTTGGTCCCCTACTGTGCCCAAGGTCGTAGCGGCAGGGACATGCCCAACAGCGATGGCACAATTTAGAGGTATCTTGTATCGTTGGGCCCACTTGCGCACCTCGGACAGGGAGGGCACAAACATGGCAAATTTGGATTACACAATTTAGATACTGATTAGGGCACCCCAGGTCTGAATCTCAGCAGCGCCTCCAAATGTAGCCCTCTTTCCTACAGACATAGAAAGACTACTAATGCTGTGTATACCTGTTGGCTCAGTGACATCTGGGCCTCCACTAACTGGGAGCCTGGGGCCATACCATATACTTGGCAGCGCCTCCACTTGCCCAGGATCCCCAATTAGTAAGATTCCCCTGGACAAGAATAACAATACTATTCCATATAGTATAACGGTTTACAATAAGTGAATGCAGAGCATGAACATACATATGAATAACTAATCACCATGCAAGCAGATACGGCAATACAGTAACATAACACCTGTGGCTGGGCCACCTCCACCCTGGAGTAATGTCTCTCTCCCACCACCGCGTGTACCCCACACCGTGTCCAATGTTCTGGACCAGTCCCTTGGTCACTCAACCCTTAGTGTCCCCAAAGAACCCTCCCCCAAGGCGGGATCAGCGCCTGCAGGTACCGGTGTTGGTGCACTTAGTATAATACCTTCCGGCTGCTCCAGCAGCCGGTAACTGTACTTCACAAAGGATCAGATGATTCAGCATAGTCTCTTACGAGTCTGTACTTGAGTCCAGCAACTTGATCCCAATCACCACTTTCACTGCAGCACACGAAGACACAGTGTCCCTGTATACTGATATCAATAAAGGGTATGCTGCCCCTATCTATGGCGTTCCCTGCAGTACCACAAGCTAGTGGTGACTCAGGGCCTGCACTGGGGCCTAGGAAAAATCTCTGGCCTATGCAGTGGGTCACCGACCCCCTGCAACACACACCTCCTCTTCCCTTGCTTCTCCGGGGCGCACTCGCTAGCGTGGTCCCCACAGCTAGCTTCCCTTCCAGCAATCCAGCCTTCCCATTGGCTCCTGAGTCCCCTCTGACCTTACTGAGGCTCATGAGAGTTGTGTTTCCGCTAAGAGCCTAACGCCTATTGGTCAGCCGTTCGCGCGCTTACTCTGCGCATGTGCGACCTTCCAGGAGCTCCCTGCAGCACATCTATACTGCGCATGCGCAACGATCCATCATGGCGGCGCCCTGTGCTAGTCGGGCTGCCACGGAGCCTCGGTGACACCCGAACGCTGCCTTCTCAACCCCCCACCCTCCTGAAGGGCCAGCTGACCTGTCGCTTGTCCCTACAGGACACGCAGCTAGGTACAAGAAAAGAGAGGCTCAGGGGAACACCACTACAATAACATTCCCTTTGGTATTGATAGGGTAGAAAGTAGATCTAAATGTAAGGGACCTGATTACACAAAACAAAAAAGTGTGTGCCGCGCATGCGCATTTTAAGTGAAACTTCGTTGTCTTTTGTCACTATTTTGTCACAGAAATTGTATTTGTGATGGTGATGTTTTTAATTAAAAATCAAAACACAATTTCAGTGCCAAAATGCAAACAAGTTTAACTTAGAACGCGTGTTTTAGCTATTTGCACTTCTAAATTTAAGTAAGTGTTAATTCCTTGTGTGTGTGCATCACTATGTGTGTGTGCGTCTCTCAGAGCTATGGGAACACAGAGTGCTCAGTGCTCTCCCCCCTCCCTCAGAGCTATGGGGACATGGAGCGCTCAGCACTCTCCCCCCTCCATACGATCTACGGGGACACGGGACATGGCGCGCTCAGCACTGTCCCCCCTCCCTCCATCCGAGCAACAACGCGCTCAGCACTCTTCCCCCCCCCCCCTCCCTCAGGCAGTGCTGCGGGGGATGTGGAGCTGCAGGGGACGCAGCACGCTCAACCCCTCCTCTCCCCCTCCTCCCTGTTTCCGGAGCAGCCTCCCTTCCTCTCTTCTTCCCCTGGTGGAGATGCGGGGACACAGCACCCGGATCTCGGGGAGAGGTGTGTATTGTGTGTTGTGTGTGGGTGTCCCAGTGTGTGTGTGTTCCCATGTGTGTATGTGTCCCCGTCAATCCAGCGATGACTCCTCTTGGTGGAAACTGGCAACACTGACAGCCTCTTCTGCCAGAAGTGATGTCACTTCCGTCACCACTAACTTCCGTCTACAATCAACTACATTCACACCGCTAAAGAAGTTTCACTTTAAAACTAAAATGGGCATTCTGAATTAGAGTAATGGTAGAATTTCCAGTGCACAAGAGCTAAAATGTAATGGGGCTAAGTGTGCGAGCTTCGAAGGAAAGGAAGAGAATTTTATAGTTCATTCAAAAGTATTCCAGGCGGACAGAGGCGCAGTGACTGATCTTAAAGAGAGTGAAACGAGTATGACAACATTCATTTGAATAGATTCTAAGGTAGAGAGCTTTGCGACATTTAGTAGAAGATTAATCGTATATTAATTTGAAAATATTTTTCCTTTCCCATTTTCTTTTTTTTTATATTATAATAGTTTGGAGCATATTTTCTTGTTTAATTATGTAAATACATAATTTAGTTCACCATACTGTATAAGGCATGGCCAAATGTTACAGTACTTGATTATTAGACTACTGTACCTCTGTTACAAGGATAGAGTTGGTTACAAGTTTCAACTGAATAGCCAATAGCGACTTCTCCAGTACTGGAAGGGGTCTTATGGTATAGAATAGCACCCTGGAGTGCCCAATGTCCCTTTAGTTTACTAAACATAACAAGGAAAGATGAGCAATGGTTTAATGTTTTGCTGAAGGGTTTAAATTGTTATTCCACGGCATACACTCTGGTGGTGAATAAGATACCATAACTACCATACTCAGCAAGAAGCAAATGTAAACTATTTTTTACCTTTTACCTTCACTTCACTAATGCACTCCATATTTTAAAGGAACATTTCTGCTTTTACTGAAAAATGTAAAACTCTCTATGACATATTAATGCTAAAAATGAAATGTCGATGTTCAAATCTCAAAAACTGCTTGAAAGGTTGCTGTGCTATTTCCTTTTTTCCCTCGGGCTGTCATCATGCACATCCAGCAACCAGTAAAAAGTTTCTCTGGAAGTTTCTTGTTGACCCCTGAGCATGTAATTACAGCAAGACAGGGGATAAGCATCAATGTCATTGAACCTCAGCCTAAAAAAAGGAAAATTGAAATATTCCTGACTTTCTATTAATCACATGCTTGCTGATATGATTGATTGAATGTCTCCTAGGCCACACATTTTCTTTTTCTTTAGAGTGTGACCCCATATTCTGCAGTGCTTTAACTCCACAATTCCTTTGAGCCACCAAGGAGCTGTCTCTGAACAGAATGACTTCAGTCTAATTGTATTGCACTACTCAGCTGCTACATGTAAAGGACAGTGTCAAATAAAGCTGCATGTTTTATGGAAGATGAGAATGAGTTAATGGAATGAATGAATGAAAGATGATTATGAAAGTACAGAAATCCTTTCCCTTCAGCAACAGCCAGCAGTAATACATACCGTACTGTGTGCACAGACTTCGGCAATCACATACAGAGCATCAGGAGCCAAAATGGGTGACCATGGTGCACAGCAGTGGATATACAGTACAAAAATGGCCATAATTTATAATCAGCCACATGCAAGAAGGGAACGCGTAGAAAAATGCCATGGGTTGCAATAATGTTGGCTACATCTATACTGTATGTTCACTAACAATTATTGGTAGGGAAGTTGTTGTATCTGCTCTATCTGTTCTTGTGCTTTTCAGTCATTACCATCCATGTTATTTTTATCAATGCAAGTAGATGTAACAGTAAAGACCACAGTCCAGTGTGAGTAATCTTCAAAAGACACTGTCTGACCTAAAGTGATAGTCTGTACAGGAACATCAGGGGTCGTATTTGTTGACAAGACTGCCTGATTACAGTAATATATTATAGCTAGTGTAGAATGTATTATCTATTGCAAATGCATCTTAAACTCGCACGGAATTATCATCCAAGCCCCATATGTGCTAACTCTTTCAGCACTGAAGGGGCTTAATGATGGTATGATACAAAATGCTGTTTAATTTGTGTAACCTTCCTTTTCCAGGCTATGAGTTTACATAATCTTGGATATTGTGAGGGAGTGAAGGGTTAACTCCCTCACTCTGCAGGCAGGCAGACCACACCCTAGATGTATACTGTGCTAGGATGTGGACAATAAGCTCCAGAGCAGGGCTTTAAAAGGCAGGAAGTGGGTCCTTGTTATTGCTGCCTGTTCCAGAACCTGCAGAGACAGGTCAAGAGGCTGTGGGGATTGCCCAGAAGGGTGTGCCTGGAAGTTGCAGGACTCAATTGTCACAATTGGTGGAGAATGTGGGCACTCTAAAAGGCATAGAACGCAAAGGTCTGTGGGTTTGAAAAAGCAATACAAACAAAAAAACATGTTTAAAAAAAATGGCTGCTCAGTGGAGTAAGACTGCTACAGAGACACCTACGAGAGGTACAAATTCTGCAAGTAAAGCCTGCCACATGTGTGGCTACCAGTTGTGATTGTAGCATATACAGAACTGTATTGATACAGTTCAATAGCGGCTCCTGTGACCAGAAGGGTGTACCTGGGAGCTGCAGGACCCTGCGGCTGTGAACTAGGTTAGCCAGGAAGAAGTCAAGCTGTCCAGAGGATGTGCCTGGCACAGGAAATGGACTTTCCTTCGGAGCCTAAAGTACTGTAAAGACAATTTAGTCTGCCTTTGTTGCACTGCCTGTGATTCAGCTATCCCTGAGTTTTGTTTAACTGGTAAGCAGAGCAGCCGTTCAGGATTATTAGGGGCAATGTGTTTAATGTGTAATTAGTGCTCAGAGAGGAGCTAGGCATTTTGTTTTATATTTGCTTTGTTTTATGCCTGTAAGAATAGACCTGCTAATAAATTCTTATGCATCCTGCCTTTAATGGGAGAGCAATGATCCTGCAACATTGCCGACTTGTCGCTATATATATATATGTGTATATACACAGTGGTCGACAAATCACCAAAAAATCTACTCGCCGAACAAAAAAATCTACTCGCCACCTAGTACCACACATGTGCTGCTTGGGCCAATAGGAGCTCGCCACGATGTTAAATCCACTCGCCCGGGGCGTGCAAATGTATAGTTTTGTCGAACACTGCATATATATATATATATATATATATATATATATATATATACATATATATATATATATATATATATATATATATATTGTGACAGAAACCAGGGGATGGTAATAAATTCCGTATATAGGGCTCCCAGGATACTAAACAGTTTCTATCCTGTTTGGCCTGGGAGTGCAGCCTTATAATACATACACTCCATCCCACAGTTTGGCAAGCGCTGGAACTGAGGGATGAGAGATCCAGACCAGAGTTTGTCTGCTGCCTGATTTCTGTCACCTGTCATGCTAATTAGGAATCAGGTATGTAAGACTGTTTTCCTGTTTGCTCTGGTCTCTCCACAAGAGCCAGGAGGCTGGAAGGCTGCTGAACTACAGAGGGGAGAAGCCTCTTCCCCAAACAGGTTCAATCTTTCTGTTCATTTGTATAAGACTGCAAAAGTACCTTGTTTTGTTGTTGGGAGTGGAAAAGCCACTTCCAACCCTGAGTCAGGGATATCTAAGTTAAGTTATCGCTCAGGTGAGCAGCTTTTGTTTTGATCTGTTTTCTGTTGTATGCACTGTGGCAGTCTCAGTGCCTGGGACTGAATAAACCAGGCATAGCCTGTTTAAAGGAACAGTACGTGATGCCTCATCATTTAACCTACCCTAAAAGGCCGTGTTCTAAACAGTCCCGGACAAACGACGGAGCCCCAGAGTAAGCCGTTTGTCACATATGGTGGAGAATGCGGGCAGAACACTAAAAGGTCTGCGGGTTAAAGAACTTTAAAAAAAAAAAAAAAAAAAGGGGGGGGTTTTCTCTCCAAACAAGATGGAAGACGTGGTGAGTGCGCTGGTACGCAATGTCGCTGTCCAGAAAGACGCGAATGAAGCCCAGCAAAAGATTAATGCAGCCCTGCAACAGGCGAATGAAACCCAGCAACAGCTGTTAATAGCCCAGCAAGAGACTAATGCAAACCAGCAACGGCTGTCAATAAACCAGCAAGAGACTAATGCAAACCAGCAACAGGCGAATGCAAACCAGCAAGAGACAAACCGCTTGCTGAGAGAGGAGCAACAACGGTTCGCCCAGGGCTTACAGCAGGAACTCGAGATCCTAAGGGGGACTATCAGTAACCTTCCACTGGCAGAGGCAGCCCCAGTCCCGAAAATGACCAGGGCAAGCCACTACCTTCAGAAGATGGGACCCTCGGATGATGTGGAAGCCTATCTTCTCACGTTTGAACGCACGGCACAGAGAGAGGGATGGCCAGAAGCTGAGTGGGCTGGTCTAATCGCACCCTTCCTAAGCGGCGAACCCCAGAAGGCTTACTTTGATCTAGAGTCAGCCGAAGCTAACGTCTATGCAAAATTGAAGTTCGAGATCCTCGCCCGCCTCGGCGTAACCACGGCTGTTCGCGCCCAAAGGTTTCACGCATGGTCCTTCACGATGGATAAAGCCACCCGAAGCCAGATGTATGACCTCATCCACCTCGCCCGGAAGTGGCTACAACCCAAGATCAACTCAGCCAGCCACATCGTGGAACGGTTGGTCATGGACCAGTTTTTGAGAAAACTTCCCTCTGCCTTACGCAGTTGGGTCAGTCGGAGTGACCCCCACAATGCGGATGAGCTTGTGGCCCTCGTAGAAAGGTACAATGCAGCAGAAGAGAACCCGCAACCCACAGTCGTGGAGCAACCCCACTACCCAAGGTTCCAGGACTCTTCCAGAGACGGTAAAAGGGTACCGGGGTTAAGGGGCGCTGAAGAGCGGCGACCACCTTCACGCAGCACCAGCAACAGTGGTTCACACACTAAGGGCAATAGCCAACATGGGGAGCCGGGAAAAGGCTCTAAGTGGGACACAGACTATGTACCTAAATGTGTAAATTGTCATGAGAGGGGCCACACAGCAAAAATCTGCCCACTAAATGATGAGCCCATGCAATGCAACAGCGTGGAACCTTATGCGCTGTTGTCCCAATGTATGGGCCCTAGCCCAGAGGACCCCTTGAATAACCATTTGTGGGCATTTGTAAAGGTTAATGGTAGGAGGGTTCGGGCACTTCTTGACTCTGGGAGCATGGTCACACTAGTGTCCGAATACCTCTTGCCCATTAAGAAGAAACAGGGAAACAGTTCACAAAGAGTGGCAATTTGTTGTATACATGGGGATAATCATGAATATTCCACTGTTGATGTTTTTTTTGAAACAGAGTTTGGTTCTTTAGATTTCAAGGTGGGTATTGTACCCAAACTGGCACATGATGTGTTAATAGGGACCGACTTTCCCCATTTTCTAAAAATGTGGTCCCCCGCTCAGAATAGCGCCCAGAGTTCAATAGCGGACCATAACGAAGTATTAGAAGAAACAAATCCTTTCCCTTTTTCAGAAATGGAGGTTGACGAGGGCCCAAATAAGAAGGGGGAAAAGGAGGAGTGCTGTAAAATTCCCTTCCCCATCACTACTTTGGTAGGGAATACCCCAAATCAAGATGTTGATCAGACACTTACCACCCCAGAACCGGATAAGACCCTCGCTGACCTAGAGGTCAGTCCTGGGAGTTTTAAGAAGGCCCAGTGGGAGGACCCCACATTAGCGGTAGCAAGGGGAAATATACGGGACCAGAATAGTACTCCTGGCCAACCAGATAGGTCACTTGATTACCCCTACTTCGAGGTAGAGAACGACCTAGTATATCGGGTTGATAAAAGGAAATCAGTTACAACTAAACAATTGTTGGTACCACGGACATTCCGTAACGTAGTATTACACCTCGCACATAGTCATCCATTGGGGGGACACCTAGGGGTGGAAAAGACAAAAGAAAAGGTTCTCCGAAGCTTCTATTGGCCTGGGGTTCTGGCAGAAATTACGAATTATTGTTCCTCATGCCCAGAATGTCAGATCACCGCCCCGTTCAAGGCGTACCGCAGCCCATTGGTACCCCTTCCCATAATAGAGGTACCATTTGACCGGATTGCTATGGATCTAGTAGGACCCTTAATAAAGTCTGCTAGGGGACATCAGCATATATTGGTAATATTGGATTATGCCACCCGATATCCGGAGGCAGTTCCCCTACGTAGCACCTCTGCTAAAAACATAGCAAAAGAGTTAGTAGTTCTGTTTCCCCGGGTCGGAATTCCTAAAGAGATTCTATCTGACCAGGGAACACCGTTTATGTCCCAAGTAACAAAAGAGCTATGTAAACTCCTAAAAATCAAGCATCTCAGAACCTCAGTCTATCATCCACAAACAGATGGTTTAGTGGAAAGGTTCAATAAAACCTTAAAGAGCATGTTACGGCGGGCGGTTGATAAAGATGGGAAAAACTGGGATTGTTTGTTACCGTACCTGTTATTTGCCATTAGGGAAGTTCCCCAATCATCCACAGGCTTCTCCCCGTTTGAACTATTGTATGGCCGACACCCAAGGGGCTTATTGGATATAGCCAAAGAGACTTGGGAACATGAGGTTACCCCTTACAGAAGTGTAATAGAGCATGTTGCCCAGATGCAGGACCGCATTGCTGCAGTCCTACCCATAGTGAGGGAACACATGGAGAAAGCTCAAGAAGCACAGAGGAATACGTATAATAAGGGTGCTAGGGTCAGAATTTTTTTTCCAGGTGATAGGGTACTAGTTCTGGTTCCCACCGTGGAGAGTAAATTCCTTGCTAAATGGCATGGGCCATATGAGGTCTTGGAAAGAGTGGGAGAAGTAAATTATAAGGTAAGACAGCCAGGTAGGAGGAAACCTGAGCAAATTTACCATATAAACCTACTCAAGCCCTGGAAAGATAGAGAAGTCTTGTTAACCCTAGTACCCCCAGGTCCGTCAGAGAATCAAGAAACTGACCCAGAGGTTAGCATAGCTGAAACCCTGTCTGTTCATCAGAAACGAGAGGTTCAGAATTTAGTGAGAAGAAACAAAGAAATCTTCTCTATACAGCCAGGTAGAACTAGCGTAATTGAACATGACCTAGTCTCTGAACCGGGGGTCCGAGTTAACCTTAAACCGTACCGAATCCCAGAGGCCAAAAGAAAGGCTATAAGTTTAGAGGTTAAAAAAATGCTAAAACTAGGTGTAATTGAGGAATCCCAAAGTGGGTGGAACAGCCCTATAGTCTTAGTCCCAAAGCCAGATGGTACAACAAGGTTTTGTAATGACTACCGGAAACTAAACGCGGTGTCAAAATTTGATACTTATCCTATGCCCAGGGTAGATGAACTTGTAGAGAGACTGGGCAAAGCCCGATATCTCACAACCCTAGACCTAACAAAAGGGTACTGGCAGGTTCCCCTCACAGAAAGGGCAAAAGAAAAGACAGCCTTCTCAACCCCAGACGGCCTCTTTCAGTATAAGGTGTTGCCTTTTGGCTTACATGGAGCTCCCGCCACATTCCAAAGAATGATGGATAAAATTTTAAAACCACGTGCTCGGTATGCTGCCGCCTACCTGGATGATGTGGTAATCCATAGTGAGGATTGGCAATCCCACCTTCCAAAGGTCCAAGCTGTGCTTGACGCAGTCCGGTCTGCTGGACTAACTGCTAACCCCGCTAAATGCACTATTGGTCTGGAGGAGTCCAAGTATCTGGGATATTCTATTGGCAGAGGTTTACTCAAACCCCAAACACTCAAAGTGGAGGCGATACAAAATTGGCCAAGGCCAGTTACAAAAAAACAAGTAAGGACCTTTTTGGGGTTAATTGGGTACTATAGAAGGTTTATTCCCAATTTTGCAACTAAGGCAACCCCACTAACTGACCTCACAAAAGCAAGAGGACCGCTAATGGTAAAGTGGTCCCCCGAAACCGAACAAGCCTTTAGAAGCCTGAAAGAAGCTCTCTGTGCCCAACCAGTGTTGGTCACACCTGACTTCTCCAAAGAGTTCGTAGTCCAAACCGACGCATCTGAGGTAGGGCTGGGGGCGGTACTCTCCCAGGAGTCTCAAGGTGAGGAGCACCCCATCCTTTATTTAAGTAGGAAACTAAATCCCCAGGAGAAAAATTACTCCATAGTAGAGAAAGAGTGTCTCGCAATAAAGTGGGCTGTAGAGACGCTCAAATACTACCTGTTGGGGAGAAAATTCCGGTTGGTCACAGATCATGCACCCCTTACCTGGATGTGTCAAAACAGGGAAAAGAATGCTAGAGTGACCAGGTGGTTCCTAAGCCTACAACCCTTTAAATTTTCTGTGGAACACAGGTCAGGGCACAAACATGGCAATGCTGACGGGTTGTCAAGGATGCACTCCCTAATATCCATGGTCGCTCATCCCTCGAGGTCTGAGCTGGGGGGGAGGATATGTGACAGAAACCAGGGGATGGTAATAAATTCCGTATATAGGGCTCCCAGGATACTAAACAGTTTCTATCCTGTTTGGCCTGGGAGTGCAGCCTTATAATACATACACTCCATCCCACAGTTTGGCAAGCGCTGGAACTGAGGGATGAGAGATCCAGACCAGAGTTTGTCTGCTGCCTGATTTCTGTCACCTGTCATGCTAATTAGGAATCAGGTATGTAAGACTGTTTTCCTGTTTGCTCTGCTCTCTCTCCACAAGAGCCAGGAGGCTGGAAGGCTGCTGAACTACAGAGGGGAGAAGCCTCTTCCCCAAACAGGTTCAATCTTTCTGTTCATTTGTATAAGACTGCAAAAGTACCTTGTTTTGTTGTTGGGAGTGGAAAAGCCACTTCCAACCCTGAGTCAGGGATATCTAAGTTAAGTTATCGCTCAGGTGAGCAGCTTTTGTTTTGATCTGTTTTCTGTTGTATGCACTGTGGCAGTCTCAGTGCCTGGGACTGAATAAACCAGGCATAGCCTGTTTAAAGGAACAGTACGTGACGCCTCATCATTTAACCTACCCTAAAAGGCCGTGTTCTAAACAGTCCCGGACAAACGACGGAGCCCCAGAGTAAGCCGTTTGTCACAATATATATATATATATATATATAAATAAAATAAAGAAAAGTGTCCCACTAAAAGCACTCAAGCAACAATAATAATGAAAAAATGTTTATTTATGGACATGGAAAACACACAACAGATATAAATATAAAACAATCCCCTAAGGATCTCTATATATATACATATCAGGATAATACTAGGATCCTAAGTAAATATTGAAAAAACAGGATCATACTGCTCAGGTTAGAAAAGAGAAATAACCTCCTGAGATATATAAAGACCGGCCGGTCAAAATATTATTACAACAGCTGTATGCTGTGAACTATTAACTGCTAATAGTAGTAATTGCCAAAAATAGTACCACCTTGGTCACCAAGAAAACAAGTAAATAACATGAGGTCACCACTAATGAAGTAAAGAAGTCATTATGTATACTTGCAGATAATCATGAGTATAATGTCCTTGTTTTGAAGTCCCAGGATTGTAAGAGAGGCAAAAAATTGGTAATATTGTTGCAGAAAGAGTTCACAGCCGATGAAAGGAATCCAAGGGGCGTACAAATAAAGACAAGCCCGACGCGGCATTTCGCACCCTTTGCTTCTTCTAGGGGCTTAATAAAGTAACGTCCAGTTAGGGTTTAAATACACAAAACCAATTAGCGTTGACCAATGATATTGTGAACAGAGAACATGAACAGCTGATTCATAAGGAGCAAAATGACGCTACATACTAGTGAGGTGGTCTATCCAGCATGAGATGTAACCAAAATTCCTATTGGTTCGTCAACAAGCATTGCTCCAATCAAAGCCGCCCACAAAAAGCGCTGTACTTAAAGCCTCGCGAGTACACCGGCAGTAGCAGTGAATATGTGATGAGCTGCTGAAGGCTACAGCGTGTCATCATGGTGAGGCATGCAAATACAACAAGGTAAACGCCTCCCATTATGTCATCCAGGGGAGTATCCGTTTTATGGAATGTAAACATAGCCCCACTTGAGCCGTGCCAGCCCAATAACCATCAAGGCCCGCAGTGTCCACACAGTGTCTGTATATATATATATATATATATATATACTTTTCAGGGTGTTGGACCCATGCAGGCTGGACGTGGATATATAGATAGAGTAATGATAGGCTCCAGGAACTTTTATAGTAACAAGAGCTTTATTCGCATCCATTGATAATGCTTCCCATCCAAAAGCAGACTTCCCTTCGGGCATCAACTGGTGGCAAATAATATGCTTACTCTGTGCATCTTTCCCTGGTAGCTCTCGCACCTTTTCTTGGAAGGTACTAATAAATATAGCAAAGCTTAGTGTTTTTGGAACCTCGATCGTGCACCATCTCAGTACTGCGCTGATTGCCGTGTCAAAAACAGAAAGGACTAATGCTGCAGGAGTTCTATGCTTCTGAATTGGACCCGATCGCTCTGAAGTCAGTACGATAAAGCAACTGTCCCCTCCCCAGACACTGTTCGCTCCTGTCCAGAACTCCTCAATGACAGATGACTGAATATGGGTATTTACTTCATGAGGGCAAATACTATAGGGCCATATTCAGCATCTACATCATTAAGGGGGTTGGACAGGACATTAACATTTTAGTAGTGGGCCTATGGTGTGAATACACTATGTCCTCAGGATTAGTATCCCATCACTCTGTGTACTGCCTACCTCGTCCATGCATATTGGATCAGGAGTTTACTTAGGACCTTCCAGTGGGACTAGTCCAATTATGCTCTGGAGCTACAACTCTATGAACTTCTAGTAAGCATTGCTCACTCCTCTTTCTGAATGAGAACAATTTTGGCTTATTACTATAGGTGTATACTAGCTGATATACCCAGCGTTGCCCGTGATGTAATGTTCTGCCTCACCCATCCTCCCTCTCAACTCCCTTCCCCCCCTCTTCACAGATGTTCAGGCTTCCCCCCCTTCTCTCCTGACTCCCTCCCCCCTCTCTCTCCTGACTCCCTCTCTCCCCCCTCTCTCTCCTGACTCCCTCTCTCCTGACTCCCTCTCCCCCCCTCTCTCCTGACTCCCTCCCCCCCCTCTCTCCTGACTAACTCCCCCCCCCTCTCTCCTGACTAACTCCCCCCCCTCTTTCCTGACTGAATGCCACCCCCGCCTGTCCGCCGCCACCTTACCGGGGGCATCGGCAGGAGGAAGGGGGTCCTTCCGGAGGCTGCCTGCCCACTGCCTGTCCCCCCGCCGGGGAGGAAAGTGAGCGTTGGTCGCTGGGGCAAGAGGGCCGCGCCGCGCTTCCCCTCCATCCGGGAGCCGGTGGGGGGGAGGGAGAGAGAGAGAGTTGGGTGACATCATAGAGCCGGGTGACGTCATAGAGCCACAAATCTGATTGGCCAGAGGCTGAGGACCAATCAGATTCACCGAAGCTAGTACCAACCTTTCGATTTTATATATTATAAGATGTAACCAAACAATGTCAGTGTTCGATACTACCAGAAAGTCCTTGGTAGAATACAATATCAGGTAAGTCCAGCAAATGATGACTCCAAATGGTGATTAATCCATGGGGTACCGCATATGTAAAAAGAAGAAACAAAACAAATATAGTGCAACACTCTGTATACTAACGGACAGGTTATCCAAAAAGAAGGGGATGGTCAAACCCCAGAGGAAAAAACTGTGCAAGATAGTGAGTAAAACAAAAGGTACATTTAATAAACAATAAAACACATTTAAAACAACTCCTCTCCTCACGATGGCAAACGACAATTGGAATCCTACTTACTGGACCCAAGAAGGATATGCGCATAGAATATCTCATGTAAACAGGAAAATCGCCTCCCGCTGCCACCAGCTACTCTCGGATTCCTCGTGTTGTGCCCCCCAGACCCGCTGGGGAGTTAGGAACCTCCGACTCGCAGATGGTCTTTCCGGCTGGCTTCCCTCTACTTGGTATACAACTTCTTATCTCCCGGATGTCCGCAAGCCACTCTCAAGAGATTCGATGGTATCTGCGGGTAGTGTCCGGGTATGACGTCACGTCACGGGAGGTCCCAGGTTTGTCAGGAGAGAGTGCAAGTCGATGCTACTCTGTTTGGCACACGCGTGGGAGTTTGCCCTACTGGTACCTCCCATGATGTGATGTCATACCTGACAGAGACATTTTCCCTATAAACATTAGAGGGGGAGGCAGAGATGGAGGGTCCGGAGTAGAGATGCAGGAGGGCGGAGGGCTTTGATTAGTTTTTTTCATCATTGCTTATGGTTCTGGTTGGGGTGGGGGTGGGGGGTGTGGTGGTTGGGGTGTCCTTGGAGGGGAGTCGGCGGAAACAGGACAGTTCGGGGTGGTGGGGGTGGGTAGAGAAGATTCAGCATTAGGGACCAACTGAGTTGCTCACCGGCAGCCTCTCCCTCTCCTCATTAGTTGAAAGCTATGTAGGGGTTAGTAGGAGACAGGTTTTCTGGTGCTGGTGGGAGGGACAGGGGAAGAGGAGGTCACAAAGTACTGCATGCTGAAATATACAACTTTTTTCATACGGATTTCTGTTGTTGCATTTTGTCACCTGGTTTATTCGTGTTTTAATTTCTCCGGAATCCAAGGTAATATAGAGCAGGAGTCAGATGAGTTCCATAGTCCAGTTTATAGTTAACGGTTTAAGATTATACGTTATTAGAGCAAGGTCTACATTGAGTTACAAGAATTCCTAACAGAAGGAGAAACATGGGAACGTTAGCAGTAATGGCATAATTAGCAGTGTGGTAACACACGTTTAGAATTAATCTATAGGCCTCTGATCTAGCCTAATAGGGTGATGAAGTTTAGATTTGATTTCTGTGAGCTTTGCCAGTTTATTGTCATGTTAAGTTAGTCATGTAATGGTATGTCATGTTAGCTGGTACATTCTGGTTCGAGGTGACATGGGACTAACCCATGTGGCAATGCAAATCCCTTGGGACCCTGAGCAGTGGTGTGACTCAGGGGGCTGGACCCATTTTCATCAGGGTTCGGCGATGGGTTTTTACCCAAGGGCAGTGGAGCCTTTGTCCAACTGTATCATAGATGGCTTGATTCACTTTTTGTTTCTCCCATTTTTTCCTTCTAAGTTTTGCCCCACTTTCCTTCCCATGCTCATCCTAAAGGCAGGGTATTTCGAGTGGTGGTCGTGGCTTTGCTGGCGGTCGGGGGTCTCCTCGCCCGGTCCTGGGGTTGGCACAACTAAGGTAAGCATTAGGTCACCGACATCGAGATGTCATTAAACATTATTTCACATAATGTAAAAGCCTAAACAGCCCAAAGAAGAGGAGAGTGGGCCCCACAGACTATAAAGAGGAAAGGGCAGATGTGGTGATGTCGCAGGAAACACATTTTAGGAAATAATGCTTCCAAAAGTATTTTGATAAGAATTTTAGAAATTGTTTTTTCTCATTGGCCAACTGTAAGAAACGGGGGTGGCATCTTATTTCACAATAGATGCGCTTTCGTGGTTGACCAGATTAAAAAGGGACAAAGAAGGCAGATTCTTAATCTTGAGTGGCTCTATACAGGGCCAGAAATTAACTCTGGCGAATGTTTACGTCCCTGGTGAAAATGATCCAGTTTTTTTCAGGGAATATTTTTAACATTCTGAGTAAAGTAAAGGGTTACGTAATTCTGGCAGGGGATTTTAATAAGGTCTTAGACCCTGAGCTAGACAAATCTGAGCAATCTAGACAAATGAGAAGGTTGAGAACTGCCACGTTGGTTAAAGGGTTAACGGACGTTCAGTTGACTGATATTTGGAGAGAGCTACACCCAGGCAAAAAGGGATATACCTTCTTCTCCTACCCACATGCGAGCTACAGCACAATAAACTACTTCTTTGTGTCAAACAGGTTGGTCCCAAAGATCTCCTCTGCGAGGATCCATAATATTTCATGGTCAGATCACGCACCAATAGAGTTGAGGTGCTCTCAAATAAATCTAGTCAGACCAGAAGCGAATTGGAGATTGAACGAGTTAATTATAAAAATTCCAGAGGTCATAGAAAATGTGAGTTCAGAGATTGAGCAATTTTTCAGAAATTAATAAAGATAGCGTAAAATCACATTCGACTCTTTGGGAGGCACACAAAGCGACTCTCAGAGGGACACTTATTAGTATTGCTGCGGGTCGCAAGAGAGAAAGGGACGCAAAGATACTTTAGCTGAAAACTATGCTCAAGGACCTCAGGGATTTACACAAATGAAAGGGTAATTCTGACACTTTGAAAGAGCTGAAAGATGTCAGAATAGAATTAAACATGCTCTTAACCTCCCAGTCTGAGAACGCGTTGAGTTGATCAAAGAGGAAGTTTTATGAAAAAGCAAGCAAGCCAGATACTCTATTAGCAAACAAAATTAGGAATAAGCAGGTTAATTACAACATTCAAGCCAAACGTCTAAAGTCAGGAACGGTGACGTCAAACCCCAAATTTATGGTGGAAGAATTTAAAAATTATTACGAACAGCTTTACAATGGGGGAAAAGATACCTATAATGTTAAAATGAGTCAAGCCCTAGCTGAGTTCCTGGTGGACTCAAATTTGCCTAGACTGAGTAGAGAGGAGAGAGAGGTTCTACAGCAGGATTTTACAATGGAGGAGCTGACACGGGTGGTGAAGCACTTAAAACCATCCAAAGCGCCGGGCCCTGATGGTTTTGCTAACTTATACTGTACTACAAAAAAATGATCAAACGACTGGCCCCTTACCTTCTCCGAATGTTCAACGCAGTGCTAACGGGAGCAGCATTCCCAGAACAGATGCTACAAGCATCCATTTCTTTGATATATAGAGGGCAAAGACCCAACAAACTGTAAGAGCTATCGGCCATCTCATTAATATATTCGGATATAAAAATCTACTCTAAAATTTTAGCCAAAATATAGAGTTGTGTCCTGCCGAGACTGATTCACCCATATCAAGTTGGATTTATTACAGATAGACATGTGGCCGATAATACAAGGTGAATAGTTGATCTGATTGAAGTGGCTAATAGCCTTGGCTGGCTCAAACAGACATCTCAGGGGTGAACAATGCCACAATTCTGCTTTGATATTAGCAAGGTGTGTTCTCCCTTGACGGATGGGTGGAATAGTAGCTAAAGGTCAGAACTGAGTGGGTCCTATGGTTTATGGGACACGCAGGAGCCGCGTGATAGGATCTATTCGGCCGCATCTGAGTGAGGGACCACAAACAGAATAATAGCTGGGAAAAAGGATGAACGAACCTTCCACCCCCCCTTTCCTTCCTCCCATCAGTTTCTTTTGGAAATGTTTATTTCTATTATGTTTCGGTTTTACACCAAGTTGGCCGAAATGTTTGGTTGAATTGTATGTTTGTATGCATTGGTTAATGTCTGCTGTACTTGAAACCAAAATAATTTTAGTTAACAAAAAAATAGAGTGTGAAATGCAGCCAACCGATCGAGAAGTACCATATGAGGGCCATGTCATGTCCTTTAACGAGTAGGAGTAGTATATCGCCCCATATAGCGAGAAGGCTAATTTAGTGCCATGTTGGGGTCTGAATCCTGACTGGTTAGAGTCCAGTATATTATGAGTTTCAAGGTGGCATTGGGCTTGGTAAGTAGCGTTTTTCTCAATTATTTTCGCGAGGAATGGATTATTTGCTATGAGTTGATAGTTGGCAGGATATTGAGGGCCGAGAGAGGGTTTTGTTAGCAGAAGTTTTATGATGGCCCACTTAAGGCTGGTCAGGACAATTACTTGCTTAAGGAATGCATCAATGATGGTGTGGATAGGATTAATCACGACGAGGGGACATTCTTGTAGACTTGCGGGGCAAGGGTTCAATTTACAGTTAGCGGTCTGATCTTACCAATGATATTGTTGAGGTCTTCAGTGGATGGTATAATAAAGTGAGTAAATAGATGAGTGGAGTTATGGTGGGTGAAGGGGTTTCCTTAATATTCATTGTAGTGAGGTAATTGTAGATAGTATTGTATACAACAGCCGACAGAGAAGCCCAGTGCTACATTCAACATGACAAAAATACACAGTAAAATACTTATATATTCTCTTGAAAAAGGGTAATTTAGTTTAACCCTTTGGCCAAAGCGTTGTAAGCTTGCGAGCCAAGACAAGGCAGACACCTGTTCGCAAGTCCTAACACTACCAGATAAATACTAATATACCTCTATTAGGATTAAAATTCTCATTTACCTCTATTAGGAGGGAGAAAAAACCACATTGGATCTATATCCAGCAGAATGAAAGGACCTACTAACTTGGGAAGTGGGGAGGGGTGGGCTTACAACCTGGGAATGAGGAGCCACTAACCTCCAACAGCTGAAACAGCTGAGAATAGGTTAACAAAACACAAAACCCCAGCAGGCTCTTTTTGGGAACCCAATGAGCCCCCACAATATATATATATATAACGTATATAAGTGTCAAATGGAGTGCTATTAAGCGTGGCATAATTATTGTATACAACATACGACAGATAAGTCCAATGCTACATCCAACATGACAAAAATACACAGTAAAATACTTATATATTCTCTTGAAAAAGGGTCATTTAGTTTAACCCTTTGGCCAAAGCGTTGTAAGCTTGCGAGCCAAGACAAGGCAGACACCTGTTCGCAAGTCCTAACACTACCAGATAAAATACTAATATACCTGTAAGAGGACATGTGAAGATGTATGCAATGGAGACTGTTTTAAGGTGAAATTAAATAATGCTTTTATTGCGCCTGTTTCTTAACACAAGAAAATCATCCAAACGTATGCAAATAAGGGGTCAAACAAAGCTTCTGTTCCACTTGGGAGTATTTCTAGTTAAACCTATGCAGTCAACAACTCCCTTTAGATTAGCATGTCTCCCAGCCCCAAACATATATCTTGATATGTGCAGATATACAAAAAGTCTTAGAAAGTAAAGTCTTATCTGTTTATTGTAGGGAAGGCTTCTTTGTTCTCCAGGTTTTTAGAAGTCCTTTCCCCTGTGTCTTGCTGGCAGCGTGCAGTCTCTGGCAGGCTCAAGATGTCTGTTCCTATGGTCAGTCCCACAACTTGTGAGACACAGGAAAAATCTCACTTCCTGTTTCAAAGGCAGGCTTTTCTAAAAAACCTAATCAGCCAGGTGGTGTTGGTTAATTGACTACCAGCAGTTAACCATCACACTGCTGGATTAGAGGTACATTTCCTGAACAGGGATAAATCTCCTGTTACATACCTCCCCTGTTTGTGGGAAGCTCGGGCTTGCCACGGCCAAAGCCCATCCTTCCACTTTCATTCGAGATATCTCTGTGACTTGAATGGGAGTGGATGGAGGAAGAGAACCCTCAGTCCCGCTGAGATTGGAGCCCTTTCTCCAGTTTATTCGTGTCTCCTCCCAAAGGTGCTTGAGATCAGCACTCCTCAGTCGTTCGAGGAGGACTTTTTCCAAGTATAGTCTTTTTACTGCGTGCGCGGTCATGAGATTTCCCTTGCGTCAGGTGCTCATCTTATTGTAGGCAGACTGTATGGCAACAGTTGCAGAGCGTTTAAAAACAGCCCTTTGAGTTTTCCGCTCTTGAAGCTGTCTCTCTGCACTTTGTCCACTCAATGGAGTTGCTAGTTCAGCTTCTTTGGGATTGAGTTGCAATTCCACATCCACTTCCAGAGAATGTCCCATCTTTTCAGCTTCATCAGCTAAGGATTCTTCTGGTTTTGATTCAGCACGTGTACCTTTTTTTGATGCCTGTTGAGTGGCTGAAGGTTTTGTTAGTGCTTGTTTAGGTGGTTCAAATTTTGCAACCTTATTTTTCAGATGAGCGGTATTCCCAGCTCTCACTGTAACCTTGTCTTTATGGGATTTGGGGCTGACGCTTGGTCAGGTCAATACTTTTCCTTGTAGAACTGTAATCTCATCCGTGAGAGATCCCTGTTTTTTGAGGGCGTCTTGCAAGTCTCTTCTCAGGGAATTTATCTGCACACTTTGCTTTCTCTGAGCTTGCTTCCACATTTTCATTGTATTGTGAAGCACTGTGAATTTCTTGTGGTTTTTCTCCCTCCTAATAGAGGTAAATTAGAATTTTAATCCTAATAGAGGTATATTAGTATTTTATTTGGTAGTGTTAGGACTTGCGAACAGGTGTCTGCCTTGTCGTAGCTCGCAAGCTTACAACGCTTTAGCCAAAGGGTTAAACTAAATGACCCTTTTTCTAGAGAATATATACTGTAAGTATTTTACTGTGTATTTCTGTCATGTTGGATGTAGCATTGGGCTTCTCTGTCGCCTGTTGTATACATATGCCACGCTCAATAGCACTCCTTTTTGACACTTATATACATATATATATTTTTTTTTTGTGGGGGTTCAGGGGTTCCCAAAAGGAGCTTGCTGCGGTTTTGTATTTCTTTAGATAGTATTGTAGTCTACTACCCTATGGCTACTAATTCTCTGGCCCCTCCAGCACTGTAAGTCCCAGTAAAAAGAGGGCAGTGTTGGGAGCAAATCCTGTAGAGCCAGGCTATGTCATTATAAGTAAGTTAGCTAATACAGTTCAGGATTAGCCTGTACAGCTCAACCCCCTTATAACGCTGTGCTAGGGGACCAAAGAATCACATCGCGTTATAAGCGGATCGCATTAGAAATAATGCACAATTGTATGCATTGCACAATAAAGTATTTAAAATAGTAATAATCGTGTTGTAAAGTATTCAGAAAAAAACAAAATTGGGAGCCACTCTTGCAACGCGTTATAAGCGGATTTGCGTTGTAACGGATCGCGTTATAACGGGGTTGAGCTGTACTACAAGGGTCTATGCCTGATAGAAGGCTGACTTTCAAGCCACTTCCCTGGTATGGAGGGGGGGGGGTTTCCTC
Source organism: Ascaphus truei (assembly GCF_040206685.1). Classification (NCBI taxonomy): domain Eukaryota; kingdom Metazoa; phylum Chordata; class Amphibia; order Anura; family Ascaphidae; genus Ascaphus; species Ascaphus truei. Next base: position 155,971,603 of record NC_134484.1, read on the forward strand.
TAAGGTTTTAATTTAGCAGTTAGTTCTGTGCAGATCTCCCTGCGTGGTGGAAGCACCAGGAAAGTCTCTGCTGGACAGGAGTGGGGTGAGCCCTTGTCCTGTTAGGGGGTTAGGTGATCTGAGGAGGGGTGCTTAGGACCTCAAGCCCTGGGTACTACCTTCAGGGAATTGGAGATTGATGATGATGGCTGTACTAAATAAAGTTCCAGTTATACTACTTCTGGCATGATGCTTGATTCTGAGCACTGACATGAGTTGCCTGTGAAGACCATCCTGGCTGCCGCAGGATCCTCATGGGATGGAGGCGCTGCGCTGACTATAGAATGACCAGCTGAAACCCTGACCAGATGTCTCCCCACAACATCACGGAGCCCTCATGCCTCCTGTAACACCAACAAAGGTGCTACAGTATTCATTTTATTAGAAAAGTGTTCTTGAATCACTATGCATTTTTCTTTGGACGTTGGGATAATATTGTGAAGGCCTTCTGGGTTGGTCAGTGCTCATATGACTTCTTTAGATCTATTCTGGGCCCGTTCTATTCTTCTGGATATGAATTCCTTCCATGCTCTTGTGATTTTGGTTCAATATTTTCTTATGATAGATCTCCATTAACTTACTCTGATCATGATTTAAGCTAACGCCTTTCAGCCTTTTTGACTTCCAATTGGTTCCCGGAAACTATACAAGAATCTAAATGAGGTCTACGAGGGGTTCAATTCGTTGTCTTATGAGGGGTGTTGGTATCCATAATAGTGGTAAGATGAATGGTACTGTCTTGGGTGATGGGTCTAAACTGAGGTTCATTGGTTAGAGCCTCATTAGTCATAGCAGATTTCTTGTTAATCCAGCTCACTTCTGGGTTATTAATAGTTTTCAATTCTGATGCACTGGTATGATTAAGGGTAAATGAAAGAAGATGATCAGTTAATGGTAACACAGTATTAGAGTAAGGGGTATTGATATCAATATTGTAAATATATATGTGGTCAAAGATGTATCGTAGGTCATGAATTTTTTCGTTACTGATTTGAGTAAAAATGAGGTTCTTCATTGCACAGGTGAGAACTGTAGTGTTGGTGTTGTTAAATTGATTTACCCAGGAGTTTAAGTCAACTAGGATGATATTTTTGCTGTTCAAAATGATTTGTTATGGAGTTATTTCAAGTCCATCAGAAATGTCATCCTGCATCACATAAGGGGGAGGGGAGTAACGTGAGTGATCCCACGCAGTTAACCCATTAGTGGTGTTAACCCTTATACTAACTAGAAGTCCCCAAAAGCAGGCTATGTTTGTTTACACTGCCCCATTGTTTGATAGTTGTAATTTGTGCACAAATTCATTTCTCCATGCTCAGACTGTTCGTTTCCTAAATAGAAAAAAAAAAAAGATTGGTCACTTGATACAAAATTGAATCTGTATGAATAAGATGCAAATTCACTACAGTGATTTTTTATAAAATAAATGCTTACGGCAAAAGTTTCACCATTTTTCTTAAGGTTTATTTGTACTGAAATCAATAATGCAGTATACCTACATATCTCAACCATGGACCATATTAACTATTTAATTCAGCTACTGTGATATTCAGGAAATTACATAGAAAAAATGTAAATCAATGTGATACTCTTCATAACAAGCCATATTAAATATTAAAGGGGCAAGAAATGTACCAATCTCTTAAAAGTACTTAGCACATTGTTTTTATTTTATAATAATATGCAGAACAACAATTTCCTTCAATGTAAGAAAATCCAGCAATTTCTAAACCTCCTTATTTTTTTTTTTTAAATAAAACCAGACATTTTGATAGTGTATGTGCATAAAAAAAAAGAGGGGGGTTAATTGATGTGGGGTGCATAGAATCTTAGACCCCCAAAAATTAACATTTTCAAATTGGATATCATAGATGTAAACATTTGGGTTTTTCTCTCGAATCCACTCCTTCCTTAAAAGTCCTCTTCTTAATTTGAAAAGCCCTAATAGTTTCAAACCAGCAGGGTGCTGCATTCACAGAAAGATTGCTAGTTGACAATAATGTTAAATAAACTTGCTGAAATTAGATTTCACATGATAAAATGAAGCTCATTATGGAGAAACGCCAATCTTATTACTCATATATATGAATATATGCCACATCAGCTTTCCAAAGTGAACATGTTGCTTACAAAAAAAATCAGATTACCTTTTATTAGTGATGGGCATGTTGCGTACTTGATTGAATAAGAAGAGGGCAAAATATGAGGCTTGGAAATGTTCCATTTCTTTAATTCTCTCTCCTGTTGTTTCCCTCTGTAGTATTACTCTTCTTATACTTCTTGATAATATTTTATTAAATGTGGTCTGATGTTCATCACTATTGTGGTTTGTGGGAGTAAATGTGCACATTAAATATATGTATATACAATATATTACATAAAAGTAGTCAAGTGCTCAGTTTTGAAAATAAGTGAAATAATTGAGGTTCTTATACATAAAACCCCTACATTTTCAATTACAATTATTCTCCTAATTGCACAAGTCGAATGTATATAGTGCAGTATATGCAGCCAATGTTATTGCACCTGCTGGTCTGCTCTTTCAGATTAAATAGCATGTTATCACTGCACCCAATCTTTCGAATGGCTAATTCAAAACAAGGCTGCATCTCCCACTGATACGATACTGAACATTGTGTATGTCCCGCTGCAATGAGCCAGCATGAGTAATAATTAGAGATGGGCGAATCTGACCAAATCCGTTTGCTGGATTTTCTTGCATTTTCCTCTCAAAATCCGGTTCACGGTGTAAAATCTGCAGACTGATTTGGTCGGTTTGAATCCGCGTGGATTCATCAAAATCCACCAGTGGATACAATCCGTTGACGGATTTGTTGAATCCAAGCCGCGGATTCAGCAATCAGTTGGCGGATTCTTAAGAATCTGTCCACGGGCTGTGGAATTCGTGGAGTGTATTGGTAATAAAAATACAAAATCAGCAAAACGTGAATCGCCCTTTTTGAGATTGATCCTAAGGAACTGGCCAATAAAAATCCGTGAAAGAAATTCGTCCATCTCTAGTAATAATGTTGGCTCTGTCGTTTCTCTACCAGTCCTCCCTCTTCCTTGCACACATACTGTATTTTTCTTCACCACATAATGCATCCACTTGTCACACCGCAGAACAAATCAATATTCTAATTCACTCCTTTACAATGACTAAATATGAATGGAATGGCATGCGTTGCAATAGTGTGGTATCTATTTTTCATCAGGACCAAATGCAATATCCTATTGGATATCTACTACTGTATATATCAATGATTTTCCCTTACCTCTTCCGTCACACTTTCAGTGTCTCTTTTGATAACACTTTTTCTGAGTCAATCTCTCTGTGGACATATACTGTAGTACACAGGGGCCTATTCGGGGCCCTCTTATCTTTTCTCTACACATACAGACGAGACCACGACTATTATAAAGCTTGCCTTAAACTAGCCCGGTTACATTCTGGGTATGTGCTGGGCTAGTTTAAGGCAAGTTTAGGCATTTCTGCATTAACTAATGACCCATAGGATTAACACAGCAGGGGTCCCTGGCAGTCCCATTCCGTTTGAATGGGACTGCCAGGGACCCCCGCTTTTAATCTGATGGGCCATTAATCAATGCAAAAATGCTGGGTCTAGTTTAAGGCATGTATCCAGCATGTACCTGGATGTACCTGGGTCTTTTTGGCGATTGCCACTGGTTTGTGTTAGAATAGTCGCAGTCTCTGCTGTACTGTGCTCTGTTTCTTGGGTTCAAATATCACCTTCATGCTGACAAAACAAATTTACTTTTCAACTCAGATTTTACCCCCACTGTCCAGACGAAAGTCTCTGAATGTCTCTCTGCAATATCATCCTAATGACCCTCCCATGACTCAAATTATATACATTCTACATTACTGTCAGTAGCACTATCATAAACACCCAGTAATACAAGCAGGCTGCCTTTGTGTCACATTCGATTCCACCCTTATATTCTCCTCTCCCATTCTTGACTCACATTCTCCTCTCACATTAATACTTTCATTCATTTTCATCAGTTTTCCCTCTGTGTTAGGCCTGGGACTTTAACCAGTGGCCCCTGCAGCTCAGGGCAGCAACTCTGATCAGCTCCTGAATAGTTCCACTTCCTCAGAGTGTCTTGAAAATACTGTTCCTACTGCTGCTGCTTCACTCAGCTGATCCAGATCAGCCATCACTGACACACACCCTTGTTTCCTTTTTAAGGCCAGCCCTTTCCTCCTGTCCTTTTCTGAATCAACTAGTTTGTTGGCTGCTTTACGGTTTATATCCTGCTACTAGTGACTTTCCTGCTTTGACCTGTGCCTGTCTGACCATTCTGCATGTTGCCTACTCTCACCCATGCCTGCCTGACCCTTCACCTTCTCAATACTCCTAACCGTTTACTACCAGGGGTGCCTAGCTCCAGCCACTTTGATCCACCTTGCTACTTTGAGCTCTCATTGAGAGGGCCTATGTATCTACAGTGGCAATCAACGGATTCATGTTTACAATGCTTTGTTTAATTATGTTTAGATATTGTATTGTTAACTTATATTTTATATGTATCATTTTTTTTGTATGGTAATGGCCTAAAGCCAGATTATCCACATTTGTCTTATATGGCTATTGGCTATTCACTCTACAGGAGTTGAGTTGGGGGGGGGGGGGCTGTTTGTTGGTGGTGGATGCAGGAGGGGAGATTGTTGGGGAAAGATGTCCCAGGGAGGGTGGTTAGGCCCCCATGGCGGTGGTAGAAGAGGTTAATCTCTTGTTTGCCTTAGTGGTTGATAAGGCATTGCATTGCATAGCCTCTTAGGTAGCCAATGGGGATAGGTAGTGTAGGTTTAGTTTAATATTATCCCTTTAGTAGCCATTATTTCCCAGGACTAGCACCATGCTTGGACTACTAAGGGGTTAATATATTTTGAATTGTTTAATATGTTATGTGTTATCATCTAATCCATGTTGGTTTAGATTAGCTAGCCTATGTACACTAGCCTAACACCAACTTGGGGAAGGTAATAAAAAATGGTGGTACTTTTTGGTGTTCTAAGTTAGTAAAACTGTGGCATTTACAAATTTTGGTGCCGGTCCCAATATTTTTAGTGGTAGTAGTAAACATTGTATTGTTAGTGAGAACAAATTGATGACTTGCACCTTAAAAATAATGCTTTTTTTTTTTTGCAATTTTACCTGACATTTGGTTTATCGCAGTTTGATGTACCCTGGCTTAAGTCACATAATACTTACAAAATTCTCCTTCACTCTTTCAAGGATATACAATGCTCATCCCCGCTTATATCTCAGCCCTAGTTTCTTGCTGTATCCCTGCTCTCCTCTTGAGTTCTGCTCAATGATGTCTTCTCTCTACCCTTTTTGTATCTAAAGCCCTCTCCAGCTTGAAATGTCTAATTTACAACATACTGCACCTGGAATGCCCTACCTCCCCACACCCCCTCCTCCCAATATTCACCAAGCACCTTCTATCCACTTTCAAGGCCCATTTCAAAACACCGTTCTTTAACACTTTCCTACTGTCTCTTTAAATACTAATTAGATTTTAAGGCAGGGACTTCTTTTCTTATGTTTACTTTTATGTTTGAAATGCTTATCCTCATATATTACATCTCATGTTATCATGTTGCATCTATTACCACTGTGAAGAGCTACAGTATGTACATGGAGGCCACTACGCAGATAAATATACACAGGCATACATACAATTACAAAGTATACTGGTTCCATTGGCAAGCACGAGCTTTGTGAGAGAATGTTGCAGCCTTTTTGCAAGATGCAATAAACTGAGACACGTAACAAACTGATGAGGCTCATAAAGAAATTTTCCGTGCCTCATGCTGTGAAGATTTCTATAATTAGTGATCTGATTTATGTAACCATGTATCTGTATCATTTAAATATTGGGAGGATTTCCATTTAAAGCCACCACATTTTCCACTCACTAAGATAATTAACGCATAATGAAAATAAATGCATAGTTATAGGTTAGTGTTATTATTTATTGAGAAAAATATTTTCAAACTTATTTTGTCTACCTAGTCCTATAGACAATATACACGTACCAATTTCATCTCATTATAAATTAAACAACGCTGAGATGGTATCAAATTAGCAGTAATGATTTAAAGAATGAAAAGGTCTCATTTCATTAAACTTTTAAATTGGAGTATTATAATCTTCTGATTTGACTATAGACATCTTTAGCTGATGAGGCATGTTTCTACTGCATTGTACAGTATTTTACCTGAGGAAAGATTAAACAATTGTCTTAAAGCTCTTTTTCTTATTTTCAAATCAATAATTTTAAAGAAACAACCCCTCCCTACTTCATATATTTACCCCCGTTTTTTTAAAGGATGGGAATCGCAGAGCCTCTGAAGCGAAACCGCACAATATTAAGCTCTAAGGACCCCCTGTTTCCAAGATAGTTACCAGGTTTAAATCAATCCAGGGGAAACAAAATAGCCACCAAATCTCAGGCCAAATGCTTCTGAAACGGACCACCCTACAGCGATAATCCTCTGGCACAGGGTCATTTATGGTCATGTTCCCGCTGCTTGTATCTGCACAAAAAACAGTAAGTCTTGCTACAAATTGGGCAATACAGTAATATTGTAGATGTTTAGTACATGTACAATATTTTCACATACACACAGTATGGTTAAGGTTGTTTTTTTTATATGCTCTTTTCCTTTGTACATAATTCTCCAAAGTCAGTATGGCTTAAAAATCTTGAAGAGCAGTATCCAAAAAAAAGAAATGAGTCATGGGATAGAGTTTTGGGCTCAGGTAATATACTGTATGGATGTTCATTTGACGCTCTCTTTCTAATTTCACATTAAATGTACTCTATACTGTAGTATAGAGAATAATATTGTTAATATGTAATTTTTTTTCAATAAGGCAAGTGCAGGCAGGAGCATAAATTGTACTAGTAGTCAGGTGGGGATATTTAACTGTTAACTAATTGACAGAAATGTTACATACTGCGTTGATGGGCAAACTCAGGCTTGTAACGCCTCTGTCAGCAACTAAACGCTCAAAGTTGGAGAAGGTATTGCTGCTTTTAAACACACACATTACGAAAGCCCTGGTCGTTGACAGTAATTTAAATACTGTAGGTGCAGAAAGATAGCTCTTTTGTTATTAAAAAACAGTGCTGGAACAGAAACAAGAGAACTGTTAGCAAGGAGGCTAGTTAAAAAGAGAGCTGAGGGGGAAGAGGGTTCCAGTGCACCGTTAAAGTATATAGACTGTCCTATCGACTTACATACTGTATACTGTAGCATCTTTAAGCCAGGCAGAATTTAACATCACTGTATTGTGGGAGGCGAAGACGAGAACATGTAGAAATAAGACAGGAACCAGGATTGGGAGATATATCCCCAGAAGCAAGGAGGAGAAGCATGGAAAGAAAGAAAATGTGTGAGGATGATTTGTAAGGGTGTGTTTTGGTGCAGGGGGTATAGCTGTGTAGTGACAGAGGGCGCAGGTAAGAAAGAAGTTCATGTGAATAGGACTCTCACTCTTTCCCCACCACCCCTACTTCTCCTCTATCACCCCCCCCTCCTCCCATTCTCTCTCCCACTTCTCCAGCAAAAAAGTCCTATTTCAGGGTTTGGATCTCAAAATCTTACACAATGCTGATGATTCCTGAAGCATCTGAAACAGAGTTTGCTATTTTCTTTTACCCGTTAAAGCTTTATAAAATATTTTGAAAAACTACAAAATGAAAAAGAACATGAAAAAATGTAGCAAGCTAAGTTGTGACAGTTTATAAAGTTTCTACTTAAAATGTTCAAGGGTTTTGGAAATTACATGGTTTCTCTATTCTTCTTACGCCAATAAAATATTTGGTTATACAGTACTTGCACCATATTTTATTAATTTGGCACTAAACATGCATGATTTTTTTTAGGAGTCTATAAATAATACATATTTATAGATTGTAAAATTGTTCAGTTAATGTAGTACTGGTGGTTTTTGCATATACATAGGAAAAGCAACAAGTAAAAGATGCTTACCAAGCATGGGTGCAGGGAATGCTCTGGTAGGGTTGAGGGCTGCCAGGGGCAGGGCTGTGTGATGATCGGATCGCTGGAGCTCCGCTGCGCACCCGACAAGCGGGGACCACCATTTTATTTGCTTTGCGCATGCGCCGTAGCAGTTTTGCGCATGCGCATTATGGCCACGAGCTGCGACCATCTTAGAGCAGGCTCCGCAGAGGTGACCTAAGGAGTACAAGTCCAAGCAGCCTCAGGGGCTGCAATACCACATTTGCAGGAGAGCCAATAGCTCTCAAGGAGCCAAGCATGCAGGATAGAATGTTGCTGGCAGTTGCTGAAAGTTGGATCAGGGACACCAAGGGAGAAGGTAGTGTCCGGGTGCCAGTGGCTCACGGATTAGGCCAGATTCCCCCGTAGGCCAAAGATAGGCCATAAGTCCCTTCCAGGTTGTGGTTGCTGTTCGGAAGGCACCCAGATAGGGACACTTCCATGCAGTCACTATGCTAGTGCTGATAGTGGTATTCAGTATCACCGTCGGACGGACGTGTGTGTGGACTGAAATCATGGACCAGACCACAGGCACAATATAGACATTAAGGGACATCCTCCAACTGGAGCTCCCTCAAGAGGGAGACGTAGCAGGAGGAGAGAAAGGATCCAGTAGACCATGTCATGGGATCACTGTACGGTTCTGCGGTTCCATCATCTCCCTATACCCCGGTCTGGACAGAGACCAGGAAGGTACCCACGTGCACCAACGGCCAAACACAGGTGGTAGCGCTATTTCACATACTTTGGTTGAGCTTGGCTCTGTGGACACCAGGTGGTTAGGTGCCCAGAGTACCTGAGTACATTGGGGGATCTCACCGGGGCGCGTATATGGTGTGGGTACTGTATGTGGGACTGTATTGTTATTTTGTTTTAGATATACGTGTTAGTAAAGATAAGTAGTCATACAAGTGTGTGTATCTTTATTCATTACTGCAATTGTCCTGAAGAGGGGTTATCCTTCACTGCTAGAATCCCTCTCAGGTTGAGACACTGTATACTGATAGAATGCAATCACCCCAGGCTCCCAGTGACAGAGGATTAGGCCTCCTGTATGCCAAACAGGTATTTTCATTGACAACTACTATTAATTGAGGACTTTATAATATTATTGTGTGTGTGTATGTGTGTGTATGTATGTATGTATGTATGTATGTATGTATGTATAAGTGTGTGTGTGTGTGTGTGTGTGTGTGTGTGTGTGTGTGTGTGTGTGTGTGTGTGTGTGTGTGTGTGTGTGTGTGTGTACGGTGTGTGTTTATATGGTGCCAACATTATATGCAGTACTTTACAAAGTTAAACAATAGAAGAAAGGGAATTAGAATACAAGTGCAACAAACATAAAAGCGCCATATTTTCCTTATCTACTGTAAATACTGTACTGTAAATATTTAACTTTTTTAGTTAGCTCAGTTCATGACACGACTAAACTGTTAAATAGTTCAATGCTCAAAAAATCTGAGTCCATTCCTTTAATATTCTCTGTTGAAAAAAACCTCTCTTGACAAATATTAGTAATTTTCTCATTTATATTTTGGTCTGTTGCCACCATATCTGTAGGTGGTGAGGGAAGTGGAAATAACACATTTGCCAATGACTATGGATAACAATGAACAATAAATAAAATCACACTACATATTTATGACCGTGTTATTAATTTTGATTGGCCAGACAGATGGATTCGTTAACCTTTTCTATTCTACTGGGGCATATTAAAATGATCAAGATTATTCCTTCTCTGTGTGATTTACTCAATGAAGTAATTAGATATAGTAGTTACTTTTCTTTATCAGTGTTCCTGCACGTGAAAAAAAAAATATTGCCGTTCTTGCTACTTTAAATACTGTAACTCATTTCCATATTTCCTTACCAAAGGCAAATTTTGGAAAGTACAACTTTCCATTTAAATGTGTGCTCAATCACCCACTTCCAGAGGCTCTGGCTGAGCTATCTTCAATTACTACCCTGCAAACCATCCAATGTAATAATACATATCTAAATTCCTGTTGATTTTCCAAGCCTTTGATTGTAATATATCAACTTCTAATGATTGAATAGAATGCAGTTGATTGAGAGCTGGCAGGAACTCAGGAAAATTAGCTTTTTAAGACTTTGTTGGCTAACATTTAATCATTGCCATATAAATTATACATTTTTTTATTGCTCATGTTAACTGGGAATTAATAGATGTGGCACCCAGCTTGCTTCTGCCATTTTCATTATTTCAATGTAAATTAGGCAACCACATAGAAGACTCATAGACCTCTGACTCTGAGATTCTGTATGATGCAAAATACTGTTAATTAGAACTGCCATTCAAATAGGCTGCACTAATGCCACAGTATACATAAACAATATAAACATGGGATTTAATCATGAGAATTGTGAATCAAATCAATCCCAATGCAAAGAAAACATAAATGGTTGGGGGAAAAATGCTAGAATAATATTTTTTCTTATATAGTGCTGTACTGAACTGAAATTAGATTTCAATTAGTCAAGCAGGGAGTTAGATTGGAGAAAGTGAATTAAACGGTTGTATACAAGCCACTCAAGTAACTTGCTGAGAAAGGGGAGAAGAGAGATAGGATAGGGTGGTAGTTAGAGAGACTGGGTCAAGAGAGGTCTTCTTTAGAATGGGCATTATAAGTGGATGTTTAAAGAAGATGGGAAAGTGCCAGAGATGAGAGAGAGGTTAAAAAGGTGAGATAGCGTAGGGCTTAGTGTGCCAAGGATTGCACAGAGGAGATGTGAGCAAATAGGTTCAAGGGGGCAGGTTGTATCATCGATTATGCGAGGAGTGAAGAGACCTCATCCTCAGTGACAGGGGAAAATGAGCTGCGAGTGACTCTAGGTGTGTGAAGGGACGTAGGTTATACGTGTGCCTTGGGTCATGAGGGTGGAAAGAGGTGCAGGTGGTCAGAGAACTGCGTTAAAGGTGTCAAATAGGTATTGAGGGTTAGAGGACAGAGTTGGTATGAAAGAAGAAAAGTAGATTTGCTTGGCAAGGGAAGGAGCAGTGTTACAGGAGGAGAATAGGAATTTATAGTTGAGAAATCCACTTTAGAGCATAATTATCTTCAGTAAGATTCAGCAGTGCGTGAGAACTTCTAGAGGTAGTAGGTAGAGTTTGTGCAAAATGGTTGTGGATTAAATTGTCTGGGGCGATAAGTGGTTGCAGGAGCTGTCTTGTGTAAGGCTGATGGCAGTGTACTGTTGTATAGAGAGGCTGCCAGGTCTTGACAGGAAAGGTTAGAGGTGAGAGGATACAGAGAGGAGAGTTTGTAAACATTTTGAAAATTTGAGGGTGTCTAGAGCAAGTAGGTTTCTATACAGTATGTGCATGTTAAAGTAGTTATTGTGGACGGTGCAGAGGATAGAGAGTGCAGAGTGAGTCTAACAGTTAGAGGCGTTAGAGCCTGAGCAGAAAGTGGAGAAAATCCAAGGGAATGTCAATTGCAGTGAATGGGAGAGGTAGTCTATTGGGAGAGACCAAAGGAGGATGTTAGGGAGGGAAATTGGAAGGCTGAAGTGGCATTGAGATTGTCAATAGGTATGTTAAAAGTCTCCCAGGATGACAGTAGGTGTGTCAGCAGAGAGGAAGTGATTAAGCCAGACAGCAAAGTTATCAAGAAATTTAGAGGTTGGTTCAGGGGTGGCAATAGATGACGAAAACGTGGGATGAGAGGACAGAAAAGACACACATTATGAACATCAAAAGAGGAGAAAGAGAGGGAGGAAAAGGGGGTTATGATGTGAAATTTGCAGCAGGTCTGGGGGTATGGCTAAGGGAAAGAAGTCCGTAAAAGAGAGCACTATGGGAGGTGGTGTCTGAGGGGTCGAGTCACATTCCTATTATGGCTAGGAGGTTCAGAGAGAGTTGGAAATTAATAAATCGTGGATTTCTCTATGTTTATTGCAGACAGATCATGCATTCTATAGGGCACAGGAAAAAGGATGAGAGTGGTGTAATAATGGGGATGAGGTTGGAGTGATTGGAAGCGTGTGGTAAAAAGAAGACTTTGGGCTAGTGTGTGGGACATGAAAGGATTAGTATGTGAATAGTGCTAGGATTAGGAGATATGTCACCACAGAGTAGGAGTAGTAGTAAGGAGAGGACGAGAGTAGAAGACTGAGTTTCTGGATTTATTTGAGTGATGTGAGAAGCATATAGAGTTGATGGCTGTAAAATGAGCGAACATCCAAAAGAAAGAGAGGATACAAAAAGGGCATACATGTTTGTAGGTACATTCTAGATATTTAAGGGTGCTAGTCTCCAAATATGTGGCCACACTAATAAAGTACAAGAAAAAAAAGAAACCATAGGTTGAGAGGGACACAGCACAACACTCATATAGACTCATGGTCTGTAAATTCCTTCAGACAGGATAGACAAAGAGTTGATGCTTAGTTCAAAAGACAATTTTACTTCTCAAGAACATGAGAAAATATGTTTCCGGCTGCACAATGCCTTTCTTCAGGTAAGTGGTTAAACAATATTCATACCCATCTAGTTTATTATAGTGGTTAGGCCTGTCGGTGGGGGTAGCAGGAGGGGTTAACCCTTTAATTACTTTAGCAGTTACTACATTACCCACTAAGGTAATTAAGGAGTTACTGTACAGTAGGTGGAATTGTAATGGTTAGGCATAGATCCTTTATTGGATGTTGGTGCTGCTGAAGAATAGGACAGTCTTATTCCTGGCAGGGGTAAGCACTACTTTTATTTACTGTAGGGTATCTATTGATTGCGAATATGGGTATTTGTGGTATAGGTAGCACAGTGACAATCAATGGATTAATTAGCTACTGCTGCGGCCACTTTAATTCTAACAATTGCCCGTAATTTCCCGGGGTTTAGTTCGGCTATCGCCGAACTTGGGCGCGCACCAGCCGCATCTCTTCCGTGCGCTCCACTCCCCTCGCGCGCATCTTAACCCTCCCCTCCCGACACAATGGCTGCTCCTGCTCTGACCCTTGTGCCCCTGCATCTTCACCGTAACCCCGCTTACCCCGCTCCAACCTTCAGGGGATGTCGGGGAAGCCGGGGAAGCTGGCGCGCCACGTGACACCGGCGTTACAGTGACGCGCGGTACAAGCCGCGTCTGCCCGCAAATTGAACGCGCATTGTGGTGGCGGTCGCATTAGAATAAAGGCGGCCGCCAGTGTAGTGTTTGTGTTTTTATTTTATTGTACTGTAATGTATATTTTATTGTAATTGTATTTTATATTGTAATTTGCAATGTTTATTTTTTTATGCTTCACAATGGGCAAATGCACTACAGTACAAGCCGGATTTGTTCAATAGGACTATTGCCCATTACTGTGGGGGGAGGTGGGACTCTTGTTGGGGGTACTGTAGGAGGTAATTGCCCCAGGGTTGGTTGTTAGGCTTCCCAGGGTGGGATATTAGGACAGCGTGGGAAGGGGGGGGGGGGTTATCCCCTTCATTAACTTAGCGGTTAGCCACTAAGGTAATGAAGGGGGTTATTAATATATTTTAATTGTTAATTAAATCCGATTGGTGGACATTCCATGTGAACAGGCATCAATTTTGGCAGAGAATGACTTCCCTATTAAACTTGATGGAATCACATGGTACATCCATTTTTTTGGGGTGATGTCACCTTAAAGGGAGGGAAGCACAACGAGAAGGTACTATATGCTTCCCTTCCTTTAAAGTGAAGTCACATCACCAAAAAAATACAAGGCATGACGGTGCATCCACCAATCGGATTGGTAGATGTTCCATGTCATTCCATCAAGTTTGGTAGTCATTCTCTGCCAAACTTTAGACCTGCTCACAAAGTATATCACCCACTCAGATGCCTATATACTGTGTATGGTGGCGGGTGCGTTGTTGGGAGTAGTGGGGTGTCCATTTATTGCCAATGTGGCTATCTGTGCTCTCGTTGAGCGCATAGGTAACTACAGTGACAATCAATGGATTTGATGGCTAGTGTTTGTTTTTATTGTATTGCAATTTATATTTTATGTTATTGTGTTTTTTTTATGCTTCACAAATGGGCAAAAGCGATATTAGCCATATTTGGCTTATAGGGTGATTGCCCATAACAGTGTATGGTGATGGGGGTAGAGGAGGTGGGTCATGGGGTAGTTGTCCCATGGAGAGTGGTTAGGCCTCGTGGGAGGTTAGTGGGAGGGATTATCCCCTTAAGTATTATTGCGGTTACCAACTGCTAAGGTAAGTTAGAAATTGCTGGCCAATAGATAGTTTTTTAATAGTTGGTCATCTGCCCTTTATTGGATACTGGTGTCACTAACGAGGAGGACGAGAATGGCCTTCATCTTGGGATGGGTAAATACTACTTTTTTTGACTTTTCATGGTTCTCAATGGGCAAAAGCGCTATTAGCCAGATCTGGTAGATAGTTTCCCCAGGGAGGGTAAATAAGTCTCAAGAGGGACAGCAGGAGGGTTAACTCCCTCATTACCTTAGCGGTTAGCCATAAAGGTAATGAATGGGGGGTTGTTATTAATTTATTTTTATTGTTAATGTATTTTTTTAAATTAAAGCTTAATATTGATAGCCATATTGGCAATCTAGGCTCTCCATCGAGAGGGTTTAGTAATCCACAGTACTCAATCAATTGTTTTATGTTTCAGATGTATTTGATTTATTTTTCTGGCAATTACTGTATATGTATTTTATTTTGGCTAATAAGGATATTGGACATAAGTCTAAAGGGGGCGTGAGGCCACTTTGGTGATGATTGTGGAATGGTTTAACCGCTTCATTACCTTCGCGGTTAGCCACTAAGGTAATGAAACTTTACTTTTAGTTTATTTTAATTTTTAGTACATAGAATTGAAGCAGGGTGTCTCCAAAGCTGAATCGCATTAATTTCAGGTTTGGGGACTCCCTGCTTCCCGAGGTACAGGCCTCTGTATGGGGTGCCAGTATTTGGGGATTTTTAAATGTCCGGTCACATGAACCGTGAGGTGGGAGATTTAAACTTGAAGGAGATACCGGCACCCCATACAGAGGCCTTTAACTTGGGAAACAGGGGGTGCCCGGACCTGAATTCATGCGGTTCAGCTCCGGAAACCCCCTGCTTCAATCCTATGTACAGTATGAAAAATAAAAATATAGCGATCTGCTGTAAGAGCTTTGTGGTGAGACACAGAGAGAGGGATTGCTTCTCTCTAATCTCTCGGGGAAGCTCTTACAGACTGGTGGAAGCCCAGTAGCATTAACCCTATGGGAGTTCATTCAGAATCAGGGACACCCGATGCATTAATACTTCAGGGAAATTACCTTTGCGCTGGGCCATCAGAACACTTGGCCGCTATCATGGCTGCACTTGGGCCGTGGTGCACCCACTCCAAGTGCCACACAGAGGGAACTTGTATCGTGCCACATCTGTATGACTTTGATCCATTGGCATGCACTTATAATGTTCTTGAGTTGAAGCACAGTATGTGTTCAAAAGTCTGTCACCTAGTGGGGTAAAGGGAGATGAAACACAAGCTGAAACCAATCACTAGATACACAGACTTCCAGATAATTAGAGTTCTAGAACCAATATACAAGAATTCTAATGTTCATTAAAGTTTGAAATGCAGCAATTGAAAGCATAGTTGAAATGAACACTGTACTACCCTAGTCTGTACGGCATCCAAATCGTTTGGAACTTCATTGCCGTACTGAGCGCATAGCATTTGAATATGCAAGAAAAAATACCATTGAACAGCAATAAAGCTTCAGGGTTAGAAAGGGGAATTTAATAAAAAGTTACATTTATTTAGGCAAAAGCCATATCCCAACAGCGGGGAGTAACAAAAGTCCCATAACACGTTTTGCACCCGCAATGGCGCTTTGTCAAATAGGAATTATAATACACATAATAAGCTACTTTATAATATTTAGAGCCGTAAGTTCAGTCAAGATCCCAACCGCACTGGCCTGCTCTGGATGGGCAGTGCATCCCCTCCGGCAAGGAGTATACAAATATTAAACATTTTTATATCAGAGGCAACATCACCTTGATAGAGCAGAGAATATGCATAATCAACAAATATATAATCATAAACATTTTTTTAAACAAAATAGAAAAAACTCCCATAGGTTAAGGTAGTGCAAGAAATGAATATAATAACTTGGATGTTTATAATTAATCTAACGCTGTGACAGCAGTCATCTAAAAATGTTGATAAAAAGCAGAGCAGAAACATGGTATAACAGCAAACTTCACTGTACTAATGTACATATTCTATGGATTAAGTTAATTAAAGCTATTTTTACTAAATATATTTAATTTTTCAAAATTGTTAACATTATTTTATTGCTTTAAGAAATTACTTTGTTTTTTGTTTCTTGTGTGTTTATTTTCTTAAGTTTGGACAATAAACATGGATGTGGTGCATTGCAAGTTGAATTAATTAATAATTTCTCAAAAAAACTTTTTCTACATATATTATTGGACTATGCTATTTTATTATCCCCTGCTTGAATAATGAGAAGCAAACAATCAATATTCATGGACAACTTACATTACTTATGTTGTTAGTACTGTAGCGCACTTTCCTCCACCCTCAGGGAGATAAGGCATCTACGGTGCATGTGGTGCTTTACCTCTGGCTCACCGGAGGCCTGAACCTCCTCTGCTGGGAGCCTGGGGTGTACCTGATTCAATAGGTGACAGCACCTCCACCTACGCAGGATCCTAACATGATGGGATAACCCCGCACAGGAACAAACAATAATAGCACACAAAATACAACGATAACCTTTACTTATGAACATGTAGATATTCAGCAATAATGAAAATAGTAACGCTACTGGTTACAGCTACCCCTTCGCCATGCAGGGCCTTATTCCACCACCGTGTAACCCACACCATGTCCACAGTACATGACGGGGTCCTTGGGCACCCAACCACGCTTGGTGTCCACAAGTATACAACCCCCACCCCTTATATGGGGTCAGCGCTGCCACTATGGTGTGTGTATTTGGTTGGTGCACTTAAAGGTATAGGTACCTGCCGGGTGCTCCAGCACCCGGGCACGCTGATTGGAAGACAGAGAGGATCAGCCGATCCACCAATGTCATCCGTGACGAGTCCGTCTCCGTGTGGGGTGGTATCCCGCTGGAGTGTCCCACATGAAGACAGTCTTTACTCCTTGCAGGGTGATCTGGTCCCAGATCACAATTGTCAGGGCTGCGCAGTTTGCAGCTGTGTCCCTAACTTATAAAATAGCTAATGGTGCAGGGTCCCAACCTAAGGGCCTGTCCCTGCAGCAACCACAATCTTATTACATGAGTCGGGGCCTAGCTGGGGCCTAGGGGGCATCTGGCCTAGTACAAAGGGTCACAGACCCCTGCAGCTTCCTCCTACCCTGTCTTTGTCCCAGCACCGACTAACGTGGTCTCCAGCACGCACAATGTATCAAACCTTGTCCAGGGAGCATCCTGCTGCTGTGCGATTGGCTGCTTGCCTGCACCTGACTCATAGCCCCCAGTGTCTTATGGGGCTTATAGTCCTGCATCCCTAATCTTCTATTGGCCACTGTCCGCGCGCTTTATTATTGCAAAGACGGCACTGTTCCCTGTCTTCCCCGCAACCTCCGGACGCATCCACCGCCGCAGTGAAGGGGGACAGGACGGAGACACAGGGGAGCCAGAGGGGAGCCAGAGGGGACCAGGTTACAGTACTAAGTGAAAATTCTATATACCTAAAAAGTATGATGTAAATGTCACACATTAAATCCTATGTACTTTTGAATACATTGTAGCTACATTATTCTTCCCCTCATACAGTACGTAGCTGCCTCTGTGAACTGTCTCCCGCCGTGTCCGTACCTGTCTCCATATTCCTGTGTATGTGTTTCTCTCTTTATAAATATTATTACTTTTTCTTTTCGCTTTTTTATTGACTATACTGTATATCTTTCTCTCTTCCTCCCCCCTTTATTATCTCCCATCTGATTTTTTCTGTGATTGTAATAAATAAAACTGTACTATGTTATTTTATTTGTATGATTTTTCCTTACATGTCAGTCTAGTAAAGTAGCTGATATAATGTAATGTAACACAATTGTACTGATGATGATATTGTTGGTAAATTTATATACATTATGTATGTGAATATCTATTAGGAAAGACAAATTGCATATTGTATATGAGAATTTTTTTTAATTGCTTGGTTGGAGAATTAGATTGGCATGTTTACACCTCGACTTGGTAGGATAGATGGCAGGGTGCTTTGGGTAGTTCTGGCTGCACTTCATTTTGCCAAACCCCTATCCTGACATGTGGATGGCGTTGTGGGTACATTACTTGGCCAGAACATTTCCATAGCTTGCTGGAGCACGGCATATAATTGCTCAGAATTTCCTGATAACTGGTTAGAGACATGCTTAATGTTATTAGCAATTCTGTTGCAGATTGCGTTGCTAAAGCAAGTTGTTTCTGTTCCCTGCCCTCTGTAGTATGTGCATTTATGCATGAAACCCATGCCTTACAATACATTATTATGCATGGGTTCAGCTTCCCCATTAGCTTTCTCCTGAAGATCATTTGCTCTTTATTAAACAAGTTGCTGCCTTGTTCTAGCCTACGTGTTGTTTGTACTGCTGGTGCCATTTGTGGTGTTAGCAGTGATGTTTGTTATATCCATTGGTTCACTCGAAGTGGATCTTGCAGATCCACTGCTTCAATGCTTTCAGAAACAGCTGCTGGTTGCTGAATTGGTGCAACAGATGACAATGGCATCTCTTTAAAGAGATAATGTGATGAACTCTGTTTCACTCTCAACAAGTGTTTCTGATGCTTGGCTTCTATGTGCTTTTACCAAGATGGAACTTAGGAAAGCAAGCAACATAAATATATTAATAAATAATATTTTTTTTCATGCACAGTATTCGAAGTTATTGTCTCATTCTCAAGATAAAACAAAATATTTTTGTTATAAGACTGTAAAATATAGTAAATGTTATTGTACATGCTGAATGATGATGTGCTGAATTTTTCTAATCCTTTCGTTATAAGTGGAGATCCGTGAACTTCATGTATTTTTCTGTTTAGCTTTTTATTTTAATATTATTTTTAACAGTTTTTACCTTATTGTGTGCACTTTCCAACATCACTAGGGGATAGCCTCTATCTTTAAATTTTTATATAATTGTTTCTGCATTTGTTTTAGAACATTCAGTTATTCCCAAACTCCTCTGGACACAACAATTAGAAATAGCAGAAACCATTAGTTGTTCCGTTTGGGGGAGAACTGTTTGCCATTAGGGAATTGTTTTATCAGTGCCTTTTTAAAACAAATGTCTTAAGATGCTCATTGCTTTTAGTAACTTTAACATTCTGAAAATGGACAGTATTATAATTCTTATTTGCATATGCAATCAGTTCTTGAAGTCCCTTTGGCATCCAAGTCGAAATAAAGAACACATTGTCAATAAACTGTACCTACCTTAGAATTTGATATGACGATTATAGTGAGAGAGATCTAGAAAATGTCCGTTTCTACTTGGAACAGGTTTACATATGAGGGGGCTGTATTGGCCCCCATTACATTTCCTTGTTTCTGTAGGTAATTGTCATTTTTTAGGATATGACATTTCTAAAATATATACTTTTGTGGGGAGGGGATGGGGGGGGGGGTCTGGCGGGAAAGGCTGGCTAGTTTTTAGTTTGATCTTGCCAATGATGGGTTATAGCAGGGGTGTGCAATCTTTTCCCTCTGTGCCCCCCTGCAGGCTGCCCCCCCCATCTCTTGCCCCCCTCCTTACCTTGGCTTCGGCATTCTGACATCCCGTTGCCATGGCAACACGACGTCATGTTTCCCAGCAGTGTCATCTGATGCCAAATTGCCATCACGACACATCATCAGAAGCCGTCTGAGCCAAGCTAAGAGAGAGTTACAGAGGCCTTCGCCACTTCCCCGGCATTTAATTTAAATGCCTCCGGGAAGAGCGCGGGGCCTCTGTAACCCCTACACCCCTATAGAGAATCTCACTTCTCCCCCCCCCCCCGAGGCATGCTCCCCAGTTTGTGCACCCCGGGGTTATAGGAAGCTTCAATTATACTACAAAGAACCCCAGGGTATATAAAAAACAAAGTAGAAAAAGAGAATAGTGCAGTGATGATTCAATACTAATGTGAATGTGACCAATTTCACTCGTGGTATGAAAGGTAATTAAGAGTTTTCTAAGGGGTTAATAGACTGCCTAACACAAGTGATTAATTTTCAGTGTTATTCTCAATTCCTATAAGGTAGTGAGAGACAGACAGTGTCATTATGTTTTATGTTTTAAACATACAAGAGATATCAGACACATAAGATGAGTAGTGGAAACAGAATTTTAGATCATCAGGGTCTGAAGTGAAAAAAATGTACTCTGCTGTAGCTATCGCCGAAAAACGAATTCCCTCTGTGTACTATACCAATGTGATGTAACTTCCGAATGTTAACGTCTCTGCTAGAAGTGAGGTAATGCTCGTACAGGTGTCTGGACAAGCGGGAAATCCTTGGCATGATGAACCCTACGCATTTCACTCGCAAGAGCTTCCACTGTTCCATCTTAAATAGTCTTTTTGTTTGATGATGTCATGGAGTGTTAAAAAGTCTTATAGATTTATATATAATGAAACTGATAAAAAGGTTATAGATCATACTATAACTTCTATGAAGTAAAAAAAAACGATCAAGGTTTATATCAATATTTAGACCAACGATACTTTGTTTTCCAATACAAAATTGCCCATTAGTAAAACATTTATGAAAACATACTAATAATTGTAGCTTACTGATAGATATAATCTTAAAAAAATATATCCTATAATAGACCAGATATAAGTTATTATAAAATAAGAAAATAAGTAATCTGAATACAGCTCAACCCCGTTATAACGCGGTCCTTGGGGTCCACAGCCCCTAGACCGCGTTATATTTGGGATCGCGTTAAAATTTCACCGGCAGTCATATTTTTTTTTAACCTCCATTTTGCCGTGTGAGGAGGCATCTCTCTCCTCACTTCATAGAAGCTTTACTCTCTGCAGCCATCCACGTGCTCTCCTTGCTCTCCTCTCTCCAACTCTCGTGTGCAGTCTTTTTTTAAACATTCAATGAAATGCTTTATTGACTAACGGACACACACAAATTGAACATTAGTACATTTTGTATTAGACACATGCAGGGATTGAACTCAGGACCTTCCACTGCCAATGCCATACCTCTTACCTCCACACCAGCGGTTCCCAAACTTTTTCGGTTCAAGGCTCCCTAAGGCGATCAAGATTTTATCAAGGCTCCTCAAGGCGATGAGGATTTTTCCGTGGCGCCCAAAGTAAAAACAAAGTTGTATATACATACCTAACAGTTGCAGTGCACAGTTGGTCTCTCTCTCAGGCAAACACAATCTCACTCTCTCAGACACACTCTCACAGACACACTCTCTCAGACACACTCTCTCAGACACACTCTCTCACTCACACTCTCTCACTCACACTCAGACACACTCTCACACTCTCTCAGACACACTCACACTCTCTCAGACACACTCTCTCACACACTCTCA